>NC_138559.1:14578839-15153839 GCF_964273705.1 Natrix helvetica | reverse complement strand
AGAAAGATTTAGAAGTTGATATTCATACTAAGATGCTGGGGAAGCTTACAATAATAATATTCTTTTCTGTTATACCTTCTTTCGACTACTCATGCTCACAATTGCAGCCCCACGCAGCCGGGAGAATTGTAGATCTGCAAATCCAACCAACCTAGTCTTCAAGATCCATTTCTAGTTAGAAAAAAGGCAGCCAAACCTAGCAAAAAAATTTCTGGGCTGATGTGAAAATCATATTATACAATAAGCTTTGAAAAAGAAAACAATTTAGCAGCTAAGGAATTTTTTAAAAAATATTTGAAAATGTTAATGGTGGAAAGAAGCTTCTGGTGGTCTCTAGAAAGGACCAGAAAAAGGTTAGGAGAGGCATACCTGTATTTCTATCTTTTTCTCAGTAATCGTTCCCATCTACTCCCTCTCTCCCCCAATCCAGGCCGAACGTTGCACATCTTATAAAATTCTGTGGAAATCCTCCTCCTGCTCTCTATTTTGTCACCTGCCTTGAGCAGCTATTAAACAATGGGAATTATTTCGTAAGTTTATGGAGAATCACAATGATTTATCAACCCTGAAAGGGGGAAAATAGCTCAATTCCTCAGCAGAGAACGAAAGGAGGGGAGAAAGTCTTTGAGCATAAACAGATTGCACTATTTATACACGAAAATATTCCTCTGCATCTATTAATTTACTGCAACCAAGTATTTTAATTAATCACAGCAGTTGCTATGGAAACACTTATCGTTCAATTACAGCTCTGTGAGGCAGTGTTGCAAATTTATGACCACGTGAAAGAGGTAGCTCTTTTGCTGAATTAGAGTCTGCATTGGACATTCTGGAAATAAAGGTTTTTGGCAACAATCACTAGGATGATGCAGGCATCTGTCTACACATGGATATAAATTAAGGCAGTTGGAGGGCATAGTACAGATCTATTCTAATTTTGAACCCTGGTAGTTGCTTCTCCTTGCAACATGGATCTGATGGTCCTCAGTTTTTGGAAGTAATCTCATCCAAAGAATGCAAGGAAGTGCATAACGTATTGCATGACAGTAGTGAACTGGAGGTGTAAATTGATCTTGCTGACAACACTGAAGAGTCGTTTTTGAGGTGCTAGCAAAGTTTCTTGCAGTGAAGAATCCTCGCATGACATGCACATGTAAGGTATCCGGATAATTCCTCAAGGTTTCCATTCCCAAGGAAGCCTTTACAAGGTTAAAAAAAATAAAACCCTGAGGAGCAGCGCCTTCCTTTTTTCCCTTCACCCTCCCCTCCGTTTTCTCTGCTCATGGACTCTGGCTTCCCATGCAACGCCATCCTGTACCTGATCCTGTCTGCCTGATACCGAATGGGCACTTGGCTTCCCGCTCCATGCCAAAAGCTGATTTCCCCTTGCCTGAAGCCGTGCACCACTGCCATTCAGCTACCATGCCCCCCACCATACTAGAAGCTTCTTTCCCCCATGCCTGAAGCTGTGCGATTGGGTGGTGGCTAATTGTCCCATGTATTCAAAGGCCCAGAGCCAATGGTGTGTCAGAGAATGTCGAGGGCCAGAGGCCCATTGTCCAGGGTGAATGGCTGGGGGAGGACCCGCAGAGGAGGAAAGCTGGCTGTACATGGGCCAAGGCAAGACGCTGTGGTGAAGAATGGAAACCTGAAGGTCCCATTCCCAGCTACCATACAATGCTGGGTTTCTCTGCTGTATTTTTTTAAAGATGATGATGGTATGATACCCTTTCAGTCTAGTCTGACCTTGGGCAGATCTCTCTACATTTGCACTGAAACCTGAATTGCATAATGTAGAGAAGAGAATAATCCAAACATTTGTTTCCCTGTCTTAGTTCAGGAAGAATGAACCATGTCAATTCCCTTTAAAATAAAGATCCAATAAAATCCTCAAGTATTCCTATAATAAATCCTTCTCTCTGCTTCTACAGAGAGTGCAATCACAGACATAACCTTTACATTTCTAATAAAGGAGGAGCTGATGACTGAACTCTACTAGCATCCTTGAAAATAAAGGCTCATTTAAATGAACGTTTGGGAAAGGAGTAAAGTTTTGCACCAAAAAAAGAAAAAAAGAAAATTGACTAAAAAATAGAACTGCTTCACAGAAAGCCACAAAAACATCCTTAAAATGGTACTTTTGTTTTCCTTGGAACAATTCCTTTTTTATAATTTGAGCTCTCTTCCTTTCACAGAATAATTTGCCAATCATCTGTCATTTACTGAAAGCATATATCAGCCTGTTCAGAACATTGGCTGTTTAAAAAAATACTTGGGTCCGGGTATTCCATAATATTGCATTTGCCCCTGATAAGAGCAAGAAATCAAAAGTTTGACAATCTTTGAGCAATAAATGCTTGCATGAAATGTTAGATTTTTTCTTTCTCTAGTTTTCACTGGAAGCACGATCTTGATCAAGGATTCATCAAAGCGTTCGTTTCCACTTTTGAGAAAACAATCCATATTCTTGGGGATAGAAGAAGAGGAGGGTGAATCTTGAATTCCAAGTATTCAAAAAGAGCACAGCAGAGATTGCATCGGTCTCCAGACATAAGACTTATTGATTAGCACAGTTGTTATTCAGAGACCATCAGCAAAAATTTAACTGAATGGGGTGGGGAAACAGCCTGCAAATCAGTCTAATCACTCCTTTTCAGAGGAAGAAGAGGCTCCGGGGTAAAGCAGATAATCTGACAACAGCTGTGGATAAGAGAATAGTCTTCTTGGCCTAGAAGACAAGTGTTAGGGGCAAAGAATCAGACCATACCCTCGGTTGCAGCAGTTAAATAAATCTAAGCCTTTACACAAGACTATAGTCAATTAAACTTCAATACTATATTGATGCCATGAAATTCAGGAGAGCTTGGATTGGACCACTTGTGGAAACATAACGATTCTAAGCTGATAACCCACTTAATTCTGCTTAATTCTGCCTCTCCAGCTCTGCCTGCTATTCTTATTTGACAATTCTAAAAACCCCGGATCTTCAAGAACAAATAAAAGTCCCAGACACATTTTTCATCTCAGAATCAAATGTGCACATCTTGAAGACTTTGGAAGGTGAACATCTGAGAAATATCTAGAATTAAATGCCTGGAAAAATCCTGATTTTTAAGCATTCGGTGCTGGAAAGCAACCCTGAAAATATGATTCTCATCTCACCATGTTACCTTCTCTTTTTGGCACTTGAAATTTCTGGCTATGGTTTTGAGGTTTGCATTGCTATTTATCTTGAAATTCCAATGGCTTCCTAAAACTGTTATGCACCAGCCCTTTATTGCTAACTGCAATGAAGGGTTTCAGCCTTGGTCAGGAGAGTGGGGGAGGGTTGGTAGCAAATACCTTCCCCCATACACAGAATCAAAACACTTTCCACAATATTATTCTAAAGGGAAGTGGATTTAGAGCTATTCTTCATTCTTCCTCCAGTGCAAGGTGAAGCAAAAATTACAGTTCTCTCCTCTCAAGTCTGAACTCGAAAGGGTGAATTGCAACTAGAGCATTGGTTCCCAAAACGAAGGTGAAGATTTTTAAATTGGAAATCATTACCCTGCTAGCATTGCTAACAAGAATTGTAGGAAGACAACTTGAAAACAAAGAATATTTATAATGAAAATAATGGTGCGGCATGCATTTTCTGCCCTGTCTGCTACTCGTTCATGGGGATTTCCCATTTCTCACATAAAATACTTATAGTTAATGGAGAGACAGAGAGTCCTCAACTTTCAATAGTTACCGACCGTTCAAAGTTACGGCACTGAAAAACGGCATTGAAAAAAGTGACATGATATTTTTTTCACACTGGTGACTGTTGCAGCATCCCCATGTCATGTGATCAAAATTCAGATGCTTGGCAACTGACTCATATTTATGACGGTTGCAGTGTCCCAGGGTCACCTTTTGCAATCTTCTGACAAGCAAAGTCAATGGGGAAGACAGGCTCCCTTAATAACCTAGTATTCTACTACACCAAAGGGATTCAGAAGTCAATGTCTTCCCCCTCCCCCTTTCCTTTCCCTATTTTCCCTACTATTTACTTTTGTATTTTCTTTGCATGCTATATTATAAACTAATAAAAACTGTTTTAAAAAGAAAAACTGTCTCACTTAGGAACAAAGGTTTTGGGCTCAGTTGTGGTCGTAAGTCGAGAACGACCTCTACTGAGTTTTTCAATCAACTTATGCTTTTTGGGGTTGCTGTTTTGATCTCTAATGATGACAAAGGCGTAAGTATGAGGAATGGGAGAAAAGTGAGAAAAAATTAAAGATGACTTGCTAACAAGAACTACAGTATGACTTGCTAATGAGAACTACAGATTATGCCTTATATAGCTGAAGAGAAAGAAGGCACACAACAGAACATCTGGCTCATTTGACATGACATGACATGAACATGAAGGAAAAGATATACAACTGAAGCCAGAATCATTACTTGAGACATGTAGCAGTCAGGGGTGGGTTCCTGCCAGTTCTAGCCTCTTCTATAGAAGAGGTTCCACAAATCTACCGTGCCATTTAGAACCGGTTCCAGCTCCCTCCCCCCGCCCGTCCATACCACACTTGCCCCGCCCACCACTCACTGATTGGCTAGCTCACCAATCACCCCGCCTGCCTCTAAGAGTCCTATCTAAACCTTAAAGTCTTAAAGTTGTCAAGTTTGAACACCCCTGGGGTTTTTTTCCTAAAGGATTAGGGGTGCAAGGGTCTTGTAACTTGACAGCTTTAAGACTTGCATGCTTCAAATGCAGAGTTTCTGAGCCAACATTTTGATTGCTAAGCAAGAGCGTTGTTAAGTGAGTTTCACCACATTTTACAAGTTGGCCATGCCCACCCAGTCACATGACTGCCAAGCCACTCCCACTCAGTCACATGGCTGGCAAGGCACTCCTACCCAGTTACATGGCCGGCAACACACTCCCACAAAGCAGGCCACATCTACAGAAGAGGTTCTAAAAAATTTTGAAACCCACCACTGATAGCAGTACATAGGAGAAAGTGAATAAAATAATTGAATGTCTAGATGTTGCATGTTAATCATCACTGCCTTTAAAATAATCATTCTATGGAACTATGTTTCAGTGGTGAAATACCACTCACAATTTCTGGAAATAGAGTTGTGCAAAGCTTTGATTGGAAACTTTAGTTTGAAAGTGGAAAGGCAACTTTTGGAAACAAAATTTCAAATCGTTTGGAACTTTGAACTGGAAGCTCTTGAAATTGATTCTGTCATTTGTCAGATCAATGATTTGAACCGATTTGATTCAACTCACCATTTCAAATTGAATCAGCTCAATTCCTTGAAGGGAATTGACAAGTAGATTAAACCCCAGGGTGATGATACACGTGCTCCTACTCTCAAACAAATGTGCAACATAATTTTTTGATAACCTAAAAGGTATTTAATCTGCACATGATGTATCCTGCAACTTTTAATGATGAGTTAAGCGAGGTCTTGTCAACATAAATGCAGTGTGTCTTATGGTACTCAATGCTGATTGATTTATCTATCACTTTAACTTACAGTACATAGCCCTGTCACTGAAAAGGAATAAGCATCAGTGATGAGTCTCCCAACCTCCCTCCCCCAATGGATCTCATGAGGAGAGGTGACTGACTTCATGGAGCATACTGTAAAGAATAAATAGATTAAATGGTATTACTTCACCTTCTAATTTCAGGTTATTGGAGAAAATCACTGAAGCACTGCTCACCTAAGTACAGGTCACAATGAATAATCTCCTTGAGTTGGCTGAGGCTCACACCAGTTCTGAAAGCAATATTGTAATAAAATGTTGACCTTGGGGAATGAGAGGAAGAGATGCTGCCTAGGAAACAGCCAGACAAGAGGGGAAGGAACCCTCAGTGGCTTAATGGTCAGAGGAAAATGATTAGGATGGACCTGGACTAAATAATCAAAGAGTTAAAGGTGATGGATAAGGTAAGTTTATATTTTCAGACTTGCAAGATTAAGGTCAACCCTCCCAGCTTAACCAGATAGGAGAAAGAACTAATGAACTAATTCTATTTTATTGTAAGACTACATTAACAGAATTTTGCATATTTCTCCTAAAGTATATTTGAGTTTTTGGAGTGTAAAATGTCTTTGTAGGATTCAGAAATACAAAGGACAACAGCTTTCCAAGCAAGTCCAATAACTTGGAAATGAGAATTAAGTCCATCCACTTAAAAATATGGTTCAAATTATCCTCTCCCTTTTTCTCTTGCCTTGTGGAACTTGATGTAAGTTCAACTAATCACTTTTGGGTCTAGATCAGCAGTTATAGAAGTAGATGTCTTTTCCAACTTAATAGTCTTCAGAAGTTTGGGAACTGTAATTTGCAAAATTTCAGCTGGGAATTCTTTTTTTTTTTTCAAAAAAGTTTTTTTTTAACATACATATAATCCAAAGTATACCATTACATCTTAACAAACTTTTTTAAAAAAAATATTCAATGATATATCAATTCCTCTTGCCATCAAGCCCCATCAATTTTCATTTGCGCTTCTGCTTTCCATACACCATACAGGTGAAACTCGAAAAATTAGAATATTGTGCAAAAGTTCATTTATTTCAGTAATGCAACTTAAAAGGTGAAACTAATATATGAGATAAGACTCATTACATGCAAAGCAAGATAGTTCAAGCTGTGATTTGTCATAATTGTGATGATTATGGCATACAGCTCATGAAAACCCCAAATCTACCTTCTCAAAAAATTAGAATATTACATGCAATCAATAAAACAAGGATTGTACATAGAACAATATTGGACCTCTGAAAAGTATAAGCATGCATATGTACTCAGTACTTGGCTTGGGCCCCCTTTGCAGCAATTACTGCCTCAATGCAGCGTGGCATGGAAGCTATCAGTCTGTGGCACTGCTGAGATGTTATGGAAGACCAGGATGCTTCAATAGCGGCCTTCAGCTCTTCTGCATGTCTCTCATCTTTCTCTTGGCAATGCCCCATAGATTCTCTATGGGTTCAGGTCAGGTGAGTTTGCTGGCCAAGCACAGTAATCCCACAGTCATTGAATCAGGTTTTGGTGCTTTTGGCAGTGTGGGCAGCAGGAAAATGAAGTCAGCATCCCCATAAAGCTCGTCTGCGGAAGGAAGCATGAAGTGCTCCAAAATCTCCTGGTAGACAGCTGTGTTGACCCTGGTCTTAATGAAGCACAGTGGTCCAAAGTCCTGTTGCTCAGTGGTCCAAAGTCCCCTTTTCTGAGGAGAGCAACTTTTGCCAAAAGCACCAAAGTCCCCTTTTCTGATGAGAGCAACTTTTGCCAAAAGCACCAAAAACTGGTTCAATGACCGTGGGATTATTGACCTCTCCATTCTTCCTCCATACTCTGGGTCCTTGGTTTCCAAATGAGATGCAAAAGTTGCTCTCATCAGAAAAGAGGACTTTGACCACTTCTTTCTTTCTTCATGGTGCCTGTCTGCTCGATTCTCTTCCCTTCTTTTTTTACTCCCCTTTCTTTTTGGGGGGGAACACGCTTCTCCCTGTTCATTGTGCCACTATTAAATCAAATGAAATCATTTGTCTGCTTATTGTTTCCCTCACCTTCTCTTGCTTTTTCTATGTTTTGGCTCTCATTTCCGCTTCCTTCCATTTTAATATCCAGCCTATCATCCTTTCTCAACCCAAATTTCGCATATTTCTTTAAATTCCCACCACTCCATAATGCCCGATTTATAATTTGCTATTTTCCCTCTTCAAATCATATCTCAATTCTTTACAATTTAAAGCCCACACTTTCTTTTTATGCACCAACTCCAATCCTATTCAAATGTTCCCCCTCAAAAAGAAAAGGGAAGAAATTTCATTGTAAAAGGACAAAGTCAAACAGCCTGTGCCAAATCCAAAGTTCCAAGATTCTAACCCTCAAAATCAGCTCTTCAGGTTTCATTTTCTTGGTTTCTGCCAGATGACATTTTTTTTCTTTCTGGTAGGTGACTACGCTTCTTGGTTTTTTCAGTCAGATATCTTAAATGTAATCTTTAACTCCACAGGAACCCAAAGTGCAAATTGTAACAAAGGAGAGGGGGGATTTCTTCTTCAGTTTTAAATCATGTTGAAAGCAAACTCCCTCATCTTTGTTGTAGTATTTTTGGCTGCAGTTTTTTCCCCTCCCCCTCCCCCTTCAGCTCTTTCTGTGAGGTTTCCGCGGAGTTTACAGTTTATCAATTAACTGCTATCAAAAGCAAGTTCTTTCCAGGTTTCAGATTCAACAAAAGAGAAAAAAAAATATCGATAAAGTATCCAGTCCTTCTTTCAGTTCCTAAGCTACAAAAACACTCCGTTCTCTTTGGGCTTTGATATTTTTAAACTGCCATCCCTTTTTCCTTTCCTCTTTCTTTTTCCACTCAATTCCCAATTTCTCCATTTACTGTATGCTATTTTATCTCAAATTCTCTCCCAATTCCAACTTCACACTTATTCTTTCAGTGGGCTTTAAATCTTCTCACCTGGTCTCGTCACTTCATCCAGCCATCGCTCCTGCACTTGTGCTTAGCCCAGTTGCCCCAACTTTGTGGCAGATATTTTGCAATGTCTGCTTTCCAGGTCAGAGAGCTAGTTTCTGGCCTTCAAGGAACCAGTTTTGTTCCTCTTGGCCACTTGAGATACAGCTCTTTCTTCACCTTCTCTCCAAGAAGGTTCTGGTCCAAAAAAGACCCACCGGCAACAGTTTGTCAGCTCTGGTTTTCATGGGTTTCTTCTGGAGCCTGCTATTCCAGTCTGTCTCGTCGCAGTGCTTCCGGTCTTCTCAATTTCAGTTGGGAATTCTAATCAAAACACTTTTGGAGGGCATTGAGCCTGGAAAGTTAACTTTTTTTAAAAAAAAGTAAGGGAATTTAATTTATACCATGCCTTAGTTTCAGAAATATTTAGTTGCATTTCTAAACCAAGAAGTGCCTAGTCTAAGTGACATAAGTTATTTCTGGTTCCTGAGAAAGATATTTCCCAAAGCTGCAGCCTGCTTGAGATCTTTTAACAGGAAATGTCAAAGTTTGAATCCACAAGGGTTCATTACCACTGAATGGTCTATTCTAGCACTGTCCCTCTGCTCAGTTTAAATCTGGAAAGGATAGGTTTTGGGAATCAATAAGAATAAGAAAGCAATCTTAGTTTTTCACTCTGTGGACATGTGTTTAATGCAATGTGATTCACTGAGAAACTAGTGTGCAAGGAACTGAACAGGGCTGTCTGCTTGCCCAGTTGATCGAATGTCAACATCTCTCATTGGTAACATTCACATTTATGTGCCACCCCTACTACAAAATGTTTGATGCCCCCAGAGGCTACACTTCATCAATATAATTCATTATATTGATGATATGCCTTTGTAGTCCTTAAGCAACACCAGTTGTTAGATGAGATCTCCTCTCCTCTCCAAGTAGACATACAACTTTTCTGTACCCTATGGATGCCTTCCCTTCCTTTTACATAGATAAAGTCTCCCAGAGAATGAATTATTAGGATTAGTTTAGCATCAGTTTCTATTATAACACATTATACATGATGAGGGGTCTCGGTGGGTTTTTTGAGAGCTTCTGAGAGATTTTGATCTATCATACAGGGAAAAAAATATTGATAATAAACTATTATGCCTTCTTCATCACATTATGGCTTATGGAATGAAAAATAACAGAATTAAACTTCTGCATAGATTAACCTGATGGTTTCCTTGAGGACAAGAGGTGGTCCATTTTATATATTTTGAGATGGTGAGTCAGGTTTTCACTGTCTGATATCTAGATTCCTAGGTCTGATAATTCCCAGCCATTATGATTAAAGTTTTTTTGGGTGACATAAGTCAAACCTTTGTTAAACTTGACTTTTGGTTCATTGATATACACTTCAAGAATAAGACCCAATGTTTCAAATATAAATATTATTTCAGACTCATATTAAAAAGAAGAAAGAATGCATATAAACAGCTATCTTTATTTCCAGGATGTGGAAAGCTTTAATCTGAACACCATTTAGTTGAATCATCTTTTCAGAGTCAAGTGTTTAAATTGAATCATTGAACCAATTCAATGCATCAGATCAACCATTCAAATTATACCCCTGGGCGAGTCACATGTCCCTAATTTTTAGTGTTAAGAATATGATGCTCTCACTTAAAGCAAAAAGTGCAACCAGGGACCAAAACCTGATGATCCACTGAAATTAAGAAACCTTTGCAATCATCTCAGTAATAGAAAAATATATTTAAAATGTAAAAGAGACAGAAATAAGCCTCAAATTAGAACATCCTTATGTGGTTATACTAACAGCCTTCTTCAGGAAAGTTTGGCATGCTACTGATATTTGAATAAAATTTCAGTTCCTTCAGCATAAAGAAAATGGAATTGCTTTAAGATAGATCACTACAAGCTGAATTTTTTTAAAAAAAACACATGGTTTTAGCAATAGCAATAACAATAGCGATATCACTTAGATTTATATACTGCTTCCAAGTGTTTTACAGTCCTCTTTAAGCAGTTTACAGAGACAGCATATTGCCCCCAACAATCTGGGTTTTCATTTTACTAACCTTGGAAGGCTGGAAAGCTAAATCAACCTTAAACCAGTCAGGATTGAACTCCTGGCTGTGTACAGAGTCAGCCTGCAATACTGCCTTCTAACTACTATGCCTCAACAGCTCTTGTTTTTGGTAATAATCCCATCATTGGCCAATCTAGTTACACTTTAGCAGGACACTGAAATGCGAGTTTTATCTAGGTAAAAATCTTCTTTTCCATTTGCCAAACTTCCTGCAATCCAATTGCAACTTTCCTCAGGTGGATAAATTCAGTACAGAACCAGTTATTTTTTTAATCAAAATGCAGCATAATATCATCCACATAACTGAACACAGGACAGAATTCAAACAAAGTAGTAAAAAAAAGGCACTCATTTTGCATCACATGAGACCAACGATACAGCCTTAGGATCCAAAATGAATAAGAGAGCAGAATTTTGCCAGGTATTATTTGAACATGTTTCAGATAAACAGTTCATCTATAATGCATTTGACTAAGTTCTTGTTGTTATAGTGAATTAATTGTTCTCCAGTGTATGGCTACTGAGAATATGTTTGGAAAAAGCATTCCAAATGAAATCACATCAACAAGAACATTTCCAAAGCATTTTGCAAGAAAAATAATTTTTTTTTAAAAAAAGTTTAAATAGCGTGTTTGTTCCAAGAGTCTCATCAGATACCCTAATGGGAAGAGAAATACCCCACAATTATTATTTTTAATCCAGTGTAGGCTATAGTGCAATGTAACATAGCCATGTAGCCTAGATCCAATGCTATTAATGATTCATTATTTTAATTAAAAAAGGAGATATAAAACAGGGCAGTGGTTTCCTCCTTGGGGTTTCAATGCTACTCTCTTATATATCTTAATTGTGCTGCCAAAAAAAATCGAGTTTAATGACTCTTCATGACATATGATATTACATTATCATTTTATTGAGAGGTTTTCATAAAGAAAGTGGACCAAGTCCAACTGTCAAAGTAATTCCTGTATGAATCTCTTGAAGGCTACTCTAAAGTAATGGCATCCTATTACCCTGTACTTTATTTTTGATGGCAGAGCCTTGTAAGAATGGCAGCTATTGCTTACGACATTAAGAATCTAGTTTTTATTTCGTGCTTTCAAGAATGCTCCAAGCAACTCAGCAGATACCTTCCAATGTTTAATCTTATAGAATACTGCAATAGTTCCATGTGAGTCAGATGCAATTAATATTACTTCTATGAACTACCTTTTTATCTATACTAAGAAAGTGCTGGAAAAACCTGAGGTTCAAAACATTGAAGCTCTGTTTGTTTTAACGCAGATGGCTTTGGAGTTTAAATTCTAAATAGTTTAGGCAGAGACCTTTAGAACAACTGCATGAACTTACAAAGAAAGTAACTTTGAATCTAAGTGCTTGATTTAACCAAATTAAATGTGGATTTATATCAGTGGTGGGTTTCAATTTTTTAGAACCTTTTCTGTAGGTGTGGCCTGCTTTGTGGGAGTGGCTTGCCAGCCATGTGACTGGGTGGGAAGGGGCTTGCCAGTCATGTGACTTCAAAATTTCAAACGATTTGAATTTTTGTTTCCAAAAGTTGCCTTTCCACTTCCAAACTAAAGTTTCCAATCAAAGCTTTGCACAACTCTATTTCCAGAAATTGTGAGTGGTATTTCACCACTGAAATGTAGTTCCATAGAATGATTATTTTAAAGGCAGTGATGGTTAGCATGCAACTTCTAGACATTTCATTATTTTATTCACTTTCTCCTATGTACTGCTACCAGTGGTGGGTTTCAAATTTTTTTAGAACCTCTTCTGTAGGTGTGGCCTGCTTTGTGGGAGTGTGTTGCCAGCCATGAAACCGGGTAGGAGTGGCTTGGCAGTCATGTGACTGGGTGGGCATGGCCAACTTGTAAAATGTGGTGAAACTCACTTAACAATCCTCTTGCTTAGCAACCAAAAGGTTGGCTCAGAAACTCTGGCATTTGAAGCACGCAAGTCTTAAAGCTGCCAAGTTACAAGACCCTTGCACCCCTAACCCTTTAAAATAAATCCCAGGGGTGTTCAAACTTGACAGGTTTAAGACTTGTGGATTTCAACTCCCAGAATTCCTCCTCTCGCTCTTCATCTTGATGATGTGTGGATGGGCAGGGGGAGGGAGCTGGAACCGGTTCTAAATGGCACAGTAGATTTGTGGAACCTCTTCTATAGAAGAGGCTAGAACTGGCAGGAACCCACCCCTGATTTATATGCTGCTTAATTATGGCAGACACTGGAACATCATACCCTGGAACATGAACCCCTAGGCCAGTGATAGCTATCCTTTTCGGCACGAGTGCCCAAACCGGAATGCACATGTGTGCTGGCCAGCTGGTCTTTGTGTTTACGATGCTCAGGCATGCATGTGCGCATTGAAAACCAGAAGGGCAGCTGGCGATGGCATGTGTACCCACAGAGAGAGCTCTGTGTGCCACCTTTGACACGCCTACCACAGATTCACCACCCTAGGCAATTAGAACTAAGATTTGGAGTAGTACAATTACCTAGCAGGGTCCACTAAGGAATGGGATTTTTTTTCTGATATAAAATGATAGGCAGTTGGTAAGGGTGTGGGAAATATATTTGAGGTGCACCTCATTTAATTCTTACAAGAGACTTGGTGAATACATTTTGTCAAAAAAAAAAAAAACCCACCTTGCTGCTTGTGTATCAAAATCAACAGGCTAGAAAATGAGTATGTGCTTTGAAACCAAACATTTTGAAATAATCTTGGAATTGTATTGCAATCCCAATCTATTTTATTGCCTTAAATGAAAACTCTTTTAGCTACCTCGCAGGTGCATGACCTCGTCCTAATGCATGCAAATCTCCAAGCAACTCTCAAAAACTTCAAAACAACCACTTCGCAAATACATGGACAAGGTTCAGCAGTCCATCTGCATTTGAAAGACAAAGGTCATTGTTTTGAAGACTGCAAAGTCCACATTCTGGATGAAAATAATTGCTGCTTTGAAAGAGGGGTCAAAGATGACATCTAAATTAAGATTGGACAACCCTCTCTCAATAGAAGGAGATGGCTAAGTCATCATCGACCTCTTGTTTACAACACAGTTCTTTCAGCAGTTCCAAGAAGGTTCCACACCCATTTGCACTATACAGGTGACCCTGAATGCACACATAAACCTCCAAGTGCCCTCAACAATTCTCAGAGTGCTAATGATCAGATGACTGCCAGGAATATATATCCTTTCATCCCCCGCCATTCAGACAGAATTGAAGAAACTTCTTGGATGGGAAGTGAAATGTCTTCAAGCAAAAACAAAGAATGTCCAGTTGTCTTAAAAAAAAACACCTTTAGGGTGGACTTAATTACTGGACCATGGAGTTTCTAGCAAGCATAATGATTCTGTGATGGTTGAACATTGATTTTTCCAAAGTTCTATCCACTTTCCTCATTAAGAAATGAGTGTGAAGGGGAAATGGTTAAAATTTTGTATTGATTTTGAATGTTTCATGAGAAACACTAGAATCTGCTTTAATAAAAGTTTTGTATGAAAGGTCGACTGTTAATAAATGAATAAATCAATAATGATTGTGCAATTTGTCCTCTTTTCCTTCGTTTTCTTTTTCATGCACAGTGAACCTGTGATATTTCTGATGGTATGCACTGCAAATTGTTTCTTCAAGTCTTTGCCCCTTTCTCATTCATGCATGAAAGACTGCAAACATTCCCACTCTTCTCTTCATCTTTACTAATACCTAATGTAGCATGGAGAAACACCTCTTCCAACTGTATTGTTTACTTCTGTTTGGGAAGGTAAATACGGCTGTAATATAATAATGTTGGTTTAAAAGCCTGAATTAATACAGTGACTTCAGGAGGAGAAAATAAATGTGAGCAGATCATTCCCCACCCACCCACCCCCAAATTGTTCCAGGATGATGAGCCTTTTTAAGGCCTTTTTAACAGTTATTGTATAGTTGTTGCCACTCTAATATAAGCATGGTTACTTCAACATCATTCATCTTTGCAATCACAAATTGGCTCTTTCATCTATCAATGGTTGTCTTTCTACAGATGTTCTATTTGGATGAGCAGAGAAGCATGCAAAAGCAATCAAAACAATCTTCCAGGATACTGTTCTGATTTTGAAAAGCTTCTCCATTTCATCTCTGTCCACATTCCCCCTAGCAATCATTTGGAGTTTGTTTGGCATTATGCTTCCTAGCAGTAATATCTCTAATGTGGTTCTTTATTTTCATAAGGGTAGAAATACATTTAGCTTTACAGTGCATTGGGATGTTCAAACCTCTGTGAGTAAACACTGCCTCCTTGGCAGCTTATCAAATCAAGGGGACAAAAAGAAGCAGCTCTGAGCAGCCAAGAGCCAATAGAAGAGAGGAGAGCAGGAGATTTTTTGGCTTCTATTAGTTGAGATGGAAAGTGTCATTCTTGCAGCGATGTTCAGATGCAAATTGACAAGCATGGCTGCCACCGGAGTGACAGGTAATGGGTTTTATATCTTAGGAAAACAATTTTAGCTCCATTGGTTCTGTTGGTCGATTTTGTTATTGTTTTGTGACATGAATGGTTGGCAACATGGTGTTTAATAGTCAGGAACATGGCAAGGGGAAATATAAAGTTGAAGATATATGCATGATACTAAACTGGATTCCAAAAATATGGAATTTGACATTTTATGAAGAATTAAAGCTCTGTTGATCTAGGCAATTGACTAGGAGAACTGTCCTGTATGGGTAGAAAGAAAACAACACTCCAGATATTAAAGAATAGATTCAAGAAATGTGTTCATTTTTTGTCCATTTCTGAAATGACATTATATTGTTGAACTCAGAAGATGTAATGTTATTTTTCTTTATGGTCTATATTTAACGATATGGTAAAAACTGTTTAATTGTACAATAATGTTGCATATTTCGTTTTATTTAAAGTTTAAATTTATTGTTATCAGCGAGAGTGATAGAATAGTCCAAAATACACATTCTGCTAGAGAAACGTTCCCTGAGAATAGAGTCCAGTGATTCTGAAAGCGTAGAAGACTAAACTTCTAGTCCTGAAGACTGACCCACATTGGATTCTGCCACATTATCCATTATCCATAGATGTGCCTTCATTCATGAGACACTTGGTCTTCTTCTCCAGGAGAATGTAGAAGATAACCAGGCTAAGCCCGAGGGTGGGATCAAACACATGATCAGACCAAGAGTCTTTTAAAAAGTGGAATTAAATTATTACTACCATCACTTCAGTTAGATGGATCTTGTGTTGAATCAAAAGAGAAGCTGATAATTTTTGATCAAAATAAATATTTGATCATGGCCTAACACTGTGATGGCAAACCTATGGCATGTATTGCACAGGTGGCATGCAGATCCATATTTGCTGGCACATGAGCCGTTAGCTCTGGGGAACATGGGACTCTGGCCAGCTGATTTTTAGTGTTCGGGAGGGCTGGGGGAGTCTGTTTTTGCCCTCTCCAGGCTTCCGGAAAGCCTCTGGAGCCTGGGGAGGGTGAAATCTCTCCTCCCCCCCATGCATGTGGGGCTTGTGCATGCGTGCATGGAGCGGGGAGCGCGCGCACATGCACAGGTGGGCGGGGCACATTGAATTGTGGGTGTGGGCACACGCACACATGCAATAGCTCGCACACAATGTTGCCAAGACTTTACAAAAAGATTCGCCAGCACTGGCCTAACACAATAGGTAATTTATCACATGTAGTCATTCTAGTGTCACAAGTCGAAAACAGTTTTTGTTTTTGGAAGGAAATCTCAAATGTTCTTGGTTTCTTTTTGATAAATTAAACAGTTTGACAAAAGTTTTTGGACTACTTTGTATACACTACACAGAAGGTTAGTTGAAACAAACTGGTATATAAGAGTATAGGCATTCTGTGGGCTGCCTTTCCCTTTTGGCATAATTATTTTATCCATTGTGGGACCTCACCCTTGTTTATGTGATAGCGAACAATGTCAAAGTAATTCCTTCCACCAGCTTTCATCAAATTTTCAGTGCCACAATTACTTTTAACTCATGGCCACAGGCAAATATTTCAACCGACAGGGTTGCAAATGGTGCAAAGAGAGGTCAAACTCGCGTCTTTCAGCAGGCAAAATGTGTTTGCTTGAATGACTTGCTCAGATGCATAATTGCTGGGAAGCCACATCCATCCTGAGATCTGAAAGTCTACTCTCTTTCTCCTGCAGACCTGAGGAGATTCTGAAGAGCTTGATGAGACAAAGACTTTTAAGTAAGTACAATCTTTATTGTCATTGTACTTAAATACAACGAAATTGGTTGCAAATGGTTTTAAGGTAAATGGAGCAGGCATGAAGGACCTAAAAGAAAAATAATTGTGAGGACTATAAGTAGAATAAGAAAGATTGGAACATGAATGAACTATATTAGTGCTATGCCAAATAACATTATTGTGCTCTCTTACATAGTCTGTCAGAAAATAGATTACTCTGCCCTTTTCCCCCTAAAGGAAAATACTTCCTTGGCAAAATATGTTTATGTGTGAGAGAAGGATGTGTCAGATTATCTTGCCTCTCATTCTACAATCATCTCTCCAGGTGTCTGTAGCCTCCTAGACTGCCTTTCTTTACACACACACACACACACACACACACACACACACACACACACTATATATATATATATGTGTGTGTGTGTGTGTGTGTATGTATTATATATAACAAATGTTGCATCATTAATCAAACAGTGTATCATCTGAGTACAATTTTTTGTTTCATCGTATTTAACATTTAATATCATTTTAATACATTTTTATCTTTCCATTTACCTTTACATTTCAATTCAGCTTCTCCCCTATGAATCTGCTTTCCTTCCCAATTTCTTTCATTTTATATCTCTTTTGGTCTATATTCATTTTCTATCCAGTGATAAAATCTCCCCCATATATTATAATACTCTGATTCTTCCTTCCCTTTAATTGCCAATGTTAATCTATTCATTTCTCCACAATCTAATATTTTCTTAATTACCTCTTCCTCTGAAGGGATTTTTTTTCCATTTTCCAGTTTTGTGCAAATACAATTCTAGCTGCAGTTATTACGTCAATAATCCAATGTACATTCTCTTTACTATATTTCTCTGGTAAAATACCCAACAAAAACAACTCCAATTTTAAATCAAAATGTTGCTGTGTCATCTTCTCCAACCACATGCGAATTTTTGTCCAATACTTTCTGACTTCTGCACATGTCCACCACATCTGATAATACGATCTCAGTGTCTGATGGCATTTCCAACGCTTGGTTGATTTATCTTTAAATATTTTTGCCAGTCTTTCCAAAGACATATGCCATCTATAAAACATTTTATACAAGTTCTCTTTATATGATGTTGCCATTGTTAATGTGTAGTTCCTTTCCCACAATTGCTGCCACTTACCAAGCTCTATTGTATATCCAAAGTTTTTTGCCCACACTATCATTGTTACCTTTACTTGTTCTTCTTCTAATTTAATATGTAATAGATAATTATACCATAGAGTAAGGTTCTACATTTAGGCAACAAAAATGGAATGCACAGGTACAGTATAGATGATACCTTGCTCAGTAGTAGTAACTGTGAAAGGGATCTTGGAGTCCTGGTGGACAACCATTTAAATATGAGCCAGCAGTGTGCAGCAGCTGCCAAAAAAGCCAACACAGTTCTAGGCTGCATAAATAGAGGGGTAGAATCAAGATCACGTGAAGTGTTAATACCACTTTATAATGCCTTGGTAAGGCCACACTTGGAATACTGCATTCAGTTCTGGTCGCCACGATGTAAAAAAGATGTGGAGACTCTAGAAAGAATGCAGAGAAGAGCAACGAAGATGATTAGGGGACTGGAGACTAAAACATATGAAGAACGGTTGCAGGAACTGGGTATGTTTAGCTTAAGAGAAAGAAGGACTAGGGGAGACATGATAGCAGTGTTCCAATATCTCAGGGGTTGCCACAAAGAAGAGGGAGTTGAACTATTCTCCAAGGCACCTGAGGGCAGAACAAGAAGCAATGGGTGGAAACTAATCAAGGAGAGAAGCAACTTAGAACTGAGGAGAAATTTCTTGACAGTTAGAACAATTAATCAGTGGAACAGAAGTTGCCTCCAGAAGTTGTGATGCCCCAACACTGGAAGTCTTTAAGAAGATGTTGGATAACCATTTGTCTGGAACGGTATAGGTTTCCTGCCTAGGCAGGGGGTTGGACTAGAAGACCTCCAAGGTCCCTTCCAACTCTACTATTGTATTGTATTGTATTGTATTGTATTGTATTGTATTGTATTGTATTGTATTGTATTGTATTGTATTGCATTGCATTGCATTGCATTGCATTGCATTCTATTGTATTGTATATTTTAATCATTCATTCTTCTGTTCCTGTGAGTATTTCATCTAGTTCTGTCAACTCCAAGTGAAAACCATCCATCTTAGCATCTTTTTCGTATCTCGATTGTATTTGCAATTGTGTATACCAAACCATATCAATCCCTTCTTCTTCTAGCTCTTGTTTCTGTTTCAATTCTCTTTTCTGATAGACTATCTTTATACCTAGTAATATTTTCCATCTTAATAAGGTTTGGATGTATTAATGCTTCCATTGTCGAAAGCCATGTTAGTATTTTCAAATAGTGTTTTTCTCTTAATTTCTCCCTTACTAATAATAAAGCATTTCTTACATAATGTCTTTGAAAATAACTATGTATCTCATTTTCCCATGCCATAAAATGCATGCCAACCTTGTTGTAAATCATGTCCCTCCAATTTCAATAACCTTGTTTTTCTCAATGCAATCCATTCTTTCATCCATGACAGTGCTGTTGCCTGATAATATAATTCCCAGTTTGGAAGTCCAAAACCTCCTCTGATTCTTGCATCTTGTAACATTTTTATGTTAATTCTCGCTTTTTTCCCTTGCCATATACATTTTGCTATTATTTTATTAAGAATTTCAAAATACTTTTTCTCTAGCTTAATCGGTGTAGTTTGAAATAAGAACAATCTTGGTAATACTATGTTCATCTTAATTGTCACTATTCTACCCATTAATGATAGTTGTTATACATCTTAGTTAGTTGACTTCCTAAATATTTTACCTTTTTAGTTATCTGAATATCTAGTGTTTGCACCAACTCTATTTTCTCTTTTTCTGTATTGTTTTTCACCATTAACTTCATTTTATCTTTATTTTGAGTCCTGCTACTTCTCAATATTCTTCTATTTGTTCTACTAGTTTCAGCCCAGTTTCTTGGAGTTCTCCCAAAATAAACACTAAATTGTCTGCAAATACTTGTAGTATTCTTCTTTCTTAATTTTCATCCCTTTTATCTCTTCATTTTGTCTTATATTTCTATTTAATACCTCTAATGTTAACACACATTATAATGGGGATAGAGGACATCTTTGTCTTGTACCTTTCATAATATCAACCTTCTCTGTCATTTCTCCATTTATCATTACCTTTGCTACTTGTTTGTGGTAGATTGTTTTGATCATATTTATAAATCTCTCCCCAAAATCCTTAGTCTGTAATTGTGTTATCATAAATTGTCAGTTCACATGATCAAAGGCCTCCTAGGCTTCCTAAACATCAATTAAATTTCAAGAAAAGAGCTCAGGAGGAACTGTTTCTTTTGCTAACAGAAAAGATGGACAGTCAAAGAGCTTCCAAATTATTAAATGATCTGTGCAGGGTAAAAAGAAAATCAGCAACCTATACACCTTTATAACAATAACCATACTTCAAAAATAGTATTAAGTGAAGTTCTAAATAATTCTAAAACAACCAAACTTCAGCCAGCATTGAGAGAAGCTTATGATTTTTTTAAAGAGGCAAGGTAGAGGATAACTAAAAAATAAATGTAGGATTTGAGGGGGGAGGGGATTCTACTGTGTTAGTTAATCATAATTCTTAAGTGATATATGCTAATGTAGATGAGTTCCAGAATTTGAATTATCTTTGCTTTTTACAAAACTAAGAAATGATTAGGCAACAGGTTATGAAAATAAATTTACAGAAGAATTTAAATCTAATGTCTAGTTACCCTAATCTTGAAGTAATTGAGAAATTGTAAAGTAAAAATTGCATTTTAAATCTCATCGCCCTTAACCAGAGAAAGGTCTACACTATTTTAATGCTTTTCCATTAGTTCTGTTTGAAAATAGATTTTGGCTGCATCTCCTTGTTGGCTTGGGCTGTGGATTACACATTTTTTTATCTATTTATTTTAGCAAGAAATGCTACTTTTCAGTAAATATTCCAGGAAAAAATGAAGAACTTTATCTTTTCTTTTCTTTTTTGATCTCAGAAAAAAATCTCAGCTAGATCACGGTTTTACATAAAGGTCTATCCGAACTCAACAAATGATTATGATGCTGGTATATCTTAGCTTGATTATTTTAATTAAAGTAAATGTAGGGAATGTGTTACAAAAATATGTATCTATAAACTGTACATCTTTTTTTTTTGTTTCTCTGCATCTCTGATTAATGATTATACTAATTGTTGACTGTTGACTTTTAAACCATCTTAACGTACTGTAGAAATGTAGGAGTCTCTTGACGGGGGGTAAGTGGGTGGGTGGAACTAAATCAGGAATCAGAATCAATAGTTTCCTGCAGTTCAAGCAAGTTTAAAGGTGAATGATAGGATTACTTATTTTTCTTTGGTCTGAGAGCCGATGAACATAAAATTGTTTATTTGAAGAAATTAGTTTAATTCAATGTAACTATATTTTTCCTCCTTTGTGATTCAGTGTGTCATAGAGAATCTATTTCCTTATTTTACTTGATCAGCATCTACGTTTAGTTTGCCTTAATAAATATTTAACACTAATCTGGTGATGTTTTCACGTAAAAGAGTTATATAAAAGTGGCCCCTACTTGATTTAAGTTCAGGTTTAAGCATTGCCTGTCAACCCTGGAGCCATTTTCTAGCTTGAATGTTGCCACACCACAGCTGAGGGATAGGGAGTGGGGAATAGAGATAGCTGGTGTTTTGTAGTCAAAACAAAATACTTTCTCCTGGGAACCAAGGACATTCTCACACCTGGTCAGAGAGAGGGGAGGAGTGATGTTACCAGACAACCAGATGGCACCTTGATTGGATCATGTGACTGATTGTTTGGGGAAGGGGAAAAACTTTTACTTTTAATTAAGTGAAAACCACTAGAACCTTCAGAAACCTTTAGTTTTCACCAGAACTGTGCCAATGTGATATATCCAATAAAACTATTATTTGAGGAATCTACCTGCTTCAGAGTTTTGTTTGCTATGGGTGTATTACTTGGAACCCTTACATTGTCTGTCTTTGTAGCAAGTAGCCTAATTCAGAATGGCTGGAACCAAAAGCATTATAATTTTTTATTTTTCCATAAATACTAAGGTATATGACATGGCAAATTAAAAAAAAAAAGTGTACTATTAAGTACACAAATTCAGGGCGGTACTAAAACAAAATAAATGAAAGGAAGCACCCTACTTGCCACCACAGCAATTGGATTTTGCCATTTACTCAATTATACCACAAACTGACATTTGGTCTATGTTGACGTTTCCAACGAGTTGCGTTTGAAATAAGACACTAGAGAACAGAAAGATACATTGAAACATGTGAGTGAGGGCTTTTAACAACTTTTACTCTCTATTAAATCATCTCTATCGGATAGCCTCCTGACCTATAGCTACATTTTTCCTTTATTTAACAATATTAATAAATTGTCCCAATCTAAATGACCAAGGTTGATAGATAAAATTGGTGATCACATTATTGTCAAGAAATCTCTGATGTTTTCTTCGTTCTAACATTAGACCAGATTCTGCTGGGTATAACTACTTGGTCATAAATTCAAGGACATAATGGCTTGACCCCAAAATACTGGCAGCAGAAAACAACCTAGGCTGTTCTGTTTACCCTGGAAGAAATTCCGAAGAAGAGGTGGATGTTCCATAAGCTAGTGTCCTTTAGGTATTTGACAGTTGATTAATCCTTTGACATGACAGCCATCACCCTCTCTCCCTCCCTCTCTTCCTCCCTCCCTCTATCTATCATCTCTCTCTCTCTTCCAATCTTCCTATTTACCTATCTATCTACCTATGTATCTACTTATTTACCTACTTATCTACCTACATCTATTTATCTGTCTGTCTATCGATCATCTACCTCAATCAATCAGTCAGTCAGTCAAACCCATCTCATAAGTGACCCTGGGCAGCCTATGTTAGTCACATATTACTTTTGCTGTCAGAATAGCTCCTATTTCTTAGAGCAACAAACTATGAGGCCTGAGAAAGGCTTCTGCCAATGGAAATCTGTCTGTCATCTAGCTAGTTTATGATGACTAGAAAGGTGAAAAACTGAATGTGACATACTATAAAACAGCTTTGTATATAACTTTGATACCTTTCGCTGTCATCATCTCATTAGCAAACTGGATGAAGGGGCACATAGTACCAACCCCAGGAACTGTTTTATTACTAAAGTGCTGTAAACTCAGAAACTAACATCCTGCTGCCTCCTTTGCTATTGATCATTTTTACTCAGTGGGATTTGTCTGAGCTTTTTTTATTTTTTAATAAAAGGAATAAAATCTGTCTCATACTCCAGACCAGGAACCTTTCAACCTGCTCCAGGTTAATTGCTGCTGATTGTGTCATACATATTGTAAAGCTTTCATATTTGGCATTTTTACTCAAATAGGCCCATAGGAAAGTCATTTTGTATGGCACAAAGCAGAAGCATTGCAACCGACAAAAGATATCACTTTTGAAAAATGAATCTCTTCCTCCTTTTTCCTTCTGCTCTCTCACACATACATGCACAACATTGGAGATATTTTTTCCCTTGCACAAATAGGAAAATGACAGCATTTTCTGCCTTAACCTCTTCAATTATGGTTGCTAAGTAACAATGGCACAGTAGCTAGCATTTGCAGCAGTGCTTGGTCTAAAGGCCTGACAGTTTGATTAATTCTCCAAGGTATCAAACCTGTGCTGTGAATATTTAAAGCATTTATGCTGGAAGCTGTTTGCTATTGTCTATGATTTATATAGTGCATTTATAATTAAAGATGTCATCAAGACCCAGAAAACTCACATAATTGAGAATTGGGAGGGGGAACTAAGTTGGCTGCTTTTCCAATCTTTAATCTCTGCCTTCCCCTTTTGTTTCAAAACATGAGTGCGTGCATTTTCACAATTGGCTGTGTGCTGAACTGAATGGTTATCTATTGAGGCTGTGGGCAACAGCATCAAGTGGGACAATTAAAGCTTTATTTGTTTTTATGAAAATGGGTGGGTAATGGGCTTCAATTGCCTGCCGTTTGATCAGTGGTAGTTTTCAATTTTTTTTAGAACCTATTCTGTAGGCGTGGCCTGTTTTGTGGGAGTGGCCTGGTCATATGACCAGGTGGGTGTGGCCAAGTTAGAAAATGTGAATCACTTAACAACGCTCTTGCTTAGCAACCAAAAATTTGGGCTCAATTGAGAACATAAGTTCTCTCCCACTCTCTCTCTCTCTCCTTCCCTCCCTCCCTTCTTCCCTTCCTTCTTTCTTGTGTCTCTCTCCCCCACTTATTTTCTTTCTTTTCCTTCCTTCCTTCCTTCCTTCCTTCCTTCCTTCCTTCCTTCCTTCCTTCCTTCTTCTTCTTCTTCTTCTTCTTCTTCTTCTTCTTCTTCTTCTTCTTCTTCTTCTTCTTCTTCTTCTCTCTCTCTCTCTCTCTCTCTCTCTCTCTCTCTCTCTCTCTCTCTCCTGTCTTGGGAAGGGGTTGGACTAGATTACCTCCATGTGCGCTTGCATTCCTCTATGTTCTCTGTCCCATTTAGTCACAAGCAGCCCCATTCACTTTAAAGTTGGTTGCAAAACTCCACTCACTCTGTGCGCTCCCTGGTCCCAACCAAGGAGGCGAGCTGTAGGGTGTGACTGGGTGGGAGTGACATTGAGTTGGCCATACCCACCAACTCACATGCCCACCCATCCATGCCCACCCACTCACATGACCACCAAGCCACATCCACAGAGACAGTAGTAAAAACAAATATTGACTCTCACTATTGGGATGCTGCAACAGTCATAAGTCTTAAAAATGATCATAGTTTACTTTTTTACAGTGCTGCTATATACTTTCCCAATGGGCCCCTATCTCTAATTTAACTGGTTCAGTGAAGTGGGTAGCCGGCACCCACCACAGCATCGAGCCATCCATTTGTTCAAATTGAATAGCTGATGCATCCTCACCATCCTGATCCCCAATTCGTAAACCACAGCTTGACGTACAAGATATCTGGTGCATCCTGAATCAACTAGTGCCCCATATTGCCTGCCCTGGGAGTCATGGGAATTTTGGATGGTCACCGGGATCACTAAAGAGTGAATGGGAGCACTCACTATCGGATCCTCCTGATCCTCATTGTTGCTATAACAAGATGCCACTGGCAATCAGGCCAGTCCAGGTGATTCCCCACTCTCCTTCAGTGGTGTCTGCTCGTCTGATCGGGTACCGTTCCGGTATGGTGCTTTGGAGGGCCCACCTGCCCGCCCATCCTCCTTACCTGTATTTGAGCTCTTCAGTGCTTCCATGCACGAGCACGGAGTGCATGGCACCTGTGTGATGCTCCGCTGAGCAGCTGGAGCATTGCGGAGGCTCATGGAGGTGTTGCAAGACATAAGGACACATGTGCGTGCTGTGCGCATGTGCACACTCACCAGGGGTAGGTTCCTGCCAGTTCTAACCTCTTCTACAGAAGAGGTTCCACAAATCTACAGTGCCGTTTAGAACCGGTTCCAGCTCCCTTCCCCCACCCGTCCGCACATCATCATAATGAAGAGCGAAAGGAGGAATTCTGGGAGTTGAAGTTCACAAGTCTTAAAGCTGTCAAGTTTGAACACCCTGGGTTTTTTTCCCTAAAGGGTTAGGGGTGCAAGGGTCTTGTAACTTGACAGCTTTAAGACTTGCACGCTTCAAATGCCAGAGTTTCTGAGCCAACATTTTGATTGCTAAGCAAGAGCGTTGTTAAGTGAGTTTCATCACATTTTACAAGTTGGCCACGCCCACCCAGTCACATGGCTGGCAAGCCACTCCCACCTGGTCACATGCCAGCAAGCCACTCCCAAAAAGCAAGCCATACATACACAAGAGGTTCTAAAAAATGTTGAAACCCACCACTGACACACACTGCAAGCATTCATGTGGTTGACGTTGGGCCACGTTGCAACCGTACCGTTTGCAACTGGATCCGGAAGCCACCCCTGAACCTTTGGAACCACCATGACCTGGATCACTGAGAATCTCCACAGGCTAAAGTGATCTGACCATTTATTGATCTAAATAGACAGTTACTTTGGCACACTGGAAGATGACAAACTATTTCTTTAGTGACCATGCAAAGACACAATGCACTGAAAAAAGTGACTTATGACTGGTCCTTGCACTTATAACTGTCACAGCATCCCCACGGTCACATGGCAACCAGCATGTATTTACAATAGTTGCAGCATCGAAGGGGCACGTGAATGCCATTTGCGACCTTCTCAGCTGGTGTCTGAGAAGCAAATTCAATGGGGGATTTGTTTAATAATTATATGATTCACTTAACTGTACAAATTTGCTTAACAACTAAGGCAAAAACATGACCCACTTAACAACTATCTTGCTTATCAATAGATAATCTGGTCCTAATTGTGGTCGTTAGTTAAGAATTAACTGTATTAAATTATTTTTTTAGTGCAATACAAGAAATGAGCAATACCGCCCCATTTTTTGCTCATGTCTACCTTCCCCAGCCCCCAGGAGCTCTCTGAAAGCCTCCTACAAGCTATGCACAGCCATTTTGGTGAAGGAGGTGGGGTTTCGGGAGGCAAAAAACACTGTATTCAGTGTATAAGACACACCCAGATTTTCAGCCTCTTTTTTGAGGGAAAAAGGTGGGTCTTATACTCCAAAAAATACGGTATCTTTTCTATTATGAAGGCCTTGTCTACTTAAAGGTTGACTTCTTTCAATAGCCCTAAGGAGATCATTGATCAGAGCTATAAAAGCCAACACCAGAAAATAGCCCATTACAATTACAGTTATGAATATGAGGCATAAATTAGACTTGGTTTTGCAACTGCTGTTTCTGCTTTATTCAATGCATATTTATGAACCTAATAAATATGATTTCAAAACTTCTACATATTATGAACCGGATGTCCAGCCCTTCTCCCACGTAATCAGTGGAAGATTAGAAGACTAATGCCTGTTGAATATACCTGAAGAAACTTTTTTTTTAAACTATTATTTCTGTGGTTTCTTATACCATGATACTGAAAACAAAATCTAAGGGGGGAAAGGGGGTCTTTTTCCCTTTGTCATATCTGCCATATTTTAGAAGTCGCTTCTTCATATATTATATATTTCTTTTCTCATTCTTAATTATATTCTTACTTTTTTCTTTTCTTTTTTCTTGCACTTTGTACTCCTTTCTATTCTCTTTTCTTTCTTTAAATTTAAGTTTTGTCTTTCTGTATCTGTGTCTGTCTGTCTGTCTGTCTCTCTCTCTCTCTCTTTCTCTTTCTCTCTCTCTCTCTCTCTCTCTCACACACACACACACACACACACACACACACACACGATCCAATATGCTACAATGCTAGTGGAGAAAAACAAGTTTTAATTACTTGTGCTATGGTCTAGAATAGATCTACAGTGCTTTTGGCTGCAGAACATTATCACAAAATGGGCTTCCACTTGCTCCATTTTTTAAATAGTGTATACACTTCTGCTCTGAAACAGACCCGTGATCATGTACTGCCTCCATTTCTTTTTCTATCTTGAATGTAGCTTGAACTCCTATATCAACTCTATTAACATGAAGAGTGAATAGCAAACCTGATATTCTGTCAACAGACTATGGTGAATGATGGAGTGAGGAACATGCCTCTGGTCTACGAGTCATAGTCAGAAAAGGAAGAGAGATGAGGCAACCATTCCATCAATCACTCATGGGAAACTGAAGCTCAGAATCATGGAAAAATGGAGCTGTCCCTATAGCTCAAATTATAAATTTGTATTTCCCCCTCATATCACTGGAGGGCCATCACATATAGCTAGACGCATGAGGACAAAAAGATAAAGTGTATGTTGGGAAAGCATTTTGGAAGTTCAAGGCTACACTTGGGAATCAGGACTGGACAATTTCTGATGATTTGCAGATCCAAATTGGAGAGGATTGATTTTCCAGCCTTCAGATTTCAGAGTCTGAATCCAATCAACTTGTTGTGTTCCACCAGTGGCCAGCAGAGCTGGCAACAGATTCAGACAGTGAAGAGGTTGGGGAGGAACATGTGCCAGTCCTGGAGAAGGCTCTGATGAGGGCTCTTATCAGCTGCCTTCAGTGTCAGACATCAGTGAGGCAGACAAACAGCTGCAGCCTGTTCCCAGTGTGCACATGTGCAGAGTTGCCAGACAAAGGGAACAGCTAAAGAACAGGGGTTGACTTGAGAGTAAGGCCACAGGTGGACGATGAATGGCCCTCCCAGAGGAAATACGTAAAAGAGGAGCGAAAGAGGAATGGAGTTTGCAGGAGACAATTAGTTCACTTAATTGGTTTGTGACTGTCCGAGACTCCTTGCCAGGTTTTGCAAATATCGGCCTGGAAGCTCCCCAAGTCAGATAAGGTCTATGACTGTAAATCCAAATAAAGTCTACGACTGTAAATCCTGGATGTGAATGAGCAGAATTCACAGTAAATAATAAAAGAGGTTTTTTTTTGTCGGGATAAGGAGTTTGCTTCATGCTCTTGGGAAGCCTAGGTCAGAGCACAACTTTGCTTTTTGAATTGAGTTGGTAATTTGAATTAGATCAGATCTGATTTGCATATCTTTAATATTTCATCTCTAATTGAAATTCAGCAGTAAAACTGCAAAGGGATTTGAGGACAACAAAAAAATAATACCAAGTTTGGGTTTACATGTCATTTTGAAGTTGTGCTTGGAATTATAAAAAAAAAATATGAAGCCACAATGTGGAGGAAATCCAAACAATGATCCTTTTTTTTTAAAAAAATGTAATGCACTATATTTTTATTATACTTTTATTGGAAACCCATGTATACACACACACACACGCACACACAGACAGACACACACATTTAAATGAAAGTAAAAACAAATTCCATCTTTACTGCAACATCTTTCCTTCAATACATTTTTAAATTTCTGCCTTTTAATTAAGCTTCATAATAGAACTATCTGAGTTTTCCCCAGACTGATTAATCAAGAGCCTTATCAGGAAACTGAAACACTGCTGTAAAATAGCTGTAATGCCCCAAGGAAGGAGAATTATTAAATTGTACTGCTGTTGCAAAGGATTGACAAAAGATCAGAGTGGGACAGATACTCTTTAGAAGAGACTGCAACAAAACACATGTCTTATTAATAAAGTGATAGTATTATGCTACAGTTAGAAACAAGCCTTGACAAAAGTTGCTGCTATGCTAAATTAAAAACTAGAGTATGACTAGAGTCCCACTATTCTACTGGATTTTTTCATAGTATAGTTGTCCTCTTCACAATCAATTGGTCTTAGATCTAGGAAATTAAACTTTCTAATGTGCTGAATGCAGATTATAGGTGATATATAATTACCATTGTCAGGGTTCTAAATAACATCCAAAATTAAATCAGAATCCAAGGCAAAGTATTGCTCAAAGTTCCAATTTATTAAGAGAGTCATGTTGGCGCATCTGTGAAAACCCAAATCTGAAAGTTCCCCACCCAGTTGAAAGTTCATGCTCTTACCTACAAGTCCATCACATGATCCAATCTTCCACTGCCATGCTGGCAGTTCCACCCATCCAGTTCTGGTCAGGTGCAGAGGGGTAGAGATAAAATATGACCTTGGCTTCTAGAAAGGAATTTCATTTTGACAGCATCACATTCTACTCCTTACTATTCCCCCTCCCAATTCCCCACTAATGAAACAGCATAGTAGAATAGAATATTAGTGTGGCAGGCCAAAGATCCCAAAAGGAACCAGCTGCAGGCCTGACAACCTAATTTTTATGACGCTCCAAAGTATAAGATGGATCTTTTGGGGAGGAAAATAAGGGGGAAAAATCTGCCTCTGCCTCCTACAATTTGCCTCCTTGCAGCAAACAGCAAACAATACAGACAATATACACTATTTGTGGTGTTTTTCTGTTCATGTGTGCCTGACCATAGAAATAGCAAAGAATTGGAGAAATGTACATTATGGCACTATATTAATGCAAGAAAGTTTTCTTAAATGTAGTCACACTAACTCCTCCCCATTATTTAAATAGCTCTACTCCAAACATGACTAAGTCAGGGTCTAACTCAGCGGTCTTATCTTAATACTACAACAGGACACTATTATATTTCAGACTATGCTTGTACAGATGCTGTTAAAATTGATGTGGCTTTCTGGAAGTGTACGTTATTCTCTGCTATGTAAAAGAAATATAATAGCACTGGACCTCTTCAGATCAACAATTTATTCTAAAAAGCTTCTTCATTTTGTTGTCTACAACAATAATAAAGCTGTTTTTTTAAAAAAATAAGTCTAATAATTTGAACATTCTATAGGCATTTATAGTTATTGACTCCTTGCAGCAAACAGCCTGTTTCAGTTTCAGTTTAGCCTGATTAGCACAAGAAAAAAGTCTGCCTCTGCCTCCCAGCAATTTGCCTCCTTGCAGCAAACAGCCCGTGGCAATCCCTACAGCCTGAAACAGCTGATGGTCAGGAGGCAGATCCAGTTGACAATTAGCTGGTTGTGCTAATCAGGCAGTGCTGAAGCTGGAACTGGCTGTTTGCTGTTTGCTGCAAGGAGGCAAATTGCTGGGAGGCAGAGGCCAAAGGGTGAGTGCCAGCTGGTGGGTGGGGCTACATTTGGTGTATAAGACACACCCAAATTTTCACCCTCTTTTAGAGGGGGAAGTGTGTCTTATACTCTGAAAAATACGGTAATTTAGTTCATTAGATTATTTCCCTCCTTCCTTCATTCCTTCCTTCCTTCCTTCCTTCCTTCCTTTGTTCATTCATTCATTCATTCATTCATTCATTCATTCATTCATTCATTTATTCCCAGCTACTACAATTGGTATTTGGAATGGTTTTCTTAGTAAGGTTTCATGCTAATTATTTTCATTTATATACAAAACCTTTCCAGTCCAAAATGCAGCTAGCAAGACTGATGTTGAAATGTCCTTGAAATATGAAGATGTGATAAAAGAGCAAAATTTGTATCAGACAATACATATTTTACCTTAATCTTCAAGGTTGCTTTTAAGATGCTGGAGCCACCAAAACTGGGCTACTAAATTCCAGGTGACTATTAGATATTACAAGCAGTTATAGCTTTGCCTATCTTTTTGTTCGCATCCAGTGGTGGTCTGATTTTTTAAAGACCAAGCATCATATTCAATGTCAGGATTGTTTTGAACCCAGATTCCTTGTCGTGTTACATTTGGAGTTTTTAGAATTTGATGCAGTCCAATTCCCTCCGTATCTCATGTATGCTTCATGTTTGACTCCCAATCCTGAACCACAGTTACTGAAACCTAGCTAGCACCACTTCTTCCAAATAGGAGAAGAAAGGTTGGATTGAAAGCAAACTTCAAAGCTAAGAAAGCAAACATTAATAATCTTCAGATGGACCAGAGACAAAAAGCTACAGGGCCTTGAAAATGGAACAAAGGAAGTCAAAGCTGGAACTAGATAGAACATTTCTTTGAACTTCTCTTATTTGTCATGCTGTTGATTATACTACTGCAATCCTTTACATACAGTATCTCTGTGGACCATACTTTTGTCTTTCTTCTCCACATCTTGGTATTCTACTTTTGAGATTTGTATTTATGGACTGATTGAACACCATTCATGTCCTGGCAGTTGTGTATCTTATTGCTGCAAGATATAATCTGGATTCAAAGTAAAGTTTAGCTATACATTCTTTTGTGCAGGCGATGGGAGAGAAAACCATCCTGTATTTTGTGTTGGGTAGCAAAATGCATTGAAATAGTCCCTTTTTTCCTCCAAATTAATAAAAACTTTTTATTTATCAACATGATAGATTTCTACTTGCCAAACTGTGCAATGAATATGTCCAGGTGTTAGTAACAGTTTGTGTTTTATCTTTGCTTGAAAATTGATCATGTATAAAGCTTGGCTTTTTAAAACCCACAGCACTATAACTTTACCTTTCGAGTAATGAATGCACTGAGGTTCATCTTGTTGACAATTCCCAAGGGTTGTCAATAGATATTTCAGTCAGATCTGAGCACAGAAGAAACAAAGCAGGACAATGTCATCAGTGTTAAGTGGTAGAGATAATAGCCCTTTGAAAACTGACACTGGGAACAAAATAACACTTCACTTTTGAGTCAGATAACATAATTTGTGTTGTTAAACCAACAAGCAAAAGCATCTTTGCTTAATCAGTCTGCTTGCTAAAGGTTGTTGGCAGAACACAACAAATATCTAGCTCAAATTTGAATGCTGTGTTTAAAGATAAATACATCCTGGTGAGCAAAGTGAAAGTACAATTAATTCCAGTGAGACTGGAGAAGATGGATTTTAATCAATGGGCTTTTAATTTACAAGTTCAGGGACTCCAGTGAACCAAAGCATTAAGCTTAATCTGAAATTTAGTTCAGTATTTGAAGGTTATTTTCATTACATTCTATAAGAGTTTATTGCTGCTGCTGCTGTATTGTTTTTGATACACTAAATGTCTAAGGGACATTATAATATTTTTTTTAGCTCAAATACCTTTAATTGGTAAGAGTTGGCTCCTTGCAAGAATTTTCTGTATGTAGTGGATTTTCTGCAAAGATTCAAAGAGAAATCATCCTTGGAAGATGATCTGTTCATTTGTTATCCAATCACCTCATGATTGACAGAGGCTGGGAATGTTATTTGGTTGTAGCTGTCTGTGTTGAGCTCACCCAGCAATTATAGTTGTTTTAACCATGTCTGAGTATTTATCATGTCAACTAGCCACGTGGTGTTTATTCAATAAATCATGGCCAAACAAATAGCAAGAGCAAGAGCACTTAGACTTATATATCACTTCGTAGTGCTTTATAGCGCTGTCTAGGTGGTTTGCAGAGTCAGCATCTTGCCCCCAACAATCTGGGTCCTCGTTTTACAAACTTTAAAAGGATGGAAGGCTGAGTCAACCTTGAGTCGGTCAGGATCAAACTCTGGCAGTCAGCAGAATTAGCCTGCAATACTGCATTCTAATCAGTGCACCACCACAGTTCCTATCAGGACTTAGTAGACTGAACATAACCTGTCTTTGCTTGTTTTTTTTTTAAATGCATACAGTTGCAATTAATAAAAAATGTAATTAGCAAACGTGAAGTAGCCCTGATGGGGATTTTGATGGAACTAAAGTGTTAGTTTAAGGGAAAAAACCCTTCTTAGAATCTCTCAAGATTGTTACAAACTCAGGTTGATGACAATGGTTCATGGTATGATGGATGCTGGCCCATCTTCCATTTTCTGTATTTCCCAGACATAGTCAGAGCGCTTCCCGTAATAAAAAAAGTGGCCTCTTTGATGTATTGCTTCTTCTACTTTGTTATACTGTATAAATAGATAATTCATAGACTCCTTCAAATCTCTGGATATTGACACCATTTCCTGGCAAACCCTGTCAGCAGATCAATTGATATGGCACACACTGATCCCTAAGATCAGTAGGACATACTCTTCCCTGACACCATCTCTTCAGAATAGTTTAGGTCCAAAAGGACCATCCAGCAGCAAAAATATCAACTGCGATCTTGGAGCTCCAAGATCGCACGTCGTGTCATTGCGACGTCAGCTCCTAACTCCAGAATTATGCAGGTTTTAAGGTCTTCTTTGGTTTAGTGTGATTCTTACTCTTTCCCTCTGTCCTCATGCCAGGAATTATTCGGATGCTGGATTCATGCCATAGAGTCAACAAGGCTGGTTAAGAACCAGCCAGTTACATTTATGCATCATGCTAAGGTTAAGGTTAGACTTTTATGGATTGATATGCTTTGCAATCTCTATCTTGCATTAATTTAGTGTGTTAGCTGTATATCCTGTATTTTATTCTGGACTACAAGGAGTTTCTCGTATTTTTTGTACAACAGAAGCCCTTTGAGATGAGAACAGCTGAAGGAAACAATCTAGTCCAGTGAGCTGAAGGTGAATATTATCTGTTACACTTTGCTCATAGTCCAATACTTTTAATCCCTCTACCACACTGAATCTCTTTTGATTAATTCTTCTGTGTATTAAATGGAAACTGAAATGATATACGGTGTCCTGCTTGAGCACAGGGTTGGACTAGAAGACCACCAAGGTCCCTTCCAGCTCTATTATTCTAAAACAACCCCCCCCCCCTTAATTAAAATAATGAAATTGCACAAATTGCAGGAAAGTAATCAGAAATAGTTGCCTGTTTTTTTTTCTTGTTAAGGCAAGCTCACAGAGTTCCATGATTAAAAATGCCATTAGACCATTCTGCTCTAAAACAGAGCAAACAGGAATTCCCAGGGATACATAAAATGTAATCGTAACATTCGAGATTAGAATTATATGTTAAATTAAAATCTTTATATGAAGTACAGCACATAGTAAATATAAGTCCTGTGATATTATACCATTATTATTCAACAGATGAATCTAAAAAAAATGATTAAAAATGAAACAGTATATTTATGAATCCTGAAAAATATACAAAGAACCTTCGATACAGATAGGACCTGAATGGAACAAAATTGAACATGCTTGACTGTAATGCAAATGATTGAGATTTTGCCTTCAGAAAGAGAACTATGCTGTTCTCTAATGTGTTCGGTAACCAGATACACTATATTGCCAAAGGTATTCGCTCACCTGCCTTTCCTCGCATATGAACTTACTGTAAGTGACATCCCATTCCTAATCATAGGGTTCAATATGACGTCGGTCCACCCTTTGCAGCTATAACAGCTTCAACTCTTCTGGGAAGGCTGTCCACAAGGTTCAGGCATGTGTTTATGGGAATCTTTGACCATTCTTCCAGAAGTGCTTGTGAGGTCACACACTGATGTTGGACGAGTTTACGTGGCCTACCACTTCGTGGCTGAGTTGCTGTCGTTCCCAAACACTTCCACGTTCTTATAGTACAGCTGACAGTTGACTGTGGAATATTTAGGAGCGAGGAAATTTCACGAGTGGATTTGTTGCACAGGTGGCATCCTATCACAGTTCCACGCTGGAATTCCCTGAGCTCCTGAGAGCGACCCATTCTTTTACAAATGCTCATAAAAACAGTCTGCATGCCTAGGTACTTGATTTTATACACCTGTAGCCATGGAAGTGATTGGAACACCTGATTCTGATTATGTGGATGGGTGAGCGAATACGTTTGGCAATATAGTGTATATTCATTGTCCACCAGTGATGACTCTTACATAATTACTTTTAGGCAATAAAAATTGTAGATTAAACCAAGCTAGAATTGTAAGTAAATTAACATTTTCATATATATAACCTCCCTATGGAAAATTAAACCATGTACTCATCAAAACTGAGTGTAAATGTCAGAGATAGAAAAGTATAGGAAAAAAAGGAAGGGGAAATTGATTACACCACAGAGATAAAAGACAATCCACATCTTCATTCAAATGAGTGTTTGTGATGTAATGGGCACATCCAATTTCTATAAGAACAACTATGTTATCCATGCTATCAAGATCGCGTGTAGTATTAGCACTGATTTACAAAGCCTTAGCCACACTTGGAATACTGCATCCAGTTTTGATTACCACAATATATTAAAAAAAAAAAAACCAATGTTGATACACTTCTCTGCAGAGAAGAGCAACAAAGCCAATTAGGAGGCTGCAGGCTAAAACATTGTTGCAGGAATTGGGTATGTTTAGTCTAGTGAAAAGAAGGAGTAGGGGCGACATGATAGTTCCAATATTTGAGGAGCTGCCACAAAGACAAGGAAACCAAACTATTTTCCAAAGAACCAGAAGGCAGGACAAGAAACAATAGATGGAAACTGATCAAGAAGAGAAGCAACCTAGAACTAAGGAGAAATTTCCTGACAGAACAATTAATCAGCGGGACAATTTCCATTCAGAAGTTGTGGGTACTCCATCACTGTAGGCCAGGGGTGTCCAAACTTGGGAACTTTAAGACTTGTGGACTTCAACTCCCAGAATTCCCCAACCAGCATGGCTGACTGGGGAATTCTGGGAGTTGAAGTCCACAAGTCTTAAAGTTCCCAAGTTTGGACACCCCTGCTGTAGGCTTTCAAGAAGAAACTGGACAGCTCTTTGTCTGAAATGGAACAGTGTCTCCTGTTCGAGCAGAGGGTTGGATTAAATGACCTCCAAGGTTTCTTCCAACTCTATTTTTTTATGTTATATGTTCTAAAACCAACCAAAAGTTGTGCAACAAGGTATGTATGTATGTATGTATGTATGTATGTATGTATGTATGTATGTATGTATGTATGTAACAAAATATACTTTTTTGGTGTAATTAGAGTCCCAGTTCCTTTCCAAACTATATTGTTAGAAAGAAGATAACCTCCTATTACTGAATATATGGGTATGATAAATATAGTTCCTGACCTTTAACATATATTAAAAGTTTTTAGGAAACCTGAGAAATTGGATATTATCAAGGCTACAGCCTGCTTTTCTGAGAGTTCAAGTGTGTTAATCAAACACACACACACAAAACATAAAGTCAGAAGATGGGAAGAATTGCTTTGCTACTTCTTAATAAATTCATTTCATTTTTTTTTCAAGGACCCTATACAAGAAATTATCAAGCTCAACTTCAAGAAAATAAAGAAACCTTCATGATGGATAGGCAGGTGCCAACACTACATATTCTTTGTCATCTAACCTACTTGAACTCCTTTCCAACTACGAAGGTATGCCAAACCAAATTAGTTAGTGTGAAGGAGTACAACAAATAAACTACAAATATTGTCCAGAGCTTCATAAAATGGTTCTCCCCTCTGAGTTTCAGATTGAGAAACAAGACTAGTAAGAAGCCATAGAAAAATGGTGAAACATGTCAGGCCAAGAAAACAGCAATGCCAGTCTAGTCTGTGACATCACCATAATAAGTAATCTGAAAAGAATTTGTAACGCACAGCATCAGTAGAAGAACAGAAGGTTTTCTATAGGGAAATAAAACTTTGGAAAAATAGGAAAACTGATTCTGGTACAGCATGACCATGAACCTTTGCAGACCTACTGTGGGATACTTGCTTTTAAATACTAGTAACAATTTCTTCTTTCTGTTGGCTTCCAATGTTATTAATATAATTATATTAATACCTCTATCTCTTATGTATCAAATTATAGTCATATAGTCAAATAGATCATTTATAATCTATGAGCCATAGTGAAATTTTGGCGTCTGCACGAATTTGGTGCTTAGGTTTTTTAGGCTGAACCACATTTAGTTTCCAAAGCAAATGGCTAATTTTGGAAGGGACCTTTCTCAGAAAATCCTAGGGTTGTGAACTGGGAAATTTGAAAAGAAGGAAATAGCTAACTACGGCTTTGATTTTGTCCGCAGAGTCACCAGAAGTCTTTCCATTTACTTCATTTGTTAAGTATTATGCTATGTTTTTCAAGTTGCATTAAGTTCCTTGAAAAAAGGAACTTGTTGAATTAGACCAGAAGTAGAGGTAATCTTGAAGATATTCCTCTTAGCACTGTGAGGCATTGAATGTCATTCTTCATTTATATTTCTTCTAGCTTCTTCTAGTTTCAGCTCTTTTTTGAGAAGAGCCTCCATCTCTCCTTGTGCTATTCATAGTACCTCTTTTTTTCTCTTGCATGTGGAAAAAGGTAAAAACCACAATGTTGTCAAAATGACACTCCAAATATCATAAGTACGTACTTTTTGTGATCCAATGACACCGTGATCCACATAACATCACTCCCCACATCCCCTTGTACACATATATCCTTGGAATAGCACAAGAACCCATAACATGAACTTTTCATTACTCTCAATCTCCTGCCTTATTGTTGGAAGCTTAACAACTGTGTGTACCATCAGCATCCCCTAGTGTGGAGTTTCGTTATCAGAATAGGAGCCCAGATTCACACTCACACCCATACCCACACCATCTGGATGTTCTGCAACATCTAAAATAGGAAGTGTCGTAAACAGCTTGCCTGTTACTTTCAAATCTTTATCTTAAGCCGTATTAAGCTATATGCAAAGAATGACAGCATGTAGCATGCCATTCCAAAATACAGCTGTTTCCTCTCTGTAGTTCCATTCCATCCAAACATGAACTTTTGATCGCACCAAGATTTTATTTGTGCTATTACATAACTGACAATCTCTCATTCTAATCTTGCAGTTGTATAATGAATATAGCCCTATTCATTTGTAGAAAGGATGTCACTGGGAAAGCATCATTTGCATAGCATGCCATTCCACTCTATGTCACATAATAAGACTTCCCTTTTATGTTGCTCCATAAAGCGGTTAAAAAATATCAATGAAAAGAAAGCTAAGTCTTTCTGCTCAACTTGGAATTTGATTGTCAGATTGGCCTTTTTTTTTAACCCCTAGAAGGAAATCAGATTTTCTAATGATTTCATAGAGACGATTCGTTCTTCGTACTTTATGACAACCACAGATTATTAGTGAAATGTAGTATTAAGGAGAATGCCAATCAGTTTTACGTAACCACAGAGTAAAATTTTATTTGATGCCCTCCTTTATGACATTTAAATCAATGCACAAAGCTACATCTTAATGGTCAGGGGACTAAAGTCACCCCTAAAAGGCTGTTTATTTCCCCCCCCCCTCCAATCAAAAGGGAATTATGATTGTTCTGAGACAGGCATGCTCTGAATCAAAATGATGCATTCTCAAATTACAGCAGGCAGCTTTTAATGTGGAGCCATTTCATTTTGTTTTTAATAAACTATGATAATTGCCTGAACTGTTTTTCATCTCCTACTGGGACTATAAAAATGTCACCTACTTTCACTCCCCTATTTTTGAGTATACATGTTGGGAAATATTCAAAGTTTCAGGAAAAAAGTTGAAATTCTCAGGAACTGAAAGTTATACCAATAAAGGAGAATATTTGTAGCTCAGGGTTGAAATGATGGTGCTCTCTGAGTTGCTTGTTTTCTTGCAGACATCTCATTACCCAAACTAGTTTGTTAAAACTAAACAAAGCAATCTTGTTTGGGAAATGAAATGTTTGTAAGAAAACAAGCTGAACGTTATTTTGAACCCAGAACTCATCCTATTGAAAGTTGGGTTGAAAGTTGGGTGCATCATATTGAGGGATTTCAAAAGCCTGGATGACAATACGTAATCTGTGTCCCTTGCTTTTTCAGATGATGAGTTCAGCCTTCCCAAGTAGAAATTGTGCTTGGAGTAACGAAGGTATACAGAGATATTTCTGTCCATTTCTTGATACCTATTAGGTTCTCTGATTCATCTGACTTTATTTTTAAAGCTGTTTTTTTTAACAGAAGCTGGCATGACATAGACCAGGGGTGTCCAAACTTGGGAACTTTAAGACTTGTGGACTTCAAATCCCAGAATTCCCCAGCCAGACTACTGCAATGCTCTCTACATGGGGCTGCCCTTGGGACGCGCCCGGAGACTGCAGTTAGTCCAGAACGCAGCCGCGCGGGCTGTGATGGGGAGTACTAGGTACTCCCACATAACACCTCTCCTGCGCAAGCTGCACTGGCTACCTGTGGTTTTTCGGGTACGTTTCAAGGTCCTGATTACCATCTTTAAAGCGCTCCATGGCACAGGACCTAGTTATTTGCGGGATCGCATCCTCCCACATACATCCCTGTGGCCAATTTGCTCACACAGGGAGGGGCTTCTCCTGGTGCCATCCAGTAGGCAATGCCAGCGGGCGACACCAAGGAGTAGGGCCTTCTCTGTGATGGGCCCAACCCTCTGGAATGACCTCCCCCCCGACATCAGAACCACTACTGACCTCCGCTCCTTCTGGCAAAAATTGAAGACTCACCTGTTCCGATTAGCGGGCCTGGCATAATTACAACTGTTCCTCCTGGTAAACGTACTATTAACTGGTTATTTTAGGGGTATTGTTTTTAATTTAATTTGTGTGTGTCTTAGGGGTTTTAAAATTATATTTATATATACTGGCTAACTGTACAGTTCTTTTAATTCTATTTTAAACCTCCTCCATATTTAACTGTACATATTTAATTCTTCTATTTATTGTATTTCGATATATTCTTTGCATGGACTGTACACCGCCCCGAGTCCCTTTTGGGAGAGGGGGCGGTCTAGAAGCACAGTAAAATAAAATAATAAATAAATAATAAGTCTTAAAGTTCTCAAGTTTGGACACCCCTGACATAGACCAACCAAATCCTTGTTTTGCCCAAAGGAAGCAATAACATTCTTAAGATGGTTAACTTCTACTGTGTTTTATAATGCATCTTTCATTTTTTTAAAAAAAAAATCCTTTAAATTCAATCTTTGATAAGCATTTGAATTTAAAATGGTAGCTTAGCAACCCTCCAGTCATTTAAACTAACTTTTTAGAAGTAAGTCTTGCCAATCTAACATTATAGAAATCACCAGATACACACACACACATGATTAGTCATGCTGAAAGAAATGACATAGAAGAGAAACTTGTATTGCCAAAGATCTCGGGTTGCTCAACAACAAAAAATATATCTGTAGTGATAATAAAGAACAATTATTTCATAGAAACTTTCTTTAAATGACATACAGTAATATATATTACAGAAAACCATCCAGGCTACATACCTATTTCCCTGGCTCAGCTGATAAGGAGGAGAGCCTGTGGCTTAGTGGCTAAGACTCCTGCCTAATATGTAATACAGCCCAGGTTCAAATCCCAGTAAGGGTATGGCTAGCTGATGAGAGCTAAATAGCTTGAAATAGATCTATACTAGTCTCCCTTTATTTATTTATCAGCACAAATACAACACACACACACACACACACACATTTGTTGCCTGCCACTTAATAAAAGTGCTAAAGTCAGTGCTCTCTGCAATATCACCAAGAATAAATCCTGGAAATGCAATACATTTATAACTAACTCTAACCTGTTAGACAATGGATATGAAAGCAGCTTCCTGGGGATGTTAATATTAACATTGTATAGAGTGGAAGATAATTTGCATATCATAGACATGTGCAGTTAGAAAAGTCATATATCTTCCTTTACTCTAGCACATCATATACACACACACTGATATAGTATGTCATTTAAATTATTTTGTGAGATACCACTGACAATTCTTTACAATATTTAAGGAGCACAATAATAAGATATTTCAAATACCTTTAATCAACATACTCCAGCTGTTTGGAGCAACATCCATCCATCAATGGATTATTTGGAAAGGAATGAATTATTTTCTCTAGCCTTGCTAAAATTATTGGACTGGTTCTACAAACAGAAAACCCGAGTATAGGAAAAAGAAGTGGCAAATCCTGATTGTGGAATTAAAAAAGGGATCTATGCACAATCTACAAGGTATCTTTCAGAACCAGCTCCTTGCCTAACCTATGGTCATTAGGCATGGTCATACCTATCTTTAAAAAGGGAGAACCTAGCCTAGCAGAACAGACAAATGTCATTGTGCTACATGACCTGTAAGGGCATAGAATTAATTATAAACCAATCCATCATCCTCCACTTACAGACAAACAACCTGCTTACTAACAAGCAGTTTGGTTTCAGGAAAAATTTGTCCTGTAATCTGCAACTCCTACACTGCAGAAACATTTGGACCACACATCCTGACCAGAGTAAAGCAATAGATGCAATTTACATAGACTTCTGCAAAGCCTTTGGTGCATGACAAACTACTGTTAAAACTAAGTCCTTGCATCTCCAGATCCCTGCATAAATGGACAGCTGCGTTCCTGTCAAACAGGCAACAAGTAGTTAAAGTAGGGAGGGCCCTATCAAATCCAGCACCAGTTAACAGCGGTGTCCCCCAAGGCAGCGTTCCGGGACCCACACTCTTTCTGCTTTATATCAACCACCTATGTGATCATATTAAAAGCAGTTGCATCCTCTTCACTGATGACGGAAAATTATTTACCACCACTGACAATGCTGCTGCCCTACAAAACAACCTTGACTATGTGTCAGAATGCTTGTGCACTTGGCAATTCAAAATATCAAACTAATAAATGTTCTATTTTACACATTGGCAATTTAAAATCAGCACACCAAATAGAAGTTGGGTGGAAACTACCTTGTAGACGATCCTCACTCTGTCAAGAACCTAGGACCATGATGGGGAACCAATGGCATACATGCCATAAGTGGCATGCACAGCCATATCAGTGAGCTCGGCTCCCACACACACATGCACTCCAGCCAGCCAGCTAATATTTGGGCCTTCTAGGACCACCGGAAATCAGGAAACAGGCTGTTTTGAGCCTCCTATGGGCCTCGGGGGGGGGAGTGGGGAAGGACATTTTTGCCCTCCCCAGGCTCCTAGAAAGGGTCTGGAGCCTGGGGAAGGAGAAAAATGGGTCCACCGTGCCATTGCGTATGAAAAGCAGAGAGAGCGGAGGTGTGTGTGTGTCACATGCATATGCATGGGAGGAGGGCACATAGAAGTATGGGTGTAGGCATGTACGTGCATGACCCCCTCCCCCATGCTCCCCTTGCTTTTGGAAGGTGATGACAAAAAGGTTAGCCATCACTGACCTAGGAGTACTCATCTCAAACAATCTAAGCCCCAGAGCTCACTGTAATGCCAAAAAGGCATTAAGAATTGTTAACCTAATTTTGTGAAGCTTCTTCTCCAGTAACATTGTATTACTAACCAGAGCATACAAAACCTTTGCCGGACCAATCCTCGAATACAGCTCGTCTGCCTGGAATCCACACTGTATATCGGATATTAATACGATTGAGCAGGTCCAGAGGTATTTCACGAGAAGAGCCCTCCACTCCTCTGCTCACAATAGAATCCCTTAGGCCACCAGGCTTGAAATTTTGGGCTTGTACAATCTGGAACTGCGCCACCTGCGGTCTGATCTAAGCATAGTACACAAAATTGTCTGGCTACAACATCTTACCTGTCAATGACTTCTTCAGCTTCAACCTCAATAATGCACAGGCAAACAATCGATACAAACACAAGGTAAACCACTCCAACATCGATTACAGAAAATACGACTTCAGCAACAGAATGGTCAATGCCTGGAATGCTCTACCCGACTCCATTGTTACATCCTCAAACCCTCCGTTGTTACCAGTGGTGGGTTCTGGATCCCATTGCAACCGGTACGGTACAAAGGGACCAGGTGTCAACCACATGCACATGTGCAGCACACACACAGTGCACACATGCGTACTTACCACCCGTGATGTTCCATCTGCTTGGCAGAGCATCGTGCAGGCACTGTACGCTCTGTGCATTTAAGCCCCGATCAGCTCAAATACAGGTAAGGAGGGTGGGTAGGCGGGTGGCCCTCCGGAGTACCAAACCAGAACGGTATCTGGTGCTCCCAGCAGGCACTGGTACGCCCGTACCAGGGCATACCGATTGTATCCCACCACTGGTTGTTACATCCTCAAACCCCGATTGTATCCCACCACTGGTTGTTACATCCTCAAACCCCGATTGTATCCCACCACTGGTTGTTACATCCTCAAACCCTCAAGTCAAGGCTTCAACCTTAAACTGTCTACCATGGACTTCACCCCATTCCTAAGAGGTTCATAAAAGGGGCATACATAAGTGCACCAGCGTGCCTACCGTCCCTGTCCTACTGTCCCCATTTATTTGTATTCATTTCCTTCATTCACGTCCATGTTCTTATTTATACCTGCTATCTCATACATGTTTGACAAACTAACTAAATAAATAAAAACAAATAAAGAATCGCCACATGGCCACAGGTCCAGCCTCCCTTGAATTTCATTGACTCTTATCTAACTCTTAGCAGGTGCTAACCGTTAGAATATTCCTGTGCATAGGCATGATTATAAATACCTCGGTTTCATTGGACCATCACATGTGGACTTGATCTTTGACCTGAAACCTCCCCCCCCCAAATGATTAACAAATGGTTTACGTTATGTTTCGAGAGGGAATTCTCTCAAACGATGTGTTTCAAGCCTGTTGAGTTTCATTTCATCTGAATGTTTTATGTCATTCCAATAAAATTAAATCTTGTCAAAATCTGTGCAAAATGCATCACATTCTAATGAAAATGGAAGTGTAGAATTAAGAGCCTAGATATTGTCCAGCAATTAGAGAGATGCCAAATAAGTGCATGTATGTAGAAATAGTTGTACCTTAGACAGTCGAACATGTTAAAAACTACAAATGCAGTTTACAGTGAAATGCACATTAAAATGCATACCTTGTGACAAATGCTTACACGTATGCATGCAAATATTCTTGTATGCTGCCAAACTCCCTAGACAAGGACTTTGGTTTAAATCTCTAACCTCTGGCTCTGCACGCTACTAAGCTTCAGTTCTGCACAAGTCTCTTATGTGCACAGCATGGCTTGATAAGAATCTTTATTTCAACTACAATAAAGTTATATAAAACAGTAAATTGTCCTTTCTCCTTTCTAACACAGAGAAGTTCTCACTCATATCCAGAGATGCTTAGAACATAGAACATAGAATAATAAGTTTGGAAGGGACATTGGAAGCTTCGGCAGGAGATCCTATACCATTCTGGACAAATGGCTTTCCAGTCTCTTTTTGAAAGCCTCCAGTCATGGAACAACCATAATTTTCAGAGGCAAGCCATTCCACGAATTAACTGTTTTTCACTGTCAATAAATTTCTTCTTAGTTCTAGTCCTGGATCTCCCATTATTTCTTGTCCTGCCCTCAGGTGCTTTGGAGAATATATTGACTCTGTGACAGCCCTTCAAGTACTGGAAGACTGCTATCATATCAACAATAGTCCTTCTCTTTGTTAGACTAAATTAGGGGTGTCAAACTTTTTTGGATTTTGGTGACGAGAATTGGATGCAAGTCTCACCACACCTGTAAATCCATTACAGGTAGTCCTTGCTTAGTGACCACAATTGGAACTGACAACTCCATTGTTAAGCAATATGGTCACTAAGCCAAACATAATGTGATTGTGATGGATTTATGATTTCACTTCTCATTTGTTTGTTAAATGAATCATCTGCAGTCATTAAAAAATGGCCACAATTTGCATTTTTCCTGCTGTTTCTACTTGTTAGAAGACAGTGAAGGTCATAAAGAGCTATGAAAGTCATAAATGGTAATCACATGACTATGGGGCACTGCAATGCAAGACTGGTCATAAAGTTACTTTTTAACACAATTGCAACAATTTGAACAGTTGCTAAACAGGGCACCTGTTAAGCAATGTCTACCTATACTCCTTCTTTCTATTCATCCCACATTTCAGTGGACTCTTTGCCTTGAACTTCTTATCTTTGAAATTATGCAATTATTGGTTGTTGTTATACCAAACATTTCTCATCAACTTCCTTGACTTATTTCTCTGAAATGATTTTTGGATGATGTTTGGTAAAAACAAACTTGAGGTGGGCAAAATAAGAATTTGACAAAATTGAAAAAGGTAGATGATGTTTATTTCCCAAAAGGCATGTTGGAATCCTCTCAGAAGAACTTCAAACAAGACTGATCTCCTCCTTGTAAATAACTCCAACTGTACCGTGGAAGAGAATACATTTTTTCTATTACCTGATAAATTCTTACAAATCTCAAAAAAAGTTTGCAAAATGCTGTTCAACCACAATTGCTGACAAGAAACTCTGTTATAATGAAGTTCTGGTATATTGTTCCATGTCTAAAAGAATTAGTCATACTTTTTTCTGCTAATGTTTTTTTTTTATATTTTAATTTATTACACTTCTATTGCTCAATGTTTCAAAATAGAACACTGGCCTATTACTGTAAATAAAAATGTGGGAGAATTGGAGCCTTCACTAGCTGAAAATACATATTTGTTCTTTACAGGCTGTGATATATTAAAATCCATCTGTAAGATCCACAGAAATAGATAAAAAACCCAAATCAAATATTACATTGCACAGGTGATTGGATCTTTTCTACCTCTTGTAATATTGTTTGTTTTCTGATTTCCAAATAACCACTATTTTCTTACATATTAATTTTGACAGCAAACATTTCACTAATGTATAGTTAATACAGTAAGTTCAGTGGGAAATAAAATATACTTCACTGCTCTCCACCCTCATGTTGAGAAGAAAGAAGCAGCTGTGACACTGAGTGAACACTGTTGGAAGGAATGTTGTAGGAGGAAACAATCCACGTTGTACAACTTTTTCTGCTCTGAAAGTTGGAAATAGCAACCACTATACAAGAGTTGCACCTTCTCACTCTGAATCATTCCAGTAGAAACAGCAGTAAGCTACTGTTGGAACATTTGTCATTAATTTACTGTCATTTACTGCTGGTTATGAGTGAAATCTATGGGAAAGAGCAGAAAATAAGGATAAATGGCCAATGTAAATGCATTCATATTGATAGTTTAGAGCTATGGTGGCATAGGAGTTAGAATGCAATATTGCAGGCAAATTCTGCCCATTTCCAGTAGTTCTATCCTGACTGGCTCATGATGCAATGAAGTAACTACCGGATTTTTCAGAGTATAAGATGCACCTTTTTCCCTTTAAAAAGAGGCTGAAAATCTGGGTGCATCTTATGTACTGAATACAGCATTTTTTTCCTCCTGAAACCCCGCCCCCTTCATCAAAATGGCCATGCATAGCTTGTAGGAAGCTTTCAGAGAGCTCTTGGGGGCTGGGGAAGACAGAAATGAGCTAAAAAATGGGCTACTTTTTGCTCAATTTTGCCCCCCCCTCAACCCCCCAGGAACACTCTATAAGCTTCCTAATGTCCTTTTTTTGACAAAAAATGGGCCCATTTTCACAAAAAATGGGCCAGTGTTTGCTCATTTTTGGGTCCCCCCACCAGGAACACTCTACAAGCCTCCGAAGGACTATTCATGCCCTTTTTTGGAAAAACAACCAGGCCCATTTTCGTGAAAAATGGGCCATTTTTGGAAGGTTTGCAGAGTGCAAAAACTATTTTTTTATTTGCTTCTTCAAAACTTTGGTGCATCTTATACTCTGGTGCGTCTTATACTCAAAAAATACGGTATTTCTCTGGCTAGTGGATGACTCTGACTGGCTCAGATGTAGCTTCCAAACTCAACCTCTGATTCGTCTGCTATTTGACCCGAAATAACTCTGCAATTGGAACGCAAAATTCCCCTAGTAGGTAATAGTCTTGCTGTTCATATCTAGGCTTATATAAAGCAACTTTGCTTCCCCTTGACAAAGAGAAGAGGCCTCGCCATTTTGTTCAATAAGACACAGAAGGTTTTTCCTAACTATTGTAACTCTTGGAGGAAGCTTCAGAAAAAAGCCAAGTGGCTACTTTCCTCTTCAAAGTGTCAGGGGGGTGAATGTGTGGAGGTTTTTGTTGCTGTTCAGCACAGGTTAATAATAATAATACTTTATTTACAGTCACAGACCAAAACACGAACAGTACAAAAGAGACACAGCAGCCAGTCGCCAAAAGCCCAACTAAGGGAGGTTACAGCTCTCTCCTCTAATGGTCACAGCTCTCAAGAAAAACCTGGAAACCTGAGAGGTGATGTACGAGGAGACATCCCCAAGGCAACACACAAACAAATCACAGCCATCAGGACCAGAAGGGACGATTTCAGGGAGAGACAGTAACCTAGATCTGTCCCCGCGATACATAGGGCAAAATAGGAGGACATGCTCCGCTGTCTCAACATCGGCTCTGTCACAAGGGCACAGCCGCTTATTAATCGGGAGCCTCTTGTAACGACCATCCAGAAGTGCTGAGGGCAGGACATTGAAGCAAGCTAGGGAAAAAGCTCTTCTATACTTGGGAATGGTTAGGGTATAAAAATAGGAAGCCATCCTCAATCCATAGTTATTAACTTGGTTGAGAGTCAGGGGGGATTCAGCACAGGTCATGTTTGCTAGAACCTTCATCCAAAAGGATATACCCTATGATAAAATATATTCCAAATATTCTTTTAACTTTCCTTGAGTTATGTAACTTGGCTTTAACCTGTTTATTTTTCTCTTTCAAGGGAAAAATGCTATTTTCTTGAAAGACTTATATAAATTGAAAAGGCTTGACTTGCCAAAACCATACTCCATTCATCTTGATGTCCTTTCCTAACACTATTTGAGGTTTTAACAGAACCTCTTCAAGCACCATGTGAATAAATTTAAGAATTTTGCTTTTACTAGTAATAGCTGCCAGTGTAATCCACCTTCCATCTTTCAAAAATGTTTCTGAGGTTCTGAAAGGCATTACATTAATCAAGGCATAATTTCAGGATCTTTTCCCAAGGACAGAAGTTCTTTTCATCCCATAATTTCAATAATAACCATTATATTTCAAAATTAGTGCTTTTGACCTTCATCCATCTTCTCTATGGCCTTTTGCAATATCTAATTATGGGAGATTCATGTGACAGATGTCTAGAATCTTGGTTCCTCCCCATGCTTCTTATTCTTATATTATGCTCCAGGGAGAGGTCAAGAAGGAGGAGGAATATAAATGTAGCATTTTTTTTCAAAAGTTGGATTGGCCAGCATTTTGAAATGTTTGAATGTTCAAAGTATTCCATTTAAAAATGTTATGGTATGTTGACCCTGAAAAAAAAAAGAGGAAGACATTTCTCCCCTGTTCAGAAGATCTTTTTCCATGTGACTACCTTTGGAGCCTCAAGGACTTCAATGAGTGAGGATATGGACAGATGGTTTTTGTTCCTTTGAACAGTTGTTAATGGATTCTTAGTACATATATGATATTGTTGTTCTTTTATTTTGTGAAGCCACTAGGGCCATGTGGAGTTGTCAGTCTAGAAGTAAAGCAACATAAAATAAAATATTCCCCAAAGGACAATTATATAGAAAAGGAAATGAATGGAAGGGAAAGGAGTGGAGTGGAGTGGAGAGGAGAAGAAAGGAAAGAAAAAGAAAGGAAAAGAAAGGGTTACCTTTAACCCTCAAGATGTGTGACCAATAAATGTAATAAATGAATGAATGAATGAATGAATGAATGAATGAATGAAATAAAATAAGTGAAGAGAAGGGAAAGGAAAGGAAGGGGAAAGGGGAAAGAAAAGGGAAAAAAAGAAATGCAAAGGAGGATATTCATTGGTAACTTTTGCTCATCTTTTACTAAATAAGGACAAGTAGAGCAATTCAGTCCATGAAATCATCATCCTATTTCTCTATTGTCCTAAATATTATAATTCCTTAGTGGAAGTTTAATTTTTTTTTTACTTGGAGAAACAGTTTACTGGATGAAACTGCTCTCCCAGGAAAGTAATTTACCTTATCTATAACATGGGAGAAATACAGAATGTTACTTAAATGTGCACTAAAATGAGACCCAGGAGGAGATTTTTAGATGAGAAACAAAGATGGGTTGGCCATAATTAAAAATGTTTCTACAGTAAAAAATGCTTGATCAAAAACCACAAAACTTATTTATCATGCAAAGTTTTGCTCTGTAACTTGATTGTTTTCCCCCTGCCACCAGGATATGTAACCAATTTATTTTTTCATGCACAATCTGAAAAGTTTATTCAAGTGATTCTAAGGATGTATAAATCAGTGTGGAAATGATTTAGTATTGGAATATTTATCTTCTCTCTTCAGGATACATCAGTGTGAAATAAAACCAATCAAGTTTTATCTTGCTGCCTGAACACTCTTCATGCTTGTCTGGATCTTTTCACAAGAGGGAAAACAGCTGCAACTCTGATAATCTGAATAACCAGAACTGGGGGAAAAAACACCCAAATATTTAACAGGATAGAGAAAGGATTGCATCTGGAGAAAAATAATGGAAATGCATGAATGATGTTTGCCAGAAATAATGTTCTGGATCTGAAGGAATTCAGAAAAAATGTTTCAACACCGTTTTTTTTTTCTTTGAAAAAAAGAGTACCAGCAATGAAAGAAAACATCTCTTTGTAGATATGATTAGATCTGCTGGTAGATTAGGTAAATTGGAGGCAATATTGAGAAATACCATATTTTTGGACTAAAAGACGCACCGGAGTATAAGACGCACCAAGATTTTGGAGAGGTTAATTAAAAAAAGAGGTTTTTGCCCTCCCCGGCCCCCAGGAGCTCTCTGCAGGCCTCCCAAACCTTCTACACGCCCTGTTTTTTGTGAAAAATGGGGCATGAAGAGAGTTTGGGAGGCCTGCAAAGTGCTCCTGGGGGCTGCAGAGGGCAAAAACATGACGCGTGTGGGATTTGGGAGGTGAAAAACAGGCCCCTCCTGAGCTGCAACTAAAAAGAAACTCTCGGCTGATTTAGAGAACTCCCACCTATCACATGGCAAATGTCCTTGACCACAAGGTCCTGGAAGGGTCAGCCTCAAGAAAAGGCAGGTTGTTAAAGGCAGGTTCCCTAAATTGCTGATGCAGGATGATTTCCATTTGTGTGTGTGTGGGGGGGAGATTGTGCTGTGATTGCAAAGCTTGGGGGGAAGGCGGATGTGTGTGGATGAGGCTGCTACACTGTGCTGTGGGCATTCTCAAACTCCGGACAAGCTTGATCTTCCTAAATGGTAAGGCTTCATTTCAGATCGATCTCCAATCTGCTTTTCTCTACCCCTCCCATGTAAGGGCAGGACTAAACATCTCTCTCAGTGCTTTTTTTCCCACCTTTCCCCCTCTGACTGGCAGCGACATGGAGTTGCTTTGCCCAAGGAGTGGCAGTTGACTTGCTTCTTCTCTTCAGTGAAAAGAGAAAGCCATGCACGTGCTGTAGAATCGACGCCATCGCCACCACTGCTGCCCTTGACCAGGAATGGCCCATTGGGCGAGGAGGTGTGGAGATTGCATGGCAGAAGCAGCCCCCGCTCACTGCTGACAGGTTCTCGTGGCCTCTCGGGCATGCTCTGATTGGATGGAAGGGACACACACACACCTCTGTGTCGGGGTGTCTTGCTGAAGCAAAGGAGCTTGCCTAAGCCAGCAAGTTCTATAGCGGAGTTGTGGGGACATATGGTCAGAGAACTGGCAGCAAAGGACTTTTGCCACTGCATCACTTCCATTTCGATTAACGGTTTCTCGTGGCAGTGCCTGAACGGCAAAAGGGAAGGCCAAAGAAAAAGACCTGGTAAGGCTGCCTCCTTGAACAACTGGGCTTGTTCACGGCCCTCTTCACAACCCTGCTTCCTTAGTCTCAGGGCAAAAGCAGGTGCCAGGCTTCCCGAGATGGCACTCCCCTTTTCCAAAGTTTCCTTTCTATCGTGCGGTTCTTCCTCTAGCCAAGATCCCGACAATGCCAATAGCTTTTTCCGGAGAGAAAGTGGAGATCTAGTGTCCTGAGAAAAGCCTTCATGGAGAGCAGATCAGTCCTCTTCCCTTCCTCCACCTACCCTCCCTCCATCTGCCTGGATCTGTCATGCAGCAAAGAGGTACATTAATTGGGTACAATAGCAGCAATAGCAATAAGTTACTCTAAAACAGATTCATTGTTTAAGAAATACCATAAAGCAACAAATGAATTAACAAGAATGGAGATACAATAGTTAGTGCATGGGACAAATAAAAGACAACCTGGGTCAAATAAAGTTGCTGCATTTGTAATAACAAGAATCCATGATAGGACCATCTACCTTTGCTATACCAAGGTTGCCCTCCCCATGGTAAAGAACATCACAAAGGATAAATAAGTGAGCGGATTTTGCTATGTTCTGCAGAGCATCCTTTCCAGAATCACAGGACTGATACAAAAGCAGATGGTTACTGAAATAGTTTGACTCTAAATCATTTTGGAGTCTGGAAGCTGAACAACTATTTTCCTCTCATCTGATTTTTTACATTAAAATTTCAAGTTTTTTCACCTGTCCCATGGATGAAAAAAAAAGGTGTATATTTTGTTAAATTCAACCTCCACAAATCAAAGCTCCAAAACCAGAAATAAATTCTACTTCATCCCTTCCCCTTGGCTTTTTAGGTCTTATCTAGCCAATCATGAATTGAGGAAAGTGAGATGGATCAAAGAATTTATTTATTTGTTTGTATTCTACCTTTATTGTTTTTACAAGTAATCCAAGGCAGCGAACAAATCCAATACACATTTCTCCTCCTATTGTTCCCACAACAACCCTGTGAGGTGAGTTGGGTTGAGCAAGATTGACTGCTACAAAGTCACCCACAGCTGACTTCTATGCCTAAGATAGAACTAGAACTCATGGTCTCCTGTTGCCGACTCTGGTACCTTAACTATAGACCAATGCTGTCAGTGATATCAGTAGTAGTTTATCTCAGACGCTCATTGACATAAGCAGTTGCTGAGACATGGAATGTATGTATTCACGTATGCTTATCCACACTCTGGGTTCTGTTTCATTGTCGCTTTTCATTTATAAACTGGTTCTTGCAGACAGTGAGATTCAGTGAAGTGGGAAGACCACTGAAAATAAGCAAATAAAATAAAGCTTGTGGAAGTAGGCAATAATTAAAGCTGACATCCTTTCACATATTTATTAATTATGGATCCATTTAGATAATGAGCTTTGTTTAAATTGCTGACAGAGGCATTATGCTTGGTTTCCAAGAGCAATGTCTCAAACATGGTCACTTGAGCAGTCAGAAACCCACATCACGAGTATTCTGAAGAAAAGAAATCCAGCTCTAAGTCATTCAACAAAATGTATGTACCCATGATGGCGAACCTCTGGCATGTATGTCAGAGGTGGCATGCAAAGCCCTCTCTGTGAGCACATGCACCGTCGCCAGCTGATCTTTTGCTGGAGTGCCAGAAAATGGCCTGGAAAATGCCCCCAAAACAGGCTGCATGGGCATTCCGGCACATGGTATATACGCACTGGTATATACCATGTGATCCTTCAAATTGGCCTGTCCCACTAAAACAGCATTGTTCCATTGGGCCAGTGTCAGCTCTTACAGACCACAAAGATATTGCAGGATTCAATCTGGGTTGGTTACTGGGGCCAGAGGTTTAGTCTTCTGAGCTTTCAAATTCATCCTGGAGCCCATCCTCAGGGAGCTTTTCTCTCACATTTTGGTGAGAAAGAAGTTCCCTGAAGATTGGCTCCAGCATGACTCCAAAAACTTGGAAGACTAAACCTCTGGTCTCAGTAACTGACCCAGATTGAATCCTGCAATATATTTGTGGTATATAAATAATATCCTATATTTTAAAACTGAGAAGGCTACATTTTTTTAATATACAACTGCATTTACATATCATCTGTCTTTCATATGAGCAAGGTTGAAGTATAAGTATAATCTTTATTGTCATTGTACTTAATACAACAAAATTGGTTTTAACCTCACTGGTGCAAAATTATAATAGAAACGAAAAAAGAAGGGGAAAAAACCTAGCGTTTGCATGGAGTGATTGCAGTTGTATTTAAAAGTCTCACAGCCCAAGGATAGAAACTATCTTTAAACCTTTATACCTTTAAAGCTTTATAGTGTCTCAAATATTAATTACCTAATAGTAATAGCAACAAATGTGTTTCATCTCCCAAGTACCAGATTTCTTGGTATCTACAAGATAGTTAAGTAATGCTATACCATCTTTCCCTGAAAAACTCTTCCATTAAATGCATGTATTATTATAATATTATAATGTTATCCATATTATGCAGAAATTCACCATCCATTTCCCCAGAAATAATTAGCTTGGGAAAAAGTGATGTGTTTTACTTTTATTTATTTTTATTTTTTCTTTACATGGGATGAAATGTGAGAAAGAATATAACAGTGTGTTTTCTGGTTTACTGCAACAGTTGTATTTTTCTCCTTTGTATTCTTTCTAAACCATACTTTACTGAATAAATCCAGCTTTCACAACATTGAAGTTCACAACACTAAACTTCACTGGCTGAATTCACACAATAAAGTGAGACATAAACTGGTCATTTATAATTTAGCATGATCTGTGAACCCCATCGTATTTTGAAAGCTATAAACCAGAATTCAATGTCAGTCATGACTAGGACATTGTAGAACCCCAATTTTACATTTGAATAGACTACTAGACCCATGGCTCTCAACCTGGGTAACTTTAAGACATGTGGACTGAGGAACTTTAAGACGCTGTGTCAAGGTTCCGAATAACATCCAAAATTAAATCAGAGTCCAAGGCAAAGTATTGCTCAAAGTTCCAATTTATTAAGAGAGTCATGTTGGCACGTCTGTGGAAACCTGAATCTGAAAGCTCCCCGGTTTTCCCCACCCAGTTGAAAGTTCATGATCTTGCCCTCATACCCACAAGTCCATCACATAGACCAATCTTCCACTGCCATGCTGGCAGTTCCACCCAGTCAGGTGCAGAGGTGTAGAAACAAAGGATGACCTTGGATTCTAGAAAGGAATTTTATTTTGTCAACATTATATTCTACTCCTTACTATTCCCCCTCCCAATTCCCCACTAATGAAACAGCATAGTAGAAAATAATATTAGTGTGGCAGGCCAAAGATCCCAAAAGGAATTGGCTGCAGGCCTGACATGCTGGTTGGGGAATTCTGGGAGTTGAAGTCCACACATCTTAAAGTTTCCCAGGTTGAAAAACACTGGACTAGGCCACTCCATACAGTTGAGATTTTACTTCATCATGCAAATCTCCTGAGAAGAGATATTTTATTTCATAACAAAAAAAGTAAGATGTCGAAGATCAGGATTAGCCTGGACAGATTTTGAGTGAGAAACCAATGAACTCTTCCCCAAGCAATTTCCTTATGATAACGAGGAATACAATGCCATCATTGTATATCAAATTGAGTGCTTTTGAACTCATGCTTAAATCAAGTCCCAGAAAATTCTTTAGCATGAAAACCATATTAGGTCAATAAGCTTATGGCATTATCTGCTCCTTGGATAGAATTGTTGTGAAATTTAGCCCAAAGTGTTATTTGATACAAATTTTGAGAGATGTCAACCCAATTTCAATACTACCATTGCTGAAACCTCTCTGCTGGCTTTTATGACTATTTTTATCCCTAGAGCTGTCTCTAAATCTGACATGTTTCAGATTGGAGCTTCCATTGACTACCAGCATGATATTAATGGAAGCAAAAAGCCTATACAAACTCTTTTATTTTTCAGTTGAATAGCCTGTCAGAACACATACTTTTTTTCACAAAATTAGACACAGACCTGCAGGCATTTATACAGCAAATTGTGTTGTGAGTAACCTTCTAGCATTTGGTCATAATTAGACTGCAAATCCACACATATTTACCTTGGCAGAATCACAATGAATTCAACTGGGTTTATTTCTAAGTAGTGAAGGAAAAGATGTCCCTCTGATCTTCCTTGAAAGAAAAAATATCAATTATTTATTCAAAGGAAGAACCTTTGCATCTTCATGAAGCACAAGGATTAGGAGCCACCTCTTCCTTATTGTTCAAGGGAAGGCTTTCAGCGTAACTTTAAAAAAAGAACATTCCTTTTCAAAAAGGCTAATTTTGACATCATATGAAACAGTGGTGTTTTGTTTATTTTGAATAACTGCGGTGATCAATGTTTTGGTGTTTGGGATGTAATTCATTTCCCCTCCCTCCCTCTCTCCATAGGTTGAGCCTATTTGTAAATGTATATTTTAGGCACTTCCTACCTTAGAGGGACATCCATGGGGGTGTCCAAAAAGTCAACATGGCAGCTGAAATGTCACGACTTTAGCCACACCCCTTTGGATGATTGCTCTGTCTGTCATGTTCATAAAAAGGGGTGAGTCTTCAGTCCTACAGTTGCAACTGCCATCTTGATTTTTCAGCACCCTTCTACTATGGATAGAATTGGTGACTTAATATGATAGGAAGCACCACCAATGACTTCCAGTAATCATGTCATGGAACATCAGCCACAGAATTAGAAGGGACTCTAACAGCTGCCATAAAATATAGTCCTAAAATATACTATCCATTCCTATGATACAAGATTAAAGACTGAAAATAATCTTTCAAGAACAGGTTGGTAACTTGCTGTTCGATGTTTTTAGCAACACTGGAACATCCAAAGGAGTTTTAAAAGGAAAATTTATGATAATTGCAACATGAATTCCATATCAAGTAGGATTTATTTTTGAATAAATATGTATAGTATTAAGAGTTTAAGGTTAAAGACCATATTTAATATTTTGCATACATTAGTAGTGGTAAGAGTTCTTTTCTTTTTCCCTTTTCCTAATAAATAGTAGCTAATTCTGATCAATTGTTATTAAATTATATAGGCATGATATGGGGTTAGGGCTAATAGTAGTAGCATTTGTTTTACAAAGCTGTAGTGCTTAATATAAATTTTTAAGCAGGGGTGAGCAAATCTAATAAATTTGCTTTCATTCACTAGTCATAAATTATCTCCTCTTTCTCTACTAAGTATTCAGATTTTTAAAAAGGAACCACAAAAACTACAAAAATATTTTTGTAGGTTTCATAATTACCATATATACAATTTTGTTTCCCAACCTCCTTGAAAATATTCTCTGCCATGTAATGCTTGTTTAAAATAGACATGTTCAATGCATTTTAAGAAGAAAAAGAGAAAGGATAGAGGATAAAATGGAAAAAAAAGATGAGAAGAAAGGAAAAGAATGACATGTAGACAAGAGGAGAAACAGGAAAAGAAATAGCCTAATCTCTCCATCCATAATTCAAAGTAAGAAAATGAGAGACTTAAAAAAAGTCATATCTTTGTGTCCTTAAAACTACTGACCTTCTCAGTGTTGGCACAAAGGGAAGGAACACTAAAACAAGACATCTTTGCAGCTGACGGGTAATAAAATATGGCAATAAAGTGCACAGAGGCTAATTATTATCATTAGACAACTAGGACAGAGCAGAAAGTTAATGCTCCAAATGTAGCACAGCACAGCAAACCTTTAAAAAAATATGGAGGGGAAAACTGTGCTATAACCTCTCATCAGGCTGGCAAATTTAAAGGAAATGCTTCCCTTTTCCATAAGCCAAAATGTGAATCAATGCTGGCTTTCATTTATTTACTTATACAATATTTATATGCCAACGAAGGCTGGGTAGCTAACAATCAGAAAACTCATAGAATAAGACAAGACAGAACAGAACAGAATGAAGTAGAGTATGAATATTTTCTTCACAAACTATTTCAAAATATATTGTCCCTCAAAAATCCCTCCTAAATGTACCTTTCTTTGATCAAAAATTGCCACTGTGGTTTGAAATCTGGAGGACAGCTACTTTTGAATCAGTGCATGTGTTTCCATAGCAAATAAAATTATTAAAACAACAGCAACCAACAATGTTGTTTCAATGTTTGTTTTCTATTTTGAAATCAAAGGATTCACTTGATGCCAAAAAGAGAAACATAATCCAATGCTTCTACAATGCAAGGTAAGAATTTCCAACTCACCCATACAAATTCAGTTGTCAATCCAGTGTGAATATTCAAGAATTCCAAGATGGGGCAGTTGGTAGCCACAGAGAAGAAGGGGGTCAATCTAGTCTCCAAAGCAGGCCAGGACAAGGAGTAATGGATGGAAGCTTATCAAAGAGAGATCCAACCTAGAATTGAGGAGAAATTTCTTGACAATGAGAACAATAAATAAATGGAACAGCTTGCCTCAGAAGTCATGGATGTTCCAGCACTGAAGGTCTTTAAGAAGAGATTGAGCAGCCACGATTTTCTGTTTGAGCAGGAGTTGGACTAGAGGATCTCCAAGGTCTCTTCCAACTCTGTTACTCTATATTCTGTATTCTCGTTCTTATCCAAGGCTACTCAAGATAGTATCTCTATTTTAGATGTCTAAGTACCTCGATTTTAAATTATCCTCCTAATGCTTCATTTTTAGCCATCTCCCTTCAAATGAAAGTCACTACCAGCATGACACGCACTGGCAATTTTAGTATTGATTTATGCCTTAGGTGAAGAGGTTAATTAAATGTGAATTTTAAGCTGACAACATGATTAGGGGGCTAAGGAAACCTGAATTCATAATACTTCCAGAGGTGTTAAATCATTTAAAATGAGCAAGAAGTGGAAGAAAAACATCTGTTACCCAACACTGGATTAATAATAATTCTGAAGAAGTTAAAGCAAATAATGGATTTCAGTCCAGGTGGTTCTTGTGTGTTTGTTTGCATTTATATTGACATGAGTAAGAAACAGGATTTGTTAACTGACCTTAAGGAGTTTTTATTTATTCTTCCAACTCCTCTCTCTGTTTCTTCTTTATTTTAGTTTCTAGTTTAGACTAGAGTGCTCACAAACAACTCCACAGGCATTTTACTACAGCTCTTACAAATGAAGGATATAAAATAGTGTTTCCATCTAAAACATAATTAATGTAATTATGTATATCTAATTTTGGATGTAGCTTGATTCTTATATGTATTGCTGATGAACAAATACTAGCACACTTGATTTAGAAAATAATAAATATTAATTCTCTTGCTCTTGAAAGATGACATTTGTTGTGTGTGTGTGTGTGTGTGTGTTTTCGTAGATTTTCATGGGTACAGGTATGCAAGTCTTGGCATATTCGGGTCTTTTCCCGTGTAAGATTGAGAGTATCTTGGCGATGTTTTGACGAGGTCCCACTTCAGGCTCCCATCTTCAGGCTGGTGCCTTCAGCTTCGTGCTTGTGCGAGCAAAGCGTGATCGGAGCTGTCGTCTTTCTATAAATATTGGCGGGGGGGGCTTGTTGCTTACAGCAACAAAGCCAGCACTCCACACACACCTACACACCACACACCCACACACCACACATATATGTGCTTATATATGTACATGCTTATATATGTATATGTATATGTGTGTATGTGTGTATGTGTGTATATATATATGTGTGTGTGTGTGTGTGTGTGTGTGTTGTATTTGTGCTGATAAATTAATAAAGGGAGACTAGTATAGATCTATTTCAAGCTATTTATCTCTCATCAGCTAGCTTGAAATAGATAGTTTGAAATAGATCTATACTAATCTCCCTTTATTTATTTATCAGCACAAATACAACACAAATATAACAAAGGCAACATTAAAAATATGGTTTTCTGCCTGGATGGAGTCTCCTGGAGTGAGCCGAAAGACAGGCAAAGGGAAACAGTGTGTTCCCTCCCATATTTGGGCATACCAGGGTTGTGACACAATACACACACACACACACACACAAATACATAAATCTTGCTGCTGGGAATATAAATTCTGGAAAATATTTTATATTGACTTGTTTTAACTAGAGATGGAAGGAAATTCATATTGTTTGCCTTTAAATGCAAATTCATCTAACTTTGCATTTTTTAAATCAAGCATACAAACTAAACTTGGTTTTCATTCACATTTGTAGTGCTATGAATTTTGCAAAACAGTTTTCATTAAAAAAACATCTGTACAAAATGCATATATTCATGAAAATAACCTAAACTCACATTATATTAGGGAAAAAAGTATAAAGGAATTACAAATAAGGAGTCTGCATAATATTAAGCAATTTGCAAACAAGAGCAATGATATTTGAAGAATGCATTTCAGAATACTGTAAACACAAAAATGAGTGCAGCATATTTGGCTTTTTAATTTTGCTTTCACTTTGAGAACAGCCAGGCAGATGACTATGAAAAACACGTGGGAAATTTGCTTAGGTCTTATAAAACATTTGGGGCAAACATGTCATTGAAAATTCACTTCATAGACTTGCATTTAGACTATTTTCTTTTGAACTGTGGGGCAATGAACGATGAGCATGGGGAGAGATTCTACCAGGATATCGCAGGCATGGAGAAAAGATACCAAGGGAATTGGAGTCCGTCCATGCTTGCTGATCTCTGCTGGAATCTCTCCAGGGATGATCTTACTGCAGTTCACAAGAGAAAAGCTAAAAAGCGCAGTTTAGATATGGAATAAAGATGGGACCTTGTCATTTAATCTGATGTTAGAGCTTGTCAGTTTTCCATGTGAAAAGCATGAAAACGTTACATGAAAAACCAATACATGAATGGAAAGTTAGGTTATTGGTATCAATAAAACAAAATGCATAATTATTGGTGTGGAACTATTCTCATGGCAATATTACATTTTGCAGAAAGGTATAGAGCAGTGATGTCAAACCTTTCTTTCCTTTCCAAAACAGCTGTGGGGAAAGCAAGAAATCAATAGCAATAGCAATATCCCTTAGACTTATATACTGCCCCAAAGTACTTTACAGCAGTCTCTAAAGAGTTTACTGGGTCAGCATATTGCCTCCAACAATCTGGGTCCTCATTTCACCAACCTTGCAAGGATAGAAAGCTGAGTCAAACCTTGAGTCCCCACAAGATCAAACTCCAGCAGTGGGCAGAGTTAGCTTGCAATATTGCATTCTAACCACTGCGCCTTCATGGCTATTAGGGCTTTTAGGATCAAACTCAAGCTCTCTTGAATTTGGGAACTGGGTTGTAATGTAAATATGAAGCTGGTACAGTATGGTTATTGATAAACATATCATGAGAGAAAGCAGCAATTTCTGCTTAGCTTTCTATGTCCAAGATGCGATGACCTAATATTGATCTGGCTTGATGTAGCCCTAATGTTAAAATGGCATCACTGGAAAAGCCATAGTAGATCAGATTCTTTTGAAAAGGTGTTTCCTAAGATTTATAGTTGTCAATCAATAACAGATAGGCCAGTCCTCTAAGATTATAGTACAGTTTTATTTAGTAGTTAAAAATATTTATCCAGAGACTGGATTCACGTTTACTGGTTTCTACTTCCTATTAAAGCATCACATTTGGGACACAGAGGGTAACCTGAAAAATGCTTCTCAAAAATTATGGTTGCGTCTTTTCTAATCCTGCTACTAATATAGTTTTGAGGCGGTCTGTGTGAATCTTCTCAGAGGTCTTTTGCTCTGTCAATGGCTTGCGTGAAACGATGTTCTACGCAAAACTCAGCCATGACTTCTAAAGCTTCATTTCGTTGGATGCACACAGGGCTTGCACAGAAGACATTATCATCAGAGCAAAGCGTTCATTCAAGCAGGTCAGTTTCACTTCAGTGTGCCTTGAAATGCTGCACGGCACTACGGCAAAGTGAAAACACTTCAGGAAAGGAAGGTAATGCCGGGTAATCTGGACAACCTAATAATTATGAAAAAAATATCTGCACCCAACTGTGCATTCCTTGTTCAAACGGCTGCCTTCCATTAGCATTTGACTTATCTTCTTTTTCAATGGTGTTTTTTTTTTTTCATGGTAAGAAAGCACTCTGAAAAGATTATCAAAGTTTGTTTGCTAGTTCATTCTCAAACAGAAATTGCTCAATTCCTGCTTTCCCCCCTTTCTTGCAAATCTTTTTTTTAAATGGTGATCAGTGGATTGTCCACTTTTTCACTCTTAAACATACTTTCTTTTAACATAAGATACACTTCAAATTTCTTCATTAGACTGAATTACAGAGATTGTGATAAAAGTATTAGTTTCCATTTGCCCTTGGCATAGTCTGTAATGCTTAATAGCATTGCAAACATGTATTATATACAAAAACACACAGACACAGACACAAACATGAGGTAGGATTGGAACTCACAGCCTCCTGATTTCTAACCTACTACACCAAACTGGCTGTCAATCTTTTTTATACTTTTATATAAAGGTAGGACCTTGTTACTTAAAGTCATTCAGTATACAATATAATCACATGATTTTGGTGATTATTTAGTTTAACTCCGAGAATGTTGGAATCCCATGGCTTCATTATAATTATGTAATATCTTCCTTAATTGCATGCTTGTTCTAACTTTAAAAAGTTAGCTTTGTTTAAGCCCATTGATGTGAAAAAGCAGTATCTGATTTCTGTGTTGTTTAAGTTTCTTTTCTTTAATTGCAAAACAGAAACACTTTTTAAAATTCTTGCATACATATTTTAAACAGTCAACCAGTTATTAATTATATATTAGCTGGTAGATATACTATGCTGCCTTTTCTAACAAAACCATGCTCTAATTTCAGTGTTGTGATACTGTTTTCAAAGAATATTTCTGTTAAAGTAGATGAGTTACTCCCAGCGACTAACTTATTTTCAAAATTTAGCCCCCTGCTGTTTTTAGCCCTAGAAACCAATTTTGGTTTATTTCTCAATTCATTCTTTTGAGTCTAATGATACAGTATTTTTTTTTCAGGCAATATATTTTATTAATAAGAGTTACTTTGAGAGAGAGACTGAAAATAGCAAACAACACAGAATATTAATTTCAGCAAGGGTAGATTTGATTGATTTTCAGCAAGACATGCCATTTAAATATGATGCGGGTTACACTGGTTACCAAACATTTTCTGCTCCAATTTAATTCATTAACATTGTCTTCTAGATGTTTTAGGCCCACCTAAATGAAGTTTCCCCCCCTTTCCTCCATGGGGTGGATCGCCAAAATTTTCATCTGATAGATCAGCGGTTTCAAACTCAAGGCCCGGAGACTGGATCCAGCCCCTGGGATCTGGCCTGCAGGGTCACCCTGGAAACAGAGAAGGACCGGCCTGCGGTGCCTCTGCCAGAGAAAATGGAGCTCACAAGGACCATGGGCTGAGTTTTCACTGGCAGATGGTTGCAGGAAGTCTTCATGGGCAAATATGGAGCTTGGGAGCCCATTTTTGTTGGCAGAGTGCTTGGGCCATCACAGGCACCCCTGATACAAGAGATGTTGAGCTGGGCACACCCACCTGGCTTCCCAAGGTTAAACACAACTCTGATGCGTCCATCAATGGAATTAAGTTTGACGCCCCTGATAGATGATAGAAAAAAACAACAACACAGGTTTCCTTTTTACACCATGAATTCAGATACCACATCACAACTTTCCTTTTATGCCAAATTGATTTCTTCATCTCTTTTAGTAATTTTCTGTTTGCTTTTTAGCTCTTATATTGGACTCATTATCCTGTCAATTTTTATTCATTATTTCTGGTTCTTCAAGTTGCAAGCCACATAATTTGACAGTGCATGTTTAATTAAATTTAAGTTTAATTATATTTGGTTTCAGCAAAGTGAATCAGTTGAAGTGTCTTTAAAAGGGAGCGTGTTATACAAATTCACGGAGGAAGCAGTTTATCAACAACTGTTAGGCTTGATTCTTGAATGGGGTATAGTAAATATCAGATTGAGAATTAATAAACTTCTTACTGCTAGCCAATGGAAAAAGGAAACTAGAGCCAGTAGGTTTTCATTAGTATGGTCCAACAGCATTATTATCATGTTCTTTTATAATTAGGAGGAATTCCAGAGAATTTGATGGATGGGGAAAATCACATCAGAAAATAGAACGTTTTAGAAGGGTCTAAGAATTATCAGGAATCTATGATCCTGTTCACATATTGTATATCAACTGCACTGATTTTTGCATAATTACTTAGCTCTTTAAAGATAAAATTTAAGGGCTTTAAATGTCAACTTTATACTGAGCACCAAAGCAATTAGATTGTCAGTTTAATCACACTAGAGAGGGATGAGATATACTTATCGTGTATATTTCTACAGTTTTGTATCACATTAAAACAAAAATAAAGGTAGACAGTGAAAAGTCTGTTGGACCTGAAGTCTAATTTTATATAAGACAGCCTCATGAAAAAGTCTACCTGCTTTTAAGATAGGGAAGCTGTTACTCTCATTAACATGTGCATCATTATCCCCAAAGCAAGTTTCAGTGCAGGGAAAATTCATTTCACATCCTAATGAGACAGTTGAATTTTGTGAGATAGTTCAGCTGTCAAAATTCAGTGCCAAACTAATTATTTTCCTCATTCTCACTTAAAAAAAATGTTCAAAGAGAATTCCTCTGCTCTTTCATATATAAGGGAAGAGAAACCCTTGAATTACATAAAGTATGTGTAAATAGTGCTGGATTTTCTTTTACTTCCATTCTGAGGATGGAAGCCTACTTTTTAAAAAAATACACCCAAACTGATTGTCTTGTCTGAGCTGAAGCAATGCAAACAAACTTCGGTAAAAAGCTGTGTCCCTTTCTTTCGCCAGTCAGCCTCAAGAAAGTCCCCTCGGGAGATGCTAAGCTGCATATCATACACAACACTGAAATGTCACCAAACTCTTATTGAGGAGGTGACATTTACTTATTTGGAAAAACCCAATAGTATTGGGTTCTCTTGATAACTGGGTTTATTTGATGGGAGAGGCAGAAGTAATAACAAGAAAGAACAGAAACTTTAGATCATTTGTTTTTCAAGCTAATAAAAAGAAATATTTCTAAAAACCTCAATAATCTCTGGAAATCCATCACAAATCCACTGGCAGGATTTGTGAAATAACTTTTGTCTCATTATTGGTTGAGTTTGTAGCAACTACACACAGAGGCAGTGTGTTATGAAAAGATCGATGATGTTATTAGAATATGGGGAGTGGGTGGTTGATCATCAGAAATCAGTGATTTAAATAGATTATTTGAAATACTTTGACATTTTTAAAGGAGGTGGTTATAAGTGGAATATGCCATACACACAAATGTATCTCTGTTAAATTAATACTGCATGATTTAGAAAGAGTCTCTGATAATAATGTCATGACGCAACTAAAACCTCATGTGTAACTTTTGTTAGAAATGCTCCCTCCTTCTGTGTCCTTTTCAGCTGAATGCATCTCAAATCTTCCTAAGCTGTTAGAAGTAAAATGTGAGCTTCTTCAGTTTCTTCTTTTTCTTGATGAGAAGCGAAACATCTTCAAAGAAAAAACAGAAAGTTTAGTTGTTTCTTGAAAAAGCACCTTTGGGATTTACATTCTATGCTTATATGAGTGTTCAAGGAAGAGAGGAGAAAAATCTTCTTTTAGTTTTCCCTTCCCTTCCTTCCTGCCCCATGGTCTTCTGCAGGAAGATGAAATAGTTATTCGAGATTACAGATAGTCCTTGATTTACAACCATTCATTTAGAGACCATTTGAAATTACAACAGCACTGAAAAAATATGACTTATGCCCAGGTTTCACATTCTGAAGTGATCAAAATTTGGGCACTTGGCAACCAACATGTATTCGGAACATGTCATGTCGTGTTTAGGGTTATGTGATTGTTATTTGTAACCTTCCCAGCTAGGCAAATCTTCCCAACAAACAAAGTCAATGGGGATTGGATCCAAATGTACATCCAACATTGGATGTACATAGCTTAGCAATGGAAATTCTGGTCTCAATTGCTGCCATAAGTCAAAAACTACCTGTATTCTGTTGTCCATTCCATTGGGGTTACCACACATAGATTACATAATAATTTATAGCAATAGCACTTAGACTTTATACTGCTTCATAGTGCTTTACAGCATTATGTAAAAGGTTTACAGAGTCAGCATATTGCCCCCAACAACCTGGGACCTCATTTTACTTACCTTGGAAGGATGGAAGGCTGAATCAACCTTGAGGCAGTCAAAATCAAACTCCTGGCAGTCAGCAGAATTAGCCTCCAATCCTGCATTCTAACCATTGTGCCACCATAGCTGTTTTAATTTCATCCATCCATCCATCCATCCATCCAACTTCTATAACTGTCCATCTCAGTAACTGGCCGTGGACACATTACAATTCAAAATTGTAACTTTTCTTACTTATTCTATTGATCAAGGGGAAAATAGTGTTGGATTTGTTCTAGTCAATTTCTTCTTTTTAAGAGAGGCAAAGGAGATCTCACTCTCTTACACCAAATGCTTCACTGTGAATCAAAGCAGGAAGTTGCAAAGGCCAAATATCTAGTCCTCTCTAGCACCTATAATTCAGATTCCAGGGTAATCCCCATGGCGATTCCTTTGCTTTAGCCAGTAGCAAGTATAACATTTTCAACAGCTGATTTAGTGCTAGTTTTGATCTAAATTCTATAACCTTGCCTATGTTTTTTCCCCATCTCTCTCTCTCTTTCTCTCTTGTACTTCATTTAAGTCCAAGTGTTTTTTTGTCTTTGTGACTATCTCTAATTTACAAATATTTTTTAGATGGTGAATAAAGTAGGTCTACTTAGAATAGTCAAAAACACAGCTTCTAGAGACTAAAGGTGTCATGGACAGGCATCCTCAGCCAATCACAAAGTACCATTAAAAAAGAAGAAGCAATGTTTCAGGTGCTCACCTGCTTTCCAACAGTATATATTTTAAGTGGATCTTATACTTTTCATGTTACACATGAAAACAGGTTCTTTTGGTACGCTCTATGTGCAACAATACTACAAAGAGTTTGGTTAATTAGTGGTGTTTCCAATAGAGAATTTTAATCTCTCTTCTGTTTTGTAGCAAGTCTCTATGGGGCAATGATGCTCAGTGAAGCGTATTACGCTTCTCCACAGTGTCACCAGATATTATACAAACTAATGTGTTACCATTAATAGTAAGACTCCAATGGCATTTTTCAATAATTATATTATAATTTGTATCAATGTGTGTGTTTTCTCTCTGTGTGTATTTCTATAAGTTTGTGTCTGTTTGTTTGTGTCTCTATAAGAATGTGCATATGTATGTATGTATGTATATATGTATGTATGTATGTATGTATGTATGTATGTATGTATGTATGTATGTATTTTTGTTACAACCCCTGGTATGCCCAAATATGGGAGGGAGCTCACTACTCCCACTTTCTGTCCTTCGGGTCATTACAGAGGACCATCCAGGCAGAAAACCATATTTTTATTTTTAATGTTTTTATTTATTTTAAAACAAATACAACACACACAAACACACACACACACACACACACATATATAAACAAAAACATGTATGTATGTATGTGTGTGTATATATATATATATATATATATATATATATATATATATATATATATATATATATATATATATATATATATAGTGTGTATGTGTGTTTGTAGAGTGTGTGTGTGTGTGTTTAAGCTATAAAGGACACTTTCTGGAAAACTATAGCATTGCAAGTTAAACTATTTAGTCTAAAGCACTGAAAAGAGCCTATTATTGATCAGAGGGTAGGAATACCACTGTATGCAACTCTGAATTATTCAGCAAAGCTAGATTCAACAGAAAAGACTATACGATATGTAGTTCAGAGAAGAACGGTGGAGACCTTAGGACTGATATTTTGTTTTCTTGCAGACATTTCGTTACCTGACTAAGGAACCCCATCACTGCTAGTGAGTGTGGGATTTGAAATAAACTAGCACTGTTAAAACAGGAGAAAAACCCCTTTACCTCACAGCATATGGACAAACCCAACCATAGTTTCAACTGTGAAACTGTGAATATCTTAGACCAAGCTAAATCCAAAACTGCTAGGGAAAAAATAACACTTTGGAGCCATTCAGAAAGCATATCCAAAATATGAAAGCTTTGTATGCAGTACAATGTCACTTCAAACTCGGTTGGTAACCTGGATCTTTTTTTTTCCTTAGTGGACACAATAATTCTATTATATTTCTTGCTGTTTTGAGTTCCAAGGTGTTGTGTTGCCTTTCCACCTTTCTTTTCATTGTGTTTGTACAGCAGTCTGGCATTTGACATGTCAAGGATGGCATTTGTAGAACTACTGTGTGGATTGGAACTGCATTGTCGACCCGATTCCACAATTCTACCGATGTTAGGGTACAGTCCTTCAAAACTGCTATTTGCTTTGACCTATGAGCCCCTTTCAAGGGTCAAACTGGATAAAGAAAAAAAAAGTGTGCAACAATCTTACAGTTTTCTGTATGATCTAGAATTCAAGTAGAGCTAAACCTGGTTCGGTTATTTGAAAATAATGTGTTTGAGTTGACTTGGCCCTTAGTCACTTACATGGGCTGCCATACATTTTTTGGTTCAGAAATAACTTGCTACTGCCTTGCTTCAGATTGTTTTTTTTTTAATCAGCTCTCCAATCTACATCCTTGCAAATTATATATTCAAGCACTGACTAGGATCAACCCAAACCTCAAACCCTATCCCAACTTATTTTTATTTAGCCAATGCTGATGTCAGGCCGGTAGTTATATTCTTTTTAGGATCTTTGGCCTGCCACACTTTCTATTATTTTCTTATGCTGTTTCATTAGTGTAGTAGTTGGGAGGGGGGAATAGAAAGGAGTAGGATTGTGGAATGTATTGTTGTCATTCTTTTCTAGAAGCTCAAGGTTATCTTTTGTCTCCGCGCCTCAACACCTGACGGGAAGCAGAGGGGTATAGATGTCAGCATGGAAGATGATGATTGATACATATGATGGATTATGGGTGTGGGGATAAGATCATGAACTTTCAACTGGGTGGAATTCCAGGAAGAGAATCAGAGTTGGAATTCCACAGACGTGCCAACATGCCTGTATGATTAAATTAGAACTTTAAGGATGATTCTGCCTTGGTCTCTGATTGATTTCATGCATGGTATTTGGAACGCTGACAGCTGAAGGATGTTTCTGAGTGTGGGATAATCTTCAAGCCGAGCTTGTCGCCTGTTGACTCCATCCATGCAATTTCCTTGCCACCATTACAGATATTTATTTCTCTACTCTACACAGATTCCCATCAGTTTACGGTAATAAGGATAGTAAAGCAAAATTCAAGTCAGACTATTAAATCCATAAATCCATGCTGAAAAAAGAAACTATCATGTCATTCTCCTGGGAGAATTGTTTTCAATTTTCCTCTGTAGGCAACAACAACATTGGGATTCCCATTCAAGTATTAATTGGTTGGTTTTATTTAGCTTCCAAAATCAACAAAACCTAGCTAGATTTTGTGACCAAGAAACTGATAACCATCTTTGCTTTCAAATGGGCATGGATATAGTCCCCCCTTCAGATCTCCATGCATCTTCCCATTCACAATTAAGATGAAAGCAAATATCAAATATCAAGAAGGATTGCAAAATGTATTTCTAAAGAAAAAAAACTGTGTGTGTGTGTGTGTGTGTGTGTGTATATATGTATGTATGTATGTATGTATGTATGTATGTATGTGTATATATATGTGTGTGTGTGTGTGTGTGTGTGTGTGTTGTATTTGTGCTGATAAAATAAAGGGAGACTAGTATAGATCCATTTCGAGCTAATTAGCTCTCATCAGCTAGCCATACCCTTACTGGGATTCGAACCTGGGCTGTATTATACACTAGGCAAGAGTTTTAGCCACTATAAAAAGGCAACATTAAAAATAAAAATATGGGTTTCTGCCTGGATGGTTTTCTGTGATGAGCCGAAAGGACAGAAAGAGGGAGGAGTGAGCTCCCTCCCATATTAGTTCATACCAGGGGTTGTAACACAAACATATACATACATACACACATTATATATATATATATATATATATATATATATATATATATATATATATATATATATATATATATATATATATATATATATATATATATATATATATATATATATATATATATATATATATATATATATTTGTTTTCGTAGATTTTCACGGGTGTAGGTATGCTGGTTTTGTTATTCGGGTCTTTTCCCGTGTAAGGTTGAGATTGTCTTTGCAAAGACAATCTCAACCTTACACGGGAAAACACCCGAATACAACAAAACCAGCATATATATATATATATATATATATATATATATATATATATATATATATATATATATATATATATATATATATATATATATATATATATATATATATATATATATATATATATATATATATATATATATATATATGTGTGTATGTATGTATGTATGTATGTATGTATGTATGTATGTATGTATGTATGTATATATATATATATATGTACATATTTATGTTCTACCCATTTTTCTACATACATCATAGACACAAAGGTGTGTGGAGCATATCTGCAACCATGATAGACTTGATTTATGAGCAAACGTATATGAAAGCAAGACTGTTTGAATTGCATATGATGTGACTGAAATCTGGCTATAAAATGCAAACTCAACTAAGGAAGGTTTGTATGAATGGCTCACCAGAGGGATTGTGCATGAAAGATACGTAAAAACACCTGGTATTCTTTTCTTGATTTGAAATGCCTTGATTGAAAAGTATATGCATATCCATTTAAAGCTTTTTTATTTCCAAAAAGGAAAGAAAACAGCACATAGTAAAATACCAGAAGAAAAAATAAACCTCTTCTAGTACAAACCAGCTTTATGGTACCCTCTGGATGTCTAAGTTTATTTTGCTCATAATTCCCAAGGGTGATAGCTGAGAATTTGAAGAAATGTACTATGACAAATCTGGAAAGTTTGCCCGGTAAGAGTAGTATTAATGGAAGAGAGTGGTATAAACCACCTTAAAATATCCTATGGAAAGGGAGTGTAGGGAAAGAGCAGACAGAGATGAAGAATGGAGTTAAATACATCATTAGCTTAGAATCATTGCATTCCACAAGTGCTCCAAGCCCAACCCCTCTTGAATTCTGTTGAACCTTATCTGGCACCAATTTAGTGTTGAACTTCAGTTGACCAGATACTTGTGTGCAGGCTTGAATAAATGTTCTATGCTGCAACCTTACGAGTGGTCCTGATTCTTTGTGCCTTACAGTGAGTCAGGGAATGCTCAACACCTATTAGACATGACTGCATATCATGTTGCATCTATAAAAAGGTGTGGAATTTATACTGTGATACATTTTGTCTGACTGACTTATTTGATCCTCTTCTTTGAGAGGGATCTTGGAGTCTTAGTGGACACCCAATTAAATACTCAGTGTGCAGCAGCAGCCAAAAAAGCCAATGCAATCCTAAATTGCATTAACAGAGGGATACACTCACGATCAAGTGAGGTACTAATACCACTCTATAAAGCTACATTTGGAGTGCTTCCTCCAGTTTTGATCATCACACTAAAAATGTTGAGCCTCTAGAAAGAGTACAGAGAAGAACAACCAAGATGATTAGGGGACTGGAGGCTAAAATATATGATGAACTGTTGCAAAAACTGGGCAGGGCTAGTCTAGTAAAGAGAAGGACCAGGAGAGACATGATAGCAGTGTTTCAATATTTCAGGGGCTGCCGCAGAGAGGAGAGGGTCAAGCTATTTTCTAAACCTGAAGGCCAGACAAAGAATAATGGGTGAAAACTGAACAAGGAGAGCTTCAATCTGGAAATAAGGAGGGATTTTCTGACAGTGGGAACAATAAACGAATGGAACAGCTTGCCTTCAGAAGTTGTGGGAGCTTCATCACTGGAAGCTTTCAAGAAGAGATTGGACTGCCATATTTCAAAAATGGTGTAGGGTCGGCTGGGTAGGGTATTGGATTAGATGACCTATAAGGTCCCTTCCAACTCCGGTAATCTATATCTGTATAGTATTGAGTGGTGGAAGACAGTGATGTTTACTGTTTCACAACACTTTGAAACTGTCTATTTTGAAGCAACTGTCAGAAGGCAATTGGGTTAGTTTCTCATATTAAAAACAATGTGGCTCCATAAAGCCTAAGCAATGTGTTGTTTCATTAACTCTTGAGAATCACAGTCTTCTTCATCAAGATATATGGAATGTAATGCTATGAAAGCCTTCTTGAGGACTCAAAAAGTATTGGAGCATTCTTAGTAATGTTACTTTGTAACTGGTTATATGCCCAAGCCTGGATCTGAGAATGTGTTAAGGGTTTTCCTAGTTGTAATAATATTTATGGTTTTATATTTTTTATTCTCAAAGCACACACATACACGTTCCTATATACATACACACTGTACCAGGAAGAAGGAATATGTGAAACTGGAGAACTACCATGCCTGAAGGAGGACCTAGAGAGGATGTGGAATGTAGAAACCAAAATGGTCTCAGTTATAGTAGAATCACTTGGGGCTATGACTTTTAAGCTGGGAGAGAGGCTTCAACAAATCCTAGGAATAAGTTCATAGCTCTCTGTCCAGAAGATATAATGCTAGGAACAGCTCAGATATTGTGTAGAACCCTCAAACTCTCAGACCTCTGGTAAAGGACCCAAGATTGAGGAAGACACAGACTACCCATAGGCTAAGAAGGGAATTATTACTTGTACTTTGGTTTTAATGGGTTTTATGATTGTCACCTAGAGTTGCTTGTCTGAGATAGGTGACTGTAGAAATTGAATGAATGAATGAATGAATCTATGTTTATAGATGTTTATATTATCATTTCCTTTTTTTTTTGTTTAGCACTTCTCTAAATTGGCAATTGCCTTTTTAAAAAATGTACCAACATTTGAAAGGTGTGACACAGAAATCAGCATCCCATTCAAGCACTGGTTTAGAGTGCTGCCAATGAATCCAAAGGCTATTGAAGTGCTACCTTTTAAGGCACTTTAAACTCAACCAACTCCCAAAGGTTCAAATAATGGACACAGTACCGCACCAAAAATAATTAAAAGGAGAATAATTGGTTAGATTTTAAAAGATGTCTCATCAGAGAATGATGGAAATGATGACCAAATTAAATTAGTTTTATGCAGCATTTAACTAGGAGGGCAGATGATTTACAAGCTAAAATACATTAGTTAATTGCAAGGTTCTATTATGCTTTGATTCAGTCAAGAGTTCAGATATCAGATCTCATCGTGTGTGTGTGTGTGTGTGTGTGTTTGTGTGGTGTGTCTGAGAGAGAGAGACAGCAAAAGTGACAGAGAGATAGATTATTCATATTCCTTGTATTGATTTTTCGCCATAGCAAACTTCACAATAATGTTGATTAGCTCATATTTAGTTGGATTCTCGAAGTTTGACTTGAAAGGAGCAATCAAAGGGACAATGCTGCTTTGGATTTAATGGGAATAAAAATAACATTACAGTCATATTCCTTTGGGAGGTGTTATGAAAAATGTGGTTGGTTTTAGCATCTCCACTCCTACTACTTCCTCACATACAACCAAGCACACCCTCTCCCTTCTTTCTGCATTCCTTTTTTTCACTCCAAATTGGATCCAATAATTAAAAGAACTGATAAAAATGCTGTTAAAAAGATTCTGTATGAGCTGGAGTTCATCAAAAGGTAATTTGCACATAACAGGGATATTTCAATTTATATCTATGTGAGAAAAACAAGTAGGAAGAAAATGAGTTTCTACACCCATCCTCTCCCAGCTTCAGGCAGTATGTGTTAATTACAATGTATTTATAAAAACAAGGAGAAAAAACATGCATTGGGCAATAGCTACTTCTTAAGTGGAGCAAGTTTATAGAGGCAGAGTGGAATGGAACACAAACTTCACAACCCGGAAGGTCTTAATTTAAATTCTAGGCAATCTATCTAAAGATGGAACGAATTATTTTGTGCATTTTCCCAGCATTTACAAATGTGTGGAACATCTCAGGAATAAGCTGGTATTGACATATTCTTGTTCTACTGTGATGAATATCCAAAACCTATTTCCTTGAAACTCCTTGTTTGAGCCATGGTGGTGCAGTGGTTAGAATACATTACAACAAGCTAACTCACTGCTCACTCCAGGAGTTCAGTTCTGAGGAGCTCAGCCTTCCATCCTTCCGAGGTAAGTAAAATGAGGAGCCAAATCGTTATGGGCAGTATTCTGATTCTGTAAACCACTTAAAGAGGGATGTAAAGCAGGGTGAAGCAGTATATAAGTCTAAGTGTTATTGCTATTATTATTGTCTAGTTGACAGTGAGAATTTTTTTAAAAAAAATATCCATAAGGCACAGTTGATATAAAATACGGCATTTAGACTATGGTATTAACCAATGCAAAGTTTTCATGCTACCTGCATTTAAGTATTTGTATTGCTTGTCAGTTACTTCAAGGGACAATTTAAGGTGTTGGTATTGGCCTGAAAAGCCTTAAGTGGTTCAGCACCTGTGTATTTCAGGGACTCTGTTTCCCATAATGGGATTGTCCAGCTCTTAACCTTTAGAGAAGATGGGTTTCCGCAGATAGCTATGTGGCACCCAAATGATGTTGCTTTCAAGCTGTACAAGAGTGTGTCCCTCTCTTAATATTTACAAAAAAACCCATAAAAATGCTCATAACAAGGAATTTTAGTATTCATTTCCTTGTTTTAAGATCAGTTGCTGTGTACTCACCGGAGTTGAAAAATGAGATATAAATGTAAACAAAAGACAAGTAATGAAATTCTATATCAATCATGAGATTCTATTAAAGATAACATTCACGTTTCTGCTTGTGGCCATCAAAGATAATGAGTTAGAAAAAAGTTGGCAACCCTGATCCTCTGCTGAGATTTGCTTTTTTTAAAAGTTTTTTTTTTAAAAAAAACCCACAGAAATCTAATAAATTTGTCAGTTTCTCTTTCACATTATTTTTTTTAAATCCATTTATTACTATCCCATCTATGAAAAAAAGTGTGAATTTTGCTCAATCTTTTTTTTAAGTGATCAAAAAATAGTGAGCCATCTGCAGCCGAAATCTTGGAGACCCAGCACCTAGTGATATGCATAACACCCACTGGAGAAATGTTCTTATGGAATATTAAACAATTTCCTAAAGCCACATTTGTAAGCTTAATGAAGTAAAATAATGGAGTAAGGGTTATAACAAACAATGCCAGCACTAGCAATTCTCAGACACACAGAAGCATTATGTAAATTTTGAACAGATCTTGCCAATGCTCAAGGCTGGCGAAACAGCGCCGTACAGTTCATTGACTCAGAAAAATGGGAGAAAAGGTCTTAGAATCCATGTTTCTGTATTTTTCATTAGGCTGGCTTACTTGCTACTAATATATTTCTCCTCTGTTTGGAATAAAGCAACTTTTCTATCCATATCATGTCTTTGAAATGTTGACTGGTAAACACATTCCTGAATATAGAGTTGAGTGCCTGTAACATTGAGATTTATGGCTGTGCATGGTTTGAAGACTGATGGATATCTACATAAAAGCCTGTCCAAAGCCTGAAACAATATCACCTAATTTGCTCTCTTTTGTGCCTGTCTTAGTGTCATAATTCACAGTTTATATTTCTAGAAGCCTTTTGGCAGGGTCCTCTACGCTGACAAAATTGGTTAGGAAAACTGAGAAGTCTGATTGAAAACATTGGAAAGATACTGTATTGAAGAACGCTGTGATAAGGTAGAACATTTGTACTACCTGGAACAAAGAAAATAATATAGAGATAATGGTAAGTCTAAAATGCTATTGAATGCCCAATGTCTTGTAAATGTCTATGGACATTATCAGTTATGGTTGTCACAAAGGTGTTTTTTCAAAAAGCAACTGGACTTTGTTTTTCCTTGAAGATGTTTTGCTTCTCATTCAAGAAGCTACAGTTATGAAGAAGCTGTAGAACTTCTTAAATGAGAAGTGAAATATATTCAAGGAAAAACAAAGTTCAGACGCCTTTTGAAAAAGCACCTTTGGACCAATGTCTTGTAGCATGCCATTCTCATAAACTGATTGAAAGTACCTATTAAAAGATATTATTGTGAAGTTCCCAGAAGACGGCCTAATTAATTTACGAGCCTCCAGACATAGCTCAAAGGAAATCCAATCATTTATTAGGATCAACATTCTGGCGTGGACTCCGGTGGAGCCAAAACTGCTTAATTGCATTTGAATTTTACCCCTGTAATCCCCTCCCTTCTGTCCTGCATCATAATTCATATTCTCCAACTAGGCTGTAGACATGAGATTGGACTCCGGCTGAAGGCATGCATGGAATTCTCCCCCACCCACCCATGCCAGCCTGATAATAGTCATGGCAATGCTTTAGACGTTGACAATTATCTCTTTTGTTGTTGTCTTTTTTCATTTATTTTCTTCTTCAAAAACCACATTAATGCTGCCACTTCACCATTCATTTCTGTCTGAAGGCATGGTTCTTGCAGTTCTACCTGCTGCACACACAAAAGGCTGTTTCCCAGCAGTGAAAATCGAAAATTCCAATACCATCTGGCATGGTTGAGTCATATGGGTTTCTCTTTAACCTGTGGAAATTAGTATGCAAAAATGCTAAATTGCAGCATCTATTCACTCTATTTCTCCAAAGGGATGCTGAGCCAATCCAAATCTTCAAGAGAGAATGATTTGAAAACATGTTTTTTGATTTGGGATACCTTGAAATCACCCAAATCATTCTTGGCTTCCTCACTTCATGACATTTCTTGATTTTATCATTTTTGATTAAGAATTCATCCAAATGTCTATGGAAATTCTCAGTCATCCAGGTCACGATTGTCCCCAAAGGTGTTTTTTTTTTTTTTTTTAAAAAGGCAACTGGACTTTCTTCTTGTTATTTTTTAAAAAAGAAGTCCAATTGCCTTTTGAAAAAGCACTTTTGGGACAATTTGTCCAAATGTTATTGTTGATCCATTCTTCTATTTATTTTGTAGACTTCAAGAATGTGGATCATGGTAAATATTTATGTGATTTGGGGCTGATCAAATAAGTCATAGCTACCTCCATCTTCAATAAAAGTGTTTTATGTTCACTGTTTAAATGAGGCAATTACAAGACTTTTACTGAAGAAATCTTCCCTTGATCTGGAGAAGTGGATAATTATACTGATCACTCTCAAATATATACCTCTTGGTTGAGGTGCTTGGGAGTATCATCACTTTGTAATCCTATTCATATTTGGAATATACTGCTTATCTGGGCACATTTCAATTAGATTTTTGAAGAGAACTAGAGCTAAGCATAAATGGACTTTCAATATTCTCTATTGAATCTCTGGTTAGAGAAATTAGGTGAATTGATTTTTCCAAATTACTTCAAAGGAAGGGTAATTTTTAAAGACAATTTTACAAGGCAGGATTTTTTTTTTTGGGGGGGGGGGGGTTATAGTAGCTAAAGAAAATGGCCAATAGGGGAAAGCTTCCTCATCTACTGTATATCTTCACCGGACTCAATGGAAACTTTGGAAATTCTAGAAACTGAAGGCCATTCAAGAGATGATTGCATAATCCAAAAAATTGACCTTCTTGATATGAACTGTGTAGCCATGTAAATGCAAGTACTGTAATTTCACATGTGAGAATTTCACTAAACACATTTTCAAAATTATTATTTTTTTTTAGTTTCAGGGAAAAACTGAAGATAGATATGGTTAAAGTGGAGCTGACAATCATGGAAGAAGAGATTGTGAATAGACCAGTTTAATTTTTTTTAATACTTGCGATGAAGAGGCAAGTCATTTCTTTATATATGTCTTTACTTTTATATATATATATATATATATATATATATTCATGGGTGTAGGTATGCTGGTTTTGTTGTATTCGGGTCTTTTCCGTGTAAGATTGAGATTGTTTTGGCAATCTCACTCGCCATCTTCAGGCTGTTGTTTTTGGCTTAAAGTGCGAACGGAGCTGCTGTCTTTTTGTAAATCTTGGTGGGAGTGCACAAAGCCAGCACTCCATCCCCTCCCACCAAGATTTACAGAAAGACAGCAGCTCCGTTCACACTTTAATATATATATATATTTCTTAGTTTGTGCCAATTTTCATCTTTTTAATTGTAATTTTTAATTAAATTTTTAAATTAAATTTAATTTTCTTTCATAAATTTTGAATAAATATATAATTGGGACTGAAATGGTATTATTAGTTTGAAAGATGATCAATGTCAGGAACTCAATGGTTCTCTTAATAGCTCTTGTTGGCTGTTGATACTGTTAACCATAACAATCCTTTTAATCCTAATAAAGATCTGACTTATGCAAACTTATTTGAAATACTCTTTTGGTATAAAGGCTTCCTACCATAGGAATGAAGATCCAAAGTCTTTAAAATATTATTTAATGGTAACTCCTAGAAGATCAGCCAACATAGTCAACTGTGAGCGATACTTGGAATCGTTGATGAGTGCAACAGTAGCTGGAACACTACAGGTGCTCTACTCTGATGTAGTATAATGTAAACATCAAACAAGTTGCAGAGCTCAGTGGAAACAGGTTTAGAATAGCTATTCCAACTGTTATTCAAGTGCAATGTATTATTTGAAGATTCCATATTTTTTAATGTCCACAGCAACAAGTGGCCAATTTTCATGGAGAAAGAGGCTCATGTTCTTCAGATAAATATTTTCCCCAACTTTATTTTGACTTTTTGAAAATTCATGCAGCTCTTATTCTTTCTCCAGCCTACGTGGTATGGAACAAAGTGCTGAAATATGCCAGCAATCATGACTGACATCTATTTTGCTGCTGAGTGACAAGACTGATTGTGTGAATTCATTCCACAGTGAATGAATTCCTTCAAACATCTTTCATAGAATAGATGCTTTCACAAAGCCCAGGTGACTGTTGCCCCCAGTCTAACATTGTTTATTTCTTTAGAAGTGAAGCCAAGCCCCCGTTTCTCATTACTGTCTGCAGTTTTATGGGGTTACAAAATACATGCCTTTATCAGTTGGTTGAGAACAAAGACAAAGATTCTAAAGCAAGAGTCAGAACTTCATAATGAATAGGAAAGCACAAAGCTGGAAGAGTTTCACCTTGTAGAGTGCTATTATTTCGATTTATCTTCCCTTAATTACTTTATTTATTTAACGGAATTATTAGTAAGGGGAGAAAAAGAATCCTGCATTCTTTTCTAATAGTTTTCACCCAGTTTGCAAAATGATTTGCTTCTGAAATTTTGAATGAAGTAGAACAGAATTTTGTGCAATTATTGTGAGTGACTTTAGCTGTGAGATGGAGAAGGGAGGAGCGTGAATGCCTTCTTCTTTTTATTGAATAATTCTGTTCCTGGTAGTTGACAGCTTTCCTGGTTCCTCTTATTCATATTTCATTCCAAGTGAACCCCTCCTCCTTTCTAGACAAGGAAATGTGGGAAACCAGGGTGATTTTAGAATGATGGAAAGGTGTGTCCCAGAAAATATCAACAATGGAGGTTTCAACTCAACATTATTTCTAAATCACTTTTTGGAATATTTAGTCCACACAAAGGGACTACCAAACAGATCTAAAAGGAGGAAAATTCAAAACAATAATTAAATATCAGGCCACACTATTAATAAAGTTAGATTATTTCCTCTAAATCATGTCTGTCTGTCTGTCTGTCTATCTATCTATCTATCTATCTATCTATCTATCTATCTATCTATCTATCTATCTATCTATCATCTATCTATCTATCTATCTATCTATCTATCATCTATCTATCTATCTATCTATCTATCTATCTATCTATCTATCTATCATCACTGGAGGCTTTTAAGAAGAGACTGGACAGCTACTTGTCTGAAATGGTATAGGTTCGAATACAGTGCAGGAGGCTGAAGCCTTCATTAAAAAGCATTCGCTTCTAGCGAAGAAATTATACCAGAAAGGGGTGTGGTTTAGATGGCTCATGCCAGAAGGTGTGCTAATTTTCTGGGAGGACACAAGAGTTAGAATTAATACAACTATGGAGGCGGAGGCCTTCATGGAAAAAAATAAAATCCTCCTAGATAAACCTGATGACATTACACCGGATATACAGGACACGGGAGGTGCCGGAGCTCTGCTGGAGGGGGAAGAAGAGACAACATCGAGAAAACTCAGATCACAAAAATGAACTAGAAAATCTTTTGGATATAAAATGATTGAAATTGTTTGAAGATAAAAGTTTATATGCTGACAAAATATCACTAAGTAGTAACAACTTAATGTATTAATAAATGAAAGGTATGAGAATGTGGGGGAGGGCCATTTCCTACATAATGTAACTGTCAAAATTTGTAACCTCACCCACTATCCCTTTCCCTGACTATTTTCTTTAAAAAAACCAATAAAATTCTGTTTTTTTTAAAAAAAAGCATTTCTCCCTCCTAGAGGACGAACACAGCGAAGGTAGTGAAAAGGATAGCAAGGTACAAGACAAGAAGGAAAGGGGGGGCTGCGGCTTCCTCGGGGGGACAGGGAGGATGGAGCAATATCGAAAAGGCTCTGGTCACCAAAAATAAAAGTATTTGAAATAATACTAATTGTTGATATTTTAGAAAATGACAAAAGAAAAATGATTGAACACATGGTTGACAATATAGAATAAGACTCTGTTTTCTGCTTATCTTTTATATCTTGTTTTTAAGATTGTAAAAACTGTGAGATTTGGATGGATTTCTATCACTAGTGTGGGAGCTGCCAAATTTTTCTATGTATCCTCTTACCTTTTCCCATAAATGTTTAAAAACCAATAATTTTTTTTTAAAAAAATGAAATGGTATAGGTTCCGCTGCAATGTCAGAGAAGGCAGGCACAGCTACACACCTCTATATATTAATGATTCACATGTGGAGATAGTTAGTAGCATTTAATAAGTAGGCTAGCTAGGTCGCTCAACAGTGAGACACTAGTGAAATGGGCTCAGCAGCGCCTACATTTTCTGCATCTCATGAGAAAAAAATCATCTTCCTTCCCTGGTCCTTACCACTTTCTACAGAGGGATGATCAAGAGCATCCTGTCATATTGCATTACTGTCTGGTTTGGAAGCATCCCTGCTTTAGACAGAAAGGCAGTGCAGAGAGTGGTGAGGATAGCAGAACAGATCATTGGCAGTTCACTTCCTTCTAACCAGGACGGGGCATATAAGCAATGCTTGAGCAGAGTCCACAGGATTGTCTGGAATGCTACACATCCTCTTCACACCCTGTTTTCCTTGTGACTTTCTGGGAGGGGGCTGGGTGGTATCCGAAGCAGAATTCAGTTTTATTCCATATAGCATCAATCTTGTGACCTCTCAAGTATCCTCTGTCCGCTATGTATTCAAAATGGGCAGTGATTAATTGTAGATGTGTATGTGTATGTATATAGCATGTGTATGTGTGTGTTATGTATGTGTTTGGGTAGATATATACTTGCTCTTGAGAGCAGTATATATTTCATTTTTTAATGTGGGCCAATGTGCTCACAGTAAAAAAATATTGACAATAAAGTTACCTTATCTCATGTCATCATATCATCTTATCTTAAACAGGGGATTGGACTAGAAGACCTTCAAAGTCCATTCAAGCTCTATTCCAATTGATAGCTTTCCAAAAGAGTTCCACGATGTCCAATATTTTCACATATACATCCATATTGATACAGGACAAAGACCCAATTTTCTAAGTTCAAATCTTTAATTTTAATCTCTGAATGAAGTTGAGAACCAAACCTTACTAGGTTTAAGATTTCAGAACAGTAAATATATTTCTATTATACATTTTAGAAGGGCCTCCAAGAAATCAAATGCTCCAGTCAAGTATAATGAAATGTGACAGATTAACAGAGTTGGAGGGGATCTTTTAGGTCTTCTAGTCCAACCACCCCACCAAGCAGGAGACCCTACACCATTTCTGACAAATGGCAGTCCAGTCTCTTTTTGAAAGCTTCCAGTGATGAAGCTCCCACAACTTCTGAAGGCAACTTCTGTTCCATTGGTTCTCACTGTCAGAAAATTTCTCCTTATTTCTAGGTTGAATCTCTCCTTCATCCATTATTCCTTTTCTGGCCTTCGGGTGTTTTTGAAAATAGCTTGATCCCCTCCTCTCTGTGGCAGCCCCTCAAATATTGGAACACTGCTATCCCCTGGTCCTTTTCTTCACTAGACTAGACATGCCCAGTTCCTGCAACCGTTCATCGTATGCTTTAGCCTCCAGTCACCTAATCATCTTGGTTGCTGTTTTCTGCACTTTTTCTAGAGTCTCAACATCTTTTAACATAGTTATTGCTATTAAGCCTGATTTCACCCAGACTATATGTGTACTTTTGGTTTTCCTTGCCTTTTTCTAAATAGACGCACAGCTTCAGGACCAGCCATGAGAAGAAGAAAAAACTCTACTGTGGTGCATTTTAATGTATGAAGTACTTGGCATCTCAGCTGCATGCAGTTTGATCAGCTATATCTGCAGCTGGATCCGTGAAAAGACTCCACCATGATGTTAAATAGATCAGTTATGCTTTCCTCCTTCCTTAATGCCATGTTCAGAAACAGAGAGCAAATTAGATGTCTGTGTTACTAAACATTTCAGCTCAATCAACCCAGCTCAGGGCAGCTTCACATGCTAGTAATTTACAGCCATGAGCAGAATACTGCAAACTAGTTAAGCCCGTGTCATACTGATGAAGGGAGTATTGATTAACAGCAGGTGGTTGAAATAAAGCCTGGAGTACTAGGTTTGAGATAAAATAAAACAGTTAAGCAAAATGATATTTCTTAAGTATTTCTGTTAAGATCTCTATATATTTCAATAAACATGTATTTTCTGGGAGTGGTAATTCTATTTTTTCTTTCATTACTGAGTGATAGGAAAAGAAGCACTTTGGGGACATTCCTTTTGAGCATCCAATAGCTATTTAGTGGATCTTAATTAAAACTTAAATCAGGAAAGCCTGTTTTCCACCTATGATTTAGTCCCTAGAGAACCAAGCAATGGATACAGCTGTTTCTGTTTATTCAGAAATCATATACTTATTAAAAAAAACATTTTACACACTCCCTAGTTTGCAAAGCACTCACATACACACAGATATACACACTCTTCAGATCACAATTCCTGTTTCTGATTTCCAGTTAGAAAACCATACTATGTCAATCATTTCAGGCATCATACCAAACTGTTAGTAATGCTTTTTTTTTTAGTACTTGAATTAATTTTAAACCTTTCTCTCTCTCTTATATACGTTAGAGAGAGAGAGAGCCCGAATTGGTGTGAACCAGCTGAATCCCATTACTGTATCTAAATATCTCTATCTGCCATCTATCTGTATCAACTCTCTCTCTGTGTGTCTCTATCATTATCTATCTATCTATCATCTATCTATCTATCATCCATCCATCCATCCATCCATCCATCCATCCATCATCTATCTATCTATCTATCTATCTATCTATCTATCTATCTATCTATCTATCATCTATCTATCTATCTATCTATCTATCTATCTATCTATCTATCTATCTATCTATCTATCACAATTTCCCTGAAAAAATATGTAGGAAGGGAGAAGATACATTCTTTATTCTTGTGTTGAATTCATTTTTAGAGTACCTTTCTCAGTATCAGAGGCTTTCTCCTAATTCTTCAGAGGACATCCGGTAGAAATAAAAACATGACCTCTCTTCATTGCCTTTTTCAAATGACAAAATCTTGCAACCTCTCTTCACATCTTTCACCTTTGTCTCCTAGGCATTGTCATTATAATGCGTGTTCTTGTAGTAGATAGGCTTGAAGGTCAAAGAGGAACAGCTTGCAAAGCACTGGTGGTTCGCAAATCGCAGTGCTACTGGTTTTCTCGTGTGCACATGCGTGACACTTCTGCGCATGTGCAGAAGTGTCTGGGCAGGTGGGCGGAGCCTCCCGCTGCTGCCACTACCAGTTCGCCCGATCCGGCCGAACCGGGAGCAACCCACCCCTGTTACAAAGCCATTGCTCACTAGACACAAGCTTTTCAAGTCCTTTCTCATCACAGATCCGATACCCCTTTAGCGTTTGATGTAGGTCAGATTCTTACAGCCTAGCTATCTAATTATGAAATCATGTCTGGATAAAATAATCAGGGTACCCCTGCATTAAATGCCGTAAAATATATTCTACCTAGATTTCACTTGTGAATCTACTTTTAGCCCCAGAAATCTTGGTGCTGGGTTTAGCATATCTGAAAGCTTTGCTTTTTGGTATGAGAAATCTTCTCACCCTCTCTGCTGAGAATAATTCAAACATTGGCTGACAAATTGTGGTTTTTTTCAGAAAAGAACCTTTACAGAGGCCTTGTCACATGTTCTAGTAGGAATATCCAGGTTGACCCACCAGCTTGTGTCGTGGGCCTGAGCAACCAAAATAAAGGTCATGGTTCCGAGTATCGCTCCCAACCAATTCAAGACTCTGAGGCCTTGGCTTCCTCAAAAAGCCTGTTTATTGGATACATCATATCAGCACGATCAAATGTGAAACCAACACTGAATCATTCCCATGTTTTGGGTGCAATTAAAGAATAGATACTGTCTACCCCCTTGTGTCACAGATCACATTAGCCAACCAAGCAGGTGATGAACTTCTCAGCACTCCCCTATATCATTGCTAGGGCACATTAAGTTGGCCTTGGTTCTCAGGAGCCTTATCCTTGTTTTGTCTGGCACATTGGAGGGAAACATTCTACATTCCATAAGTCCCCTTCTGCCCCACCCCATAAGTATGGCAACTTAGAAAGCAAGAAAAATATGGTTTCAGCTAGAGTTGTTTTGAGAGTTGACAATAAGATTTTGCGACTGATATAGAAAGACAACAAGGCAAATCTCATCCAGCAAGTCAGTGAGGAACAGAAAACATTGTGGTATACATTTTCGCTTTCACATTTAATCTCTTATTTGCATGGAATGCCAATGTTGTTTGTATCTACATGATATATATTAGAGAAATATTCAAATATATTATCAGCTCCTTGCAATCAATATTATATATTTTTATATTTATGTCCCCCTCATTGGTTCTTCCTTTTCACACTGTTTTAGCAGTGCCCAATTATAGATTGCAAAGTCTTCAGGGCAGTGATCTGTTCTCTTGTAACCCAAAAAGGGAAAATTTGTTTTCCGTTTCCCTCTAGGATAGTAAGATGTATGGGTGGATGTATAGATGAGACAATATTGAAGGAGCTTATGTTTAACAGTTAGGCTGATTTTGTTTTCTTCTATTAGCCTCCAAACATCTGGGAAATGATTAATAAACCTGGCATTCATTATACATCCACTCTCATATCCTGTTTTTTCTTTCTTTCCAATATTGTTGCTTTTTCACAGGACTTATCTTTTAAAGAAAGCTTTCTACTTAATTTCCAGTTTAATAATTTTCTAGATTTGTTCTGATTAAGTGAGACCTTTAATGACATTTTCTTTTTTTTTTGCCCGAGTGACAATTTAGGGTAAAAGTCTATTTGATAGACCACATGCAAAAGAGATAGAACTAATTATGCAGTTTGCAAATGCGACAGCTCTGATGTTGCTGGCATGCAAGTCTCTGTGGTTACATTAAAATTATAATGACAGTAGTAATTACATTAATTAGCCCTTTTTTCCTCTTGTTTGTTACCAGCAACGTTTTTGCACATTTGCATGAGTAACATCTATCTTTGTGTCTCATGGAAAAGGGTACTGTGATTGAGTAGCTGATTTATTTGGGAATATTCATCCACATGTTACACTAGAGAAAGCAGTGGGGATCAGGTTTAGAATCTCATTGTTGTTTCCTTTTCCTATTATTATATTTAAATGCATAGTCGGTAACATTTCACATATTTAGTACAACTGAATGTTGCTAGTGTATGAAGCACTGCTATGAGGGGGTCAGGTGGAAGCAACTGAAGCACTGTAGGGAAGACATTAGAGAAGACCATAGATACAATGATCTAATGTCTTCATTAAACATTAGAGCTTTGTTATGCTTCAGTTACTTTCATCTCTTGGTGACCTTGTGGATGTCATTTTGCCAGGATTTTCTGTCAGCAGCTTCTACTTCTCTGAGTTCTTGTAAGTTCATTCTTGTAATAATATCTAACCAGCATTGTCTTTTGATGCCTTTTTATTTTTCCAAACATGACTTTTGCTTCTCATTGTATGTCTGAAATACTTAAGCATTCATTTCATTGTGAATGTTTCATTTCACAGAGATCCACACATGCACACACATTCTTCAAATTTTATTTCTCCAGCAGATTTAGTTCAAAATGATTCAAAAAGTAATAATTCCAGAACAGTTTCTTTCACATCAAAATAGGTTGCCTTGATTTGCTCATTTTGAAACAAGCTGATCAGAGAAAGGATTTTCTGCAAATCCTAAACTTGATTAGAAAGCAACCTAGGCTATTTTTCACAGTGGAAAAAACGTGGATAAGAGATGGAATTACTGATTAAAGAGTATATTTCAATAACTGATGTAGAATTTCACTACTGTACAAACTAAATGGACAACTGTGGGTGGAACATGCTCTCGTTTTTATGAAGTTGAAACATTCTTTTCCAACTTGAAAAGCAGCTAGTGAGTTGATTATAACAAATTGTAAAAGGTAAAGGTTCCCTTCGCAGTCATTCCCAACTCTAAGGGGCTAGTTGTTCCCGACTCTAGGGGGCAGTGCTGATCTCCGTTTCAAAGCTGAAGAGCCTGTCTGAAGACATCTCCATGGTCATGTGGCCACGCATGACTAAATGCTGAAGTTGCACAGAACGCCATTACCTTCCCATCAAAGGTGGTCCTTATTATTCTACTTGCATTTATGCATGCTATCTAACTGCTATGTTGGCAGAAGCTGGGACAAGTAACAGGAGCTCACTCTGTTTTGTGGCACTAGGGATTCAAACTGCCGAACTGCTGACCTTTCTGATCGACAAGCTCAGCGCCTTAGTCACTGAGCCACCATGTCCCTATATAACAAATTCTACATATTCTTATTGTTTTGCTTTTTTTAAGTAGCACATACAAGCATCCATATTCTTAATACTCAATGGCCTAGAATTCTGCCTTAACAGACTCAAGATCTATGCCAAAATGATATTTGTCTTTTCTCTTTCTGTTTCTCTCTGCTTTGAAAAGCAAAGCTTCTATTTTAAAGGAGTGTAGAGATTGAAAGACCATTGCAAACATACAAGACATACAACTGCACATTGTTTCTATGGCAACATTGCACATTGTTGCATTCCAAGATGATGTAGTTGCAGGGAATTCTATTGTGTGTGCCCCTCTAGGAGTTGTACCACTATCTTTGCTGCTACTAGACTTATGATATAAAATATAATTAGAAGATCTGGTGTTATTTACAATTCTCGGGATTCTTTATTCTACCATCTACAGCTGAGCAAGCAGACAAATTGCAGAATTCTGCATGACAATATGACAACTATTGGTAGAAATCTCGTCTGCTGGTGACAAAATGTTAGTGATCCAAGATAAAAATGGTTTGGCTTCTAAAATGAAATCTAGGCTGTGATGTGATGTCCATTAGCCTATCATAATTGATTGTGCAAAGTAACTGGGTGAGGAATATTGGAAATGAACTTTCTCCGAAAAATAATTTAAAGCAAGAACTCTGTTCCACAGAGGGTGGAACAGAGAAAAAATGAAATAATCAGTAAATTGAGTAGATTGCTGATTTTAATGAGTTTGCCTATGTACTGTACATCTAAAAACCAGAGTTTATGTATCTGATTTATGTACTTGTGTCTGACTATTCTGTAGTGTACTACTTCCCTTCATACTGTAACCTGACCCAATACAAGTGTCTGAGTAACACTTCCCTTAACTTTTCCCTCCCCCTCCCCTCCCTCCCCCTCATCTCCTCTCCTTCCTCTCCTCTCCTTTCCCAGTGAATCCAATGGAAAGCTAAGAAAATGCCAGAGCATTTATTCAGTGTCTCAGCTCCTCAGTGTGCAGCCAATTTAAACTAAAGATTGCAGGGAGGGAAAATGCAAGCCCTTTCAAGAGCAAGCGAAGCTAACAAACAAACTGATAAATCTTGACAGATCCTATGGGTTGGGAAGCTCCTCAAACAAGACCAAGAATGGAGTAGCATTGACAGTATTTGCTTTATATTTGAAGAAGGATCAATTCCTGGAGAAAGGTCCTGTTGGGTTTGAGGCAAGGGTGTGCAAATCTCTACAGAATCCATCTGGCTATCAGGTTGCTTAAGCCTATCCAAGAAGCCCAACTGAATGAAAAGCCATTTCCCCCTGCTTGGATTCCATTGCAAACTTCAAAAGAATGTCCAATGGCAAAATAAGTTGATTATTTAGCTTTCCTCAGCAGAAGCTTGCAAGCAATATTTACTGCTCAGAGTTGGATATTGCACTTTGAAGCAAGAAGACACCAAATCCTATTTCTGGCCTGGAATTATTTGCCTGATTAGAGTTACTTTTTGTCTGGGGGGTATTAAAGCTTCATTACTAGGTCAGTATATCTTTGGCAGAAGCCTTATTGCTGACCTACAAAGGGTTGGCTAAAAATGCAATCATGTACAACCCTCTGATTTTTCTTACTTGTATTCTGAAAACTCTTTCACTTACCATTTAAATATCTGTCTCCCACACTTTACATCACAAATATGAATGACAGATCCAAGAGAAAATTGGGGCCATCACCAACAACTTTTAGGAGAAGCTAATCAGCAAAGAAATGTGCTTCAACAAATATTTACAGTCAATGTTATTTAATTCAAAATTAAATGGGTAGGAAAACAGGAAAATGTTTGCCTTTTTTTCCAGGAAAAAAGTCTCTGGAAGATTGCTTCATTGCTTGAATTTGTTTATTTGAAGGAAGTTCACTCCCCCCCCCCATCTCTCATCATCTCTCATCCAACATCTGTCACCTATCATCTACAGTATCTTAACCAAGTTTCAAGTAAGGTTTTTTGATTAGTTTTGACCTTTTTCATAATCTCATAGAAGTGATAGAGTCATCAGTCATGGTGGGACTGGAGGTTATTTGGGCTGCATTTTCACAACACACTTCGCCTGGGTATTGCCTTGCAAAATAACATGCAAAATAAAATAAAAATAAAACTATTGAAGGTAATAAGTAACTCAGAGTTGTGTGAATTTAGTTTAAGTGCCAGCTACTAGTATTATGCAAACTAAGCTATTAAAGAAAAATGATTCATTATATATATGTACTATTGGTAGATGTCACCTAAAAATGTATAAAGGCACTTCAAATTTATGCTGGAATGTGAACAGGAAGGGATATTTTATATCATATCCAATGGATAAAAGTTCTACCTGGAGGTAGAACTCTTTGTATTTAAATACATATATTCAGAAGAATTTAAAAATTGATATACAACTGGTTTTCTTTTGGGACTGATAGACGAGCAATTGGGAAAAAAAGTAATGGAACTTTGTTTTTATACATGACAACTGCAGCAAAATTCATGTATGCACAAAGAGGGAGAGATCTTTGGGCGTAATCCACAATGGGGAAATGGTTGGTAAAGATGTTGAAACTTGCTATGATGGCTAAATTGACTTCTTTGATTAGACAAAAGGCAATGTCTGTGTTTATTGCTAACTGGAAACCCTTCATAGAATTTTTGTATGAAACAAAACAAAAGTGAACTTAAGGATGTATGGTTTTAATGATTAGACAGATTGATAACAGGAAAAAGACAGCCATGTTGTAACCATAGTTGTTAAAGTTGTTGCTGTGCTTATGACTGCTTTAAAGAAAACCAGAAGCAACTTCTTTGTATCTTTTTCCTTCTTTTCTATTTTTACTCCTTTCTTGCACTTTTAGCCCTCTTTTCTTCTTCTTTCTCACTCTATATTATTTTGTATTGATCTTTCTTGTTAAAATCTTCAATAAATTACACACACACCTGTACCATATAGTATAGTAGCCAAATGATAATTCTGAAGCCAACTCTTAAGATGTTTTCCCTGTAGTTAGCAAGACTTTCTTGTAGTCATATAGCAGTACTTTTATTTTTATTTTCTTTCTTCTCTCTTATCTTCTCCACTCCCTTTTTAAGAAAATGAAAACATATGATATATGCTCTCAAACTGATGCAGAATGGAGAAACAAAATGAACCCAATTTAAGACCAGAGGAAAAACAGCAAACTTAAGTTAATAGAACTATCCATGCCTTTGGCTGCTACAATATTTGCCACATTTTCAGCAAATTCCACTCAGTTATTTTGCTACTTTGGGGAATAAGCAACACTTGTTCAAAATATCGAGGGAAATACATATGTTTATAAAGCTGCCATCTACACCGAGTCACATTTGAGAAGGCTCCACTTGGAGAAAACTTCTGAGAGCACAAGGCAACCATCTCTAGGCTCTTAGCTGTATACCCTAGGCCAGCCCTAGGATTAAAGTTTTATTTGTAATTCAAAGCACTTCCTTTCTCAAAAAAAAAAAAAAAGGGGGGGGGAACAAAAATATCATGCCAGTTTGAAGTGGGAAGAGAAAGAAAACTCATGGCAATAACTGGAAGGAAATGAAATACACCCTCCATTGCATTATCTGGTTTTACAGACGGCAATAACCCAATTACTCAAAAATGTTGGTGGTTGCTGAAGATGTAGCAGCTTAAGAAAAGTAAAGGTCAAGAGAAATGCAGGGTATTTCCAAGAAAGGAGAAAGACAAATGAAGCACTCTGAATTGTGTTGCTAGCCTTGCTTTAACAGAGCAATTAAAGGATGGTCAGAAGGAATAATGGTGATGGAGGATTTCAAGGATTGGTGTAAAATAATCCTTGGCCACCAGTCTGTGCTAATGAAAGAGTCCAATGATATCTGGAGAACATTTGATTTCTCATTCATCTGTATGCTCTCTGATCTTAGTAGTTACTGTCTCTCCCAGATAATTCTAATCATCTCAATTTCTAACCTTTGGTCATCTCCTCCTAGAAAAGAGGAAAGCAACCTTTTAGCTTCTAGTGTGGGTCACCGCTCGCTTGCCCCGCCCCATCCAGTCTCTGCTCTGTAGCTTGCCTGCCTGAAGTGCTGCACCCTTGATCTGTCTGCCAGGTAAGTCTACGAGTCACGACTTAGCTGCCCCTGCCTCCTTCCCTGCAAACCTGCCATGCTTCCTGCTTTCCACACAGCCTTCCTGACAATCCCCCATGCCCATTTGCCTTCTGAGGCCGGCGTGCAACCTGGCCTGGCCATTGGGTAGGCGGCCAGCCCTTGGTGGAAATGCAGACGCTTTGCTGGGGTTGAGAGGGGCAGCGGCGGCAATGTTGCGGGAGGGCAACTGTGCCACGGCAAGTGGTGTGTGTGTGTGTGTGTGTGTGTGTGTATTCACCATGTTTGAATAGGTTGTGGAGCAAATTTTGTCTGGCCCTTTACCTAAGACCTGTCTGATATGGTTGCACCTGTTCAGCATAGCCCTTAGGATCACTAGAGTGCGCAAGCCCCTCCACCACGACAAGGTAAAGCTCCTTGGAGGGGTTGTTACTGTTGTTGTTGTTGTTGTTGTTGTTGTTGTTGTTGTTGTTATTATTATTATTATTATTATTATTATTATTATTATTATTATTATTATACGATTGTATCACAGCGGCCAGTTGTTTCGCCGGATTTGGCATTGATTACTAGTCGGGCCCCACCCAGGGGCCTAGGACGTCGTAACGTATTTTCGTAATATGTGTGCGGATCCAAGCAGTGCAGCTTTTTAAATTATTATTATTATTATTATTATTATTATTATACTTTATTCATTAACCATGAAACTCAGCCAACTGAACATTCAAAAATGCATTACAAATACCAGTGACTGCTGCTAATGGTTGATACGGTTTGCTGCCAGCGTCCTAGGTATCAACCAAATACCTTCTTAAAATAAAAGATGTTCCGAGTAGCGCAGTTTTTTGCAGTTCCGCTGGTGTATTGCAGGAAGCTGCAATGTGTTGAGGTATCTTGTAAAATTCTTGGACATGGTGCTAAGTGCCTCGATGACAATGGGTTGTTGTTGTTGTTACTATTGGATTACATTTGATATCAGATGAAATAGTATAGAAGATTATATTGTATATATTATGGGAATAATGACTATAATTAAGGTGTATAATACGATGTGCATTCAAAATAAATTTGATACAGACAGTACAGTTGCAGAAATGGAAACATGATGTATAATAAAAGAAAATGTATAATAAAAAATAATGCAAAAAAAAAAACTTTTTCAAGGAAGAATCAATAATTTCAAAGCCAAACAAAACTGTTAGGAGGTGGTAATTTCAAGGTCTTAAAGAGAACAGCTGGATTTCTGCTGACCTATAATTTCTGCTGATCTGAAGTAAGCAGATGTTCTGGGTGTATTTGGCTTCATTCCTGTCTGTACTTAAGCAATTGATCTAGCTGTGAGCTTCGGCTGCAGGCAAGCTTCTAAATATGGGATTAAATCTCTAAAGAGTTTAGATTTATTGCCATGTCTGGCATGAGGCCTGATACTGCCTATCTTCCAGGAACTTAAACTGTCATACATCATGCTTACTGTAGAATTTGATTGGAATAATTTCTCTTAGATGAGGCTGACAAAGTATCTGGTTCAACATAATGAATTTTATGCTGAGGGTTGATGTTAACCTGAGTCTATCAAATTCTAATACAACCCTCACTAAACCATACCAGCATTTTCTAGTGGTCTTAAGAGATTGATTAACCTCTTGATAAATGCTATATATTATTATCTTTATTTATGGTTAATTTGTAAAATGGACTCATTGGGGCAATTACAATTAACACCATGTGCTTTTCATAAAGTTATTGTCTTTTAATGTTCATAGGTTCAACCTGTTTGAAAGAAATATGCTGTAAGAATAAGCAATCACTACAATTCTAACAATTTTGTTTACTAGAAACTCTCTGAACACTACAAAAATGTGTCAAAACCATTGCCTTCTTTTTTCTTGATTTTGTTCTGGAACATTTGGCCCATGTTAACATTACTGCATAGTGTATACTTTTCACTTTTCCTTTTTAAGCATCACAGTTGTTGCTTTTGAAATAGCTACAGTACATTGACAGGCAAATCATTACAATGAAAATACAAAAAGGTAGAGCTTGTATTTGAATGTCACAATGCATGGTTTATTATTTTCAGTCGTAGCAGTGATGTACAGATATTGATTATTATAATGCCCTATATACCATCCAGATTCTTACACAAACAAAGCAGTTGATATTCATTGAATGCTTTGCAAATCCCTTGCTGGAAAACAACAACAACAACTATTTCTATTCATGGTACGCAGAGTATTATCTAGTACCTTACACTTCGCAACGTCGATCCACTTATTGTTTTGTTTCTCTTACTATAACGTACGCCCCTTCTCAGAGTTGACTGAATAATTCTATTTCAAAACCAAACAAATAGGACAAAGTAAAAGCTCAAAAAGCTAAAGCAATTTTAGGAGGATTCCTTTCCCCCCTCCCCCCTCTTAGAGCTTATTCAGATGCGCTAGAAGACATTTCAGTGACAGATCGTGATTGAGAAATATCAATATTCATAGTTTGCTCAAAGAAACAGGGTAAAGTAATTTTAAGAGACATCGTGCCCTGTGGTTTTTGGTTGCTTCAGGTGATTATGTTAAGCGGATATAGTCATGAAGATTTGGGGAGGGGGCACATTCATAAAATAAGCACATAAGCTAAACAGAATTTGCAACAGGTAATACACATTGCAATACACATTGCTTGCACTCTTGGATTTCCCACAGATTTTCCACTTGGAAAAGGGATACGTTGGGAGAAAGAAAAGGCTCCTATCCTCCGAATATGTATCAGGATAGAAAAAGCAAGACATTTTTTTATGTCTACTCTGAGTCTTGCTGAGCCAATGGATACAGACTACAATTTGGGGAAATAATAAGAGATATTATCTCCCCAGGCTCCTAAGTAACTGGACTATTCCCTATACATGCTTTCTGCTGATTGTTTCTAAAGATCTGGCTTCATCTGATAAGTTTCTCAACATTTTCTTGGCCAAGAAAAGCAGAATCACTCACTACTTGACAAAGTAGGGAATCCAGCTGAGATGAAGGATTCCCTGCACATTTTACCCAAAGGTGCCTGACAGATCCAAATGCTGACATTTATTGAAGAAGTCCCATAGACTTAGGCTATGAATATTTCATATAGCTTTGTTCTCCTCTCCTAGACTTCATGAGCATTTCTAGACTCTTGGGTGTCTCATCTACACTAAAGTGATGTCTTCTTATATCTATCCAGAAGAACAAAAGACCCCAATCAGGGTTAACCTTATTCATTTGTGGCCATATAGTGCTATGTATGTTTACTCGACACTCATTTGATGTACATTCTCCCCTTCTTTCAAAGTCCGAAGGACCATAATAGCACTCAGTCCTTTTCCATATATTTAATGTATGTTCGCTGAATTCGAAAATGGCAGAAGGATTTCAAACTGCCCAGTTAAAAGGCCACCAATTACACACGAAAATTTGTGGGTATCACTATACAGTGGTACCTTGGTATTCAACTGCTTTGAAACTCATAGAATTTGGTCTGAAAATTTTGTCCCAGTACTCATTGTTTGTTTGGTACTCGATGCACAAGCTAGAACTTGTTGGCATAGGCTGCCTTGTGACTCACTACATTATTCCTCATGGGAAAAAACTGTTTGGCATTCATCATTTTGGGCATGCATTGCACCTCCTAGAAGTAATTAACGATGAGTACTGAGGTACCACTGTAGTTCTCTCTTCTGATAAGGACCATTGCGGTTTTCCAATTATTCCCTGCTAAATGAAAATGTTTCAATTTTGTTCAATCTTCAATATTCCCCTTCTTCCATATACTTTCCCTTCATCCTCTTCTTTTACCTCAACAAACAAATAAACAGACATGTTTGCTTATAGTAACTACTGACTGGAACATGGCAAGGATGCAGAAAGGAAGTATGCTGTTATGAGGTCAATACATATTTATTTTCCAAGCTCTAAAAACAGAATCAACTTTTGCAGGCACTGATTTATTACTGTTCTTGTAAAAGTTCAATAGGAAGGTCAGGTGAACCCAATGAAAATATTTTGTAACTCTCCTCCCAACTAAAGCAATGAAAAAAAAAAACACGTGCCAACTTGATTTTCCCTCCCTTGTTTTGACAACCCTACTTGAGAGATTGCCTCCTGCCAGCAGTGTGAAAAAAACCATCAAATCATGTTTATATAAAAAAGTAGCAAGAGGAGATATTTTGGCTATTCATTGTCAGTAATACACAACTTTAACTAGGTCAGAATGGCTTCTTTGCTACTCTGATCAATATAACCTCTTGTTTCATTATTATAGTCGGTCTTTTGTTGTGCTATCTGACTTCGTTGCTATAGAGAGATTGAATGTTAGGTATGCTGAAAACTGTACTTGTTAAAAGTGTGAAGAGTATAACAGAATTGGAAGGGCCTTGGAGGTCTTCTAGTTCAATCCCCTGCACAAGCAACAATGGTTGTCCAATCTCATCTTAAAAAATCTTCAGTGACAAAGCATCCATAATTTCTGAAGGTAAACCGTTCCAACAACTGGTTAATCATTCTCACTATCAGAAAATGTCTCCTTAGTTCTAGTTGTTTGTCTTCTTGATTAGTTTCCACCCATTGCTTCTTGTCTTGCATTCTGGTGCTTTGGAAAATATCCCATCAAATATTGGAATACTTCTATCGTCAAGTCAGCCCTACTCTTTTCCCCTAGACTAGGCATAACCATCCCTGCACTCAATATTTGTTTAGCCAGCCATCAGACTCCTAACTATTTATGTATCTCTCCAGGAAGGTCCTCAAAGCTTCACATTGTGAGATGACCATTCCCAGTTATTACTCAACTGCCATTTTTTCTGCTGTCCACAGTGACTAATAGCAACAATAGCATAGTTCCCTTTTGATCTAAACTGAATGTTTGATCTAAACATTAGCATCCCCAAGCTCTTTCTTTGTATATTTCTGTAAATATTTCTCTCTCCTTAGTTTCCATACCAGATTACAAAAACACCCAAGGAATCTTTCAAATGATCTGTGTCTCACTTTCCACTTAGCTTTGTTTGTTTCTTTCCCTGATTATTGATTTTCTTTCCATTCATTCATTCATTCATTCACTCACTCACTCATCATTCCTTCCATTTTTATGCGTTTAAGTCTGGACAAAAAATTGCTTTCAAATTCCCTTTCTGCTAAGAAATAGGTTTCTGACAGATTAGGGCTGCCATAAGAGATCTGGAAAAATCTTATAGATGATAAGAATGGAAATATAGATAACGTATATTCAATGCATAAACATACTTTTACCTTTTCTGATATACTATTGAAGAACTGATGGTCTTATAGTGAAATGAAAATATTATTTGCTATATTATTTGCTATGTTTGCTATATTATTTGCTTATTTGCTATAAAATAGCAAATAAGCTTCAAAAACATATATCATGACCACAGAATGGTATTTTCATGGCTTGGTGTGAACTCTCTCAACTATGTGAGTATATGAGTTTGATTCTCTTTCAAGTAGGTCTCTTTTGCTATGAAAATAGGAAGCTAAATTAAAAGGATGGGCTTCAGCAGGGGCTCCCCCAAAATCTTTTCCCCCTCTACAGGTAGCATAGACATGAATTGCTAGGTATCAAAATATGGCCTTATGCTATAATTTGTTCTCTTTCACTGATCAGGCTAGTCACAGATCGCCCAAAGAGCTGATGAAATTTTTTCACCAGGAAGCAAATTCTTACCTGAGGACAGCCATGGGATCAGTCGCAGCACAAATTCATCATGTAAATCATTTCTGAAAGCTTCCACAGGTCTATTTAATTTAACTGGTTGAAAAGGGTGGAGAGATGTAATGGACATTCTAAAAAGTCTATATTTTTTAGTATATAGAATGGTTCAAAACCAATTCTCTCTTTCTCCCTCTCTTTCTCATTTCTCTCTCTCTGTGTGTCCATGTGTATGAGAGAGAGAGAGAGAGAAAGGGAAGGGAGGGAGGGAGAGGAAGGGGAGAAAGAGAGAAATGGCAATGAATATTTGGACCATAATATATAAACATTTCCTAGATGTACTTTGCCAATCTTTTAAATTGAATTCTGAAACATGAATTACTTTCATTTCTAGACATGTTTCAATAAAAGCAGTACTTCAATATTCACCTTTGTTTTCAACGCTAGTTAAATGTGATGTATCTCTAGCTATAAGTAGGGTATGAATATACTTTTTAATCTTCCTATCTCATATAGACATCAAGAAACTGAGATTTCCCAGCGCATGCAGTATATATCATTTGATATATATTTATGGACAAAAAGTATTCATCTCTTGAATAAAGCAGAACTCCTGGACATTTGGTCATATGATCAGGCTATAACATCATCTCAAAAGGAACAAGCTGATGAATGCCATCAGTAGACATCATAAAAGGCTTGTTGCTTCATACATGGATTGACACATTAATCAAAATTATTTAACTCCACTTACTGGGAATTGATGTGCTTTTACATGAGCCAGCAGTGACATAATGGCAGTTACAATCCATTGAATGATGAGTTCAAATATATCCCAGTTTTGTGACTGTCATCCAGTCACAAAATGTAGTGAAAATATCCCAGTCATCTCTGAGAAGTTTCTTCTACATCTGTGTTCAAGATACATTGATTGCCAAAGCAAGAGAGGGCTTGTTAAAATTATTACACAGAAATTGACATGGGAAAAAAATTCCAGTAACCACTTCTGTGGGAAGATGGAAGGAAAGAAATTTTAAGCAGAAGAGCAACTTGATATAAGATCTTGTCAATCATTCTCATGGCAACTTTGCCCTAGATGAAAGTTATTTATGGCTTATAAATAGATGTTTGTGTAAATAAACGTAGGGATGAACATCACAAACTCAACCATCTAAACTCATTTGAAAATGTTATAAGAGGCAAGGTATTTTTGAATGTTTATAATCTTAAGAATGTGGTACATGATGGTGCTTAAAAGTTTGTGAATCTGTCTGAATTTTCAATATTTCCAAATAAATATGAAATAAAATGTGATCCAATCTCCACACAGGTCTTAAAATTTAAAACTAGATAACAAGAACCTAATTAAACAAATAAGTCAAAACATTTCACTTGTTCATTTATTTATACTAAGAAGAATGATCCAAAGCTATATATTTATGCGTAGCAGAAGTAGTCAGGTGCAAGAAAGCAGGAGAGAAGACAGAGTTCAAAAGTACTATGAGTTTATTTCATGGTATCTATGCACAAGTGTCTGAAATGCTAATGGTCAAGGCAAATTGGCACTAGATAAGAGCCAGTGGGATTCATGGGGGGGGGGTGAATTTAGGTATCTTGCAATGCAGGAATATAGTGACTACAAACTGATCATGCCTTTGACCTTGTCCTTGGGCCCAGCCTGGTCATCTCCTTACAAGTACTGGGTGTAATATGGTATTATTTTTTGCCCCATACATCGCATGTATGACAATAGTATCACCTGAGAAAAAGCTGTAGAAGTTTCCAAATGAGGTCTTTCTCGATATTCAGTGAAAATAGAAGTCAGCTACTGCAATTTACAGTGTTCAATAAAGAATTGCAGTTTCATACAATACCTTAGATATATTGTAAGCAAAACAGTGTCCATCACCCACAAAAATGCTATTAATATTTCCTTTCTTCTGAAAAAAAAAACCTCAAACGTCTCTTTCATTGAATTGAGTTAGATCAGTTGAGGAAATCAGCTGTCTTATACGTCTCTGATGTTTCAAAAAGTACCAACTAGTTCCTCTGATGTTCATAATAAACCCGAGGGAACATTTTTTGAAGAATTGTTTTTTCTTACTGTAATCTCCTTCCAAGAGGGGATATTTTTTGCAAAATTTATTTTCCTCTATTCATCCTTGTGGCGGGGGTTACTTTATTTCTATACATATGCACACATAATATCCTAGAATAATTAATAGGTTTAGAGGATATGAATAATACAGACTGGTGGTGGGATAGCAAGATATCCGATTAATAAACACAGACTAATAGCAGCCTGCACCAAAGGACACTTTAAAAAATCCCCATTAAAATAAATGCTTCTCTTTTTCTTTCTTTTTCTTCCCACAAGCAGGGCAAAGAATTTGAAAAAAAAAATCATTTACACTTAGCTTTAGAGTAGATTTCAGTATCTTTTTATTCTTTTTACTTTGTTATTTTTTTAAAAAGAGAGAGAAGTTGAATTAGTTAGCCTTCATTTTTAATAAAAGTACTAAAAAGGACAGGATGGGAAGTTATTCTAAGTTAGACTCTTCATTGGATAATAAACTCATTCATTGGAGACCCAGAAGCCAACAACTGAATTATATGGTTTTCCAGTTAATCAGTTAATACAATAGATTAAAACTTCATTATTTTTAGAGACCTGTGAATATACTGTATTTATGAAGTACATTTGCACATTTTATATATTTCTATTACTATTATCCAAGTCCAGAACAGGTTTATGGCGTGTAAAAACTTCCAATGCAGCCAAGAATGTTTGCTTTTATTGTGCATAAATATGATATTCTGTTTGGAATTACATTTTTAAAAAATCAGCTGTTGAATCACAGAGCGAAGGGGTACTAAAAGTGAATGAAAAAGGAAGACATTTCTGGTCCTTTTCTCTTCCCCAAAATGGGCATGACTTTGTTGCAAAAATTTTCATAGAATGCCTGTGGTAGAAATTGACAGGACCTGCTAAAATAGATAATGAACATGCTGTTAGCTGCTATTACTGGGAGAAATTGTAGGCTTTTAAAACAATGTTTAAATGGATTCCTTTTGACAAGACCTGAGAATAAGTGTCTCATTCCCCGAATTGTTCACCTTGTCATTTTACTGAAATTAGGCTACTTATCTGTTGTAAAATACTGAAAGAGTTAACATCACATGGTCAAGACTCAGATTGGTTCTGCTTTGGGTATTCATGACAAGTTGAAGACATTTGGAGGATTGAGAAGGACATAACAGTAGCCTTGTTCCATATGTTAAAAACTACTGAAATGTCAGTGGATTTATTTCAACACTGTCAAGTGATACACTTTTCCATGTCATTGGAAGAGAGCAGGATGGAAAATGGGACAACTCTCCACTGCCAACACGGTGTGGCCAAGTGATCATGGCTAATTCACTGCAGGACTCCATAGCCAACTTATTGTGGGACAACTCACTGCAGAACAATTTAACAATTTTATTTAATTATTTAAAATAAATTAAAAAATTGTTTTACTTTTTTCCATTCACATTTTATTCTGTCCCTCCATTTGCATCCTTTCTTTAATGCTGCTATTACACCATTTCTTTAATATTAATGTAACTCTTGACCCTCAGTGAGTTGTTCTGCAGAAATCCATGGGCTTAATTTATTACAGTCTAGCTCAGATGGACATTATTTAGAAAACTAAAATGACAATTTTCCAATATTGGGGATTACCTTATTGCATGTTACTGCTTTACATTTAATTGTTTTGATTTAGGATCATATCTTACTCAATGCCAGGTGTTTTTAATTAATTTTATTTTGTAGGCAGTTTTAACACTCTCTGACTGTAAATGAATAAATGACAGAGGCCTACAAACATTCATAATTCACTACCTAAGCTACTACAGATACAAATGAAGAGAAGTGAAAATCTGTATTATAGAAAGATGACATGTATTATGTTATGGGGACAGTCCATGGATCGCATCCTGCCCCATACATCCCTACGACCAATTCGCTCTCACAGAGAGGGACTTCTCCGGGTGCCGTCCACTAAGCAGTGCCAAAGGGTGGCGCCCAGGAGCAGGGCCTTCTCTGTGATGGGCCAGCCCTCTGGAATGACCTCCCCCCCGACATTAGGATTACCACCGACCTCCGCTCCTTCCATTCAAAACTCAAGACCCACCTTTTTCAACTAGCCGGCCTGGCTCAACCATAGTTCCATTTAATCCTCCTGGCAATTTTTTAAACCTGTAATTTTATATTGGGGTATTTTAATTTTTAACATTATTATTACTATTTCTATGTATTGTAACGATTGTTGTGTGATTTTTATACCTCCTCCGTGTAATGTTTAATTGTATAATATGTGCTTTTTTATTTATTGTACGCCGCCCCGAGTCCCTTCGTGGAGAGGGAGCGGCTAACAAATCTAATAAATCTAATCTAATCTTTATTCTTAAGAATGTAGCAGAGAGAAGGAAATCCAGAGAAAGAGATAGAAACAGCTCTGGATTTTTCATAAATAAGTCAGATTTATTTCTTTAGAGATTTCTAATGCACATACCAAAAAAGAGATGAATACTAGCAACCACAGTTCTTCTATATCTCAGATTAAAATTTGACCTAACAAGCACTTTTTCACATACTTAAATTGCACTGGTTTAGAGTCAAGTATAAAATATCTAATCAAGTCCAGTTCTCAAAAAAAAAAATATTGTTAGACTAAATTCAGAAATTAATTGAGGTTTTCTTAGAGGAAGTGAGATAAAATAACTCAGCTGCCTGAGAGGATGGAGTACCTTTACAGATTCCAAGCCAGTGGAAATAAAATTCTAGGAAATTTTAAAAGGCTTTGCTGAGTGAAGATATTTTGCCATTTAAGTTGTTCATCCAATTAATCTATTTTTTTTTCTTACTATAGAAATGATAGAACTATGTTTCTCCAGGCATTGTGGCTCATCCCAAAGGGATTCCTGCAGTTTTCCATAACAGGGATGCTTGACTATCTTAAGCTGCTCTTTACATCTTTGTTATTAAAAAAAATGCCTGAAGATTTCAGCACCAACAGCACCTTCTACATTCATGAATAAAAATCTACAACACAGCAGGATTTGGGTTTTATAGCATTTGGCTGACTTGCACTTATTTTGGTGGAATGCAATCAAGCATGACTCTAAAAGAAGAGAAGGTGGGGGGAAATGGTTCCATTTCCCATCAGTTATTAAAGTAAAGTTACATAAAGCTAGGGTAAGTTGACATCATTGCCTTTTTTTTTACACTAAAATCCTTCTTAAAAAAGGATGGTCACACCAATATTGATCACATCTATTTGCAATATCTTATTCCTAAGTATTGAGGTTCATTGCCTAGACAATGTTTCTTATTGCAAGAAGCAATGAGTAGAAGTTCATCAGAGGAAAATCCAACCAAGAACGCTGGAAGTTTTCAAGAAAAGCCATAGCAAGCCATAGCAATAGCAGACTTATATACCGCTTCACAGTACAACAGTTTACAGAGTCAGCATTTTGCCCCCAAGAATCTGGGTCTTCATTTTACCGACCTCGGAAAGATGGAAGGCTGAGTCAACCTTGAGCCTGGTGAGAGTCGAACTGTCGAATTTCAGGCAGGCAGCTGGTAGTCAGCAACTGTTGCTGGCAATTCAGCAGCATCCAAATAGATCAGAGCAAGATTGTTTCCATATCTTTTGTTTACAAAGTTGAAAAAGGACAGGGACATTGCTTGGCAAGAATTTCAAAGAAGCAAGATTTCAAAGAATCAAGATAGCATTCATTCATGAAAACAAGAAAAAACATTCCTCCATTGCTAACTTTCTTTTTATCTAATTCTGGTTGAGTTTGAGAATTTAGACAACAGGTCAATATGAACACGCATTGATCTTGCCATGTGTTGGGTTCCTAATATAAACGTTTTGCCCCTTTTTACTGGTATGTACCCTTTTTGTTTTGCAAATGATGATTTTCCATTTTAATGTTTTAATATAGCCATTTTGCATATCTGGTTTGGGAGGATAAAATTGCAAATGACACATTAAAATGCTTTACCATACCATTGACATAAAGATTTGCAAGATGTGAATTGAACAACTTTTCATGAAAGTCAGAAAAAAAGTATCACTTCCATCTAAAAGAAAGATGCATATCTTTGGATTATGATAAGTAATAAAGTCAAGTATTATCTACATTTGGTCACTGGTTGGATGCTGAAATATATTTATTTATTTGTTAAAAATAGATAGAAGAATAAGAATAAGAATTCTTTATTGTCAGCACACAACATATGTACAATGAGATTGGTTGAGCTCCCTCAGTGCACCCCCTTAAGACAACACAACTCACAGTGAAGAAAAAAGAAGAAAAAAATATCCCTAACCCAATACATCATATCAACAAACACCCAGTCCCATTACGCCAGTGTGAACATGTTACACATTTTGCTGTCCTTTCAAGTCCATTGTACTATGAAGTTATGATTTTATTTCACATTCAGGAGTCTGACAGTCCATGGATAAAAACTGTTCTCAGCGTGTTTGTGCGGCTGGCTATGCTTCTATATCTCCTTCTCGATGCTAAGAGGATAAAGAAGTGCTGATCAGGGTGTGAGTAGTCCCTGAGGATTTTTGTCACTCTTCTAAGGCAGCGAGCCCTGGCAATCTCATCTAGTAGTATCAGGGGGACAGCCCGCAACGTTTTGTGCTGTGTTCACCACCCTCTGTAATGTGTTTCTGCCTACAGCTGTCAAACCGGCATGCCATACCATGATACAATAAGTGAGGACACTTTCTATTGTGGACCGGTAAAAGGAGGTCATCAGTTGTTGTCCCACCCTGTTTTTATGCAAGGGAAATGGAGTCTCTGTTGGGACTTCCTGGCCATCTGGATCGGGTTGTTTTTCCAGATGAGGTCTTCACTGAGATAGACTCCCAGGAATTTAAAAGAGGAGGCTCTCTCTACATAGCCCCTCTTGATGTAAAGTGGGGCAGGTTCCTCTCACTTCCTCTCCGGAAGTCCAACACCATCTCCTTGATCTTGCTGATATTCAGGTGCAGGTAGTTTTTTAAGAAACATGTGGATAGTTTTGAAGCTCCCCCATGTATGTTGTTTCGTCTCCACCTGTAATATGACCCAGTACAGTGGTGCCATCTGCGAACTTAATGATAGCAGTGGATGGGTCAGATCAAGGGTGGATTCTGGCAGGCACTACTGCCGGTTCACTCATGTGCACCCTGTGTCCGCGCACATTTGATGTGCACTGCGTGCACTTGTGCAGTGCAATTAAAATTGTTCTGCCCTTGCGCAGAACTGAAAACAAGATGGCGACACCGATGGCGCCTCCCGGGGAACCAGTTCAAGGGCGTGGCAGGCGTAGGTCCCTGCTGGTTCCAGCGATCCAAACCACTACCAGTTCAGCTGAACAGGGCTGGACTGATAGGAACTCACCACTGGGTCAGATGATATACAATCAAGTGTGTACAGTGTATACAGGTAGATACCGAAGACACAGCCGGGAGGTGGATATGACAGACCCAACCCTCACTGTTTGTGGCCGACCCCTCAGAAAGTCTTTGACCCAGTCGCGGATGGAAGAGGGAAAATCCAAATCAGTCAACTTTTTGATAAGGATGCTCGGAAGAATGGTATTGAAGCTATTGAAGAGAAAGGAGAGAAGGTCAGCTCCACTGGTATGGACATGTCCAGAGAGCAGCACCTTCCATCGTTGCCAAGACTGCCTGCCAGTAAAGATATGCAAGCTGGGGCCTGCACCCTGGAGATGCAGCTAATCAGCGGACCCTGTGGAAATATGATAGGAGGAGGAGAAAATAATTGCACAATGTTTCCATTACATAGAAAATTGCATGGTTGCTGGCACCAAAAATCAAGCTCAGCTATAGAAAATCCACTATGTATCTCTTCACTTCTCTAGAGCCTCTCTTGTTGCTCATTCTTTCTGGTCTGATAGGAAAGTCAGAAGAGATGCTCAAGAGGTTTCTCTCTTGAGCGTCAACTGAGATGTAAGAAATTAAGTAACATGCCAATCAGCAGAAAGATGCCTATGAAATGAAGATATATCTTTCTGCCCCTGTGTAATGAACGTAAATACAAGAATGTTACACTTCATCCATGAAAATGTTAACATCTTTTTGTTGTGGCATAATTCATAAAATGCAAATATTTGTCGGCAGAAAACTCATTGACAATAACTTTATTGTGTTATTATTTTTTTCTAAGGCATTGAAAATTTGACGATCATTTTCCCCACCTTGGTTTCTCACTTTCCCATTCTTGTTTAATTCTTTAAAATGTTTTATAAACAATACCATATTATATGCTTAAAAATAGAAAAATATATCAAATGCAGCGTTGCCTTGCCTCCACTCCTCACTGTTCAGAAAAATTATAAATATATAAAAAAGTAAACCTTAATATCGTACATGGGTTAATTCAGTTTTGTAATTTTTCATCCCAGTAATTCTATAAAATTCTATTAAAAGACTCGGTTTTTCTAGGAACCCATTGTCTTCTAATCTTCCGTCACTATTGCAAAATTTATTAATTTTAAATCCTAATAATCATTTGTTTATCAGGCCTAATCTTCTCTTTAAAATATGATATTGGCACGCTACTGGAAAAAAAAACAAGGACATCTTCCGAAAACTTTGCATCCCCAATTAAACCAATACAAATGTCAAAAGATAAATTAGTTTCCATTCAAACATTGGTTGAAACACTCAAAATCAATTGTTTCTTTTTCACCACCATGACATGTTATTCTGTGTTCTGGAACAGAAATATAAGAATGATTTAAAAAAATATATTCAGAAACCATAGAAATGTTATGTCAAGAAGATTTATGGGGGGTATCTCACCACTAGAGATTGTAGCTAGTAAGAGAGAAGCTACAGCTATAATTTGTTGAGCCCTTTTATGACAGAGTTCTCAACTGGAAATGAATAATAACTGTTAAAATAAAAACAGGTTATCTGGATTGGTCTTGTAAACAATGGCCTTCTCAACCTATTTCCTGCTTAGAACTAATCAACTGTTCTGCTAGAAAGTTGGTCCAACTGCAAAATGCAAGGGTTATTTGCCGATGTATTCAGTCAAACATGAAACTGGTCCCAGGAGCCAAAATGTTCTGTTACTCTACAGAGGAACGAAGATTTTGTAGATCTGAAAGACCAGCAAATATATTACATACCAGCTTTCTTGGTCTACCATCAACTTCATCAGTTACATGAAATATCCATTATTGTCCATAGCTCTGTTTCATCTCCTATTTCCTTCTCCATCAACATTTCCATCTCCACTTCTTTCTCTATAGCTTTAATTATGTATATTTTATCTGCAGATCAAGCATGCTGCATTTTAAGGGGAGCAGCAATCAAAAAAAAAAAAACATGAACCAGTTAGATGTTGAAATGTTTTCAAATAATCATTTACCATAACAATAATTAATACCACAAGCAGTTCTCGACTTGCAACCGTTTGTTTAGTGACCACTGAAAGATACAGCAGCGCTGAAAACGTGACATGTGACTGTTTTTCAAACTGTTGCAGAATCCATTGGGCCACACTATCAAAGTTTGGATGCTTGGCAACTTGCATGTACATGACAGTTTCAGGAACTTGGGGTCATGTAATCACCTTTTGGGACCTTCTGGCAAGCACCATCAATGGGGAAGCCAATGCATTTCACAGCTGTGATATTAACTTAAAAACCGCAGTCATTCATTTAACAACTGTAGCATAAAAAGTCATAAAATAGAGCAAAGCTCACTTAGCAACTGTCTCACTTAACAACAGAAATTTTAGGCTCAATTAGGACTACATGTGCGTATCCATTCTATTAATCTACACCAGCAATTTTTGTTTGCCTCTGATTAAATGGATAAGTCAAAACCTGTGCATTTCCAATATGGCACTTTGGTTCTACAGTCTCACTTTCAAGTTTCTCTGTTGTAGAATAGCAACTTTCATGTCAGTAATAATTGTCCCAGGAGAAGAAAACATGCTTGATTTCTCCTCCAGATATTCTGCTAGTGAATCTTAAATCTATCAAGTGTTCAGCAGATTTATTGCATCACATACACAAGGGAATGAGAATGCTTTCAGAATAATCAGTGATTGGGAGCCAGGACCGGCCAACAGGCGACTGTTTGTACTTGAGAATAACCTACTACATATCTGACAAGACTGATTTGTAGAACAGCCACAGGAACTCTAGTGATTTTCAGAAGAAGTTAAAACTGACTGCATTCTGAATCCATTTGGTACTTACAGTATGAGTAATGAAGAAATGTCATTAGCAGTTTTGACATGAGTCTACATCGTATACATTTCTGAAACAAAACGCTGATCAGTTGAATATTCTAATCTCAACTGAAAAAAAATATATGCACATTTTTTGAAAAGAAGGACTAGGATGTGACATGATACAGTTACTAGGACATAACTGGCTGACAAACCATACTCAACGAGTAGCCCTTAATGGTAGCATATCTAGATGGAGGGAAGTAATCCATGGGGTACCACCAGTGGTAAAATGCAAATTTTTCCCCCTACCGGTTCTGTGGACATGGCTTGGTAGGCATGGCTTGGTGGTGTGTGTGTGTCATGTGGCATGGGGGGCATGGCAAACTTTTTTTAACCTTTTTTTAGCATTTTTAAACTACCATTTTGCCCAAACCAGTAGTAAAAAAAAATGCTTTAAAAAGTTTTAAAAATTCTGATGATCAGCTGTGTTAGCTGTGCAGCGCCATCGTCAGAACTTATTTTTTTTCTTTTTTAAACATATTTTTACCACCTGTTCAGGCAAACTAGTAGCATTTTTGGCTACCAGTTCAAGCGAACTGGCCCAAACCAGTAGCATTTCACCCCTGAGTACCATAGGTTCCATCTTAGGCCCAGTACTCTTCAATATCTTCATAAGTGACTCAGATGAGGGAATAGAAAAGGAATTTACCAAATTTGCAGATGATAGTAAACGGGCAGGAACAGCCAACATCCCAGAAGACAAGCTCAGGATCCCAAAAAAAAAAAAATATTGACAGACTTGAACAATGGGCCTATATCCAACAAAATTAATTTTAATGGAAAATTAAAATTTTAGTGGAAATTTTAGTGGAAAAAAAGCAAAGTTGCCAGAAATCTGGGCAGAAAAAAAACACAACCAAAGGTACAAGTACAGGTTCGGCGAAATGTGGCTCAGAAACAGTAACTGTGAGAGGAACTTTGGAGTCCTTGTAGACAATCACTTGAATATGAGCCAGCCGTGTACAGCACCCGCCAAAAAAATTAATACAATCCTGGGTTGTATAAACAGAGGCCTAGAATCTAAACCGTGTGTTACAGTGGTGGGTTGCTAACCAGTTTACTACCAGTTCGTTCACATGCACAAAAGCATCCAGGTGGGTGGGCGGAGCCTCTCACCGCCACCACTCCTGGTTTGGCTGAACTGGGCCAAACAGGCAGTAACCCACCTCTGATTTGCTAGTATTAGTACCACTTTATAAAGCCTTGATAAGACCACATCTGGAATACTGCATCCAGTTTTGGTCACCGCATTGCAAAAAAAAAAAATGTTGAGTCTTTGGCAAAAGTGCAAAGAAGAGAAACTAAGATACTGAAAGGCCAGGAGGCTAAAACATATGAAGGACGGTTGAAGGATTTGGAGTTGGCTAGCCCAGAGAAAAGAAGGGGGACTGGAGACTAAAACATATGAAGAACGGTTGCAGGAACTGGGTATGTTTAACTTAAGAGAAAGGAGGACTAGGGGAGACATGATAGCAGTCTTCCAATATCTCAGGGGTTGCCACAAAGAAGAGGGAGTCAAACTATTCTCCAAGGCACCTGAGGGCAGGACAAGAAGCAATGGGTGGAAACTAATCAAGGAGAGAAGCAACTTAGAACTGAGGAGAAACTTCCTGACAGTTAGAACAATTAATCAGTGGAACAGAAGTTGCCTCCAGAAGTTGTGAATGTCCCAACACTGGAAGTCTTTAAGAAGATGTTGGATAGCCATTTGTCTGAAACGGTATAGGGTTTTCTGCCTAGGCAGGGGGTTGGACTAGAAGACCTCCAAGGTCCCTTCCAACTCTGCTATTGTATTATTGTATTAAGGACTGGGGGGGGGGGCGCACACATGATAGCAGCATTCCAGTATTTGAGAGGTTTCCACAAAGAAGAGGAGGTCAATTTATTTTCCAAAGCACCAGAGGGCAGGACAAGAAACAATGGATGGAAACTAATCAAGGAGAATTGGAATTGAGAAGAAACTTTCTAAAAGCGAGGACAATTAAGCAATGGAACAGCTTGTCTTCAGACATTGTGGGTGCTTCATCACAGGAGGTTGTTTTTTTTTTAGAAGAGACTGGACAGTCACTTGTCTACAATAGTATACAATCTCCTGTTTGAGCAGGGGGCTGGACTAGAAGGCCTCCAAGGTCCCTTCCAGTTCTATTCTGATTCTGATAGCAGTGTTCCAATATCTAAGGGGTTGCCACAAAGAAAAGGGGGGGTCAACCTATTCTCCAAAGCAGCTGAAGGCAGAACAAGAAGCAATGGATAGAAACTAGTCAAGGAGAGATCCAACCTAGAACTATGGAAGAATTTTCTGACAGTGAGAACAATTATGGCTTGGAATGATTTGCCTCCAGTCATTGTGCATGCTCCACCACTGGATAATTTTAAGACACAACCATTTGTTTGTATTGGGTCTTCTGTTTGAGTGGGAGCTTGGACTAGAAGACCTCCAAGGTGCCTTCCAACTCTGTTATCGTCTTAATTCTGTTAATGTTTTGATATAAAATTATTTCAGATAGGAAAAGGATGAAGGCCTGAAAGACCTCTGAATCTAAAATATTTGTCATTTCCTGGCTAGCCATTTATATGGCTTCTTTTGGGGTTTTCTGGTATCAGATATCTGTTGGACAACTTCTATTGCTCTACCCACTGTAGGTACTTGTGCTCTGTACCAATCAGACTCTGATTCTAACAGACAAAAGGCCATCTTCGGTCTCCTTCTTAAATTTGTCTTATGTCTCAGTTCTGTGTCTTTTTGGTAACAAAGCAGCAAACTTGTTCAGACTTGTAAAAGGAGAATGGATTCACCTACAAAGGATATCAGCTGAAAAGTTGGGAGCTCTTTTCCCACCAGACTTTGCAATGGTACAAATGAAAGTCCAGTAATTTAGTGCTTTCTCAGGAAGAAAAATGTAGGAAGAAGGTACAGTGCACCACTGAAAACCCAATGTACATTGCGATAATTACATTTGAGTGCATTAGACAAATTTGTGGGTCAAAGAGTAAAAGCAGGATGATTCGCATTTAAACCTGGCTCTTGGAACATTTACAATAGTATGAGAGTATGATGTAAAGGAAGCTTTTAGATATTATGAAATATAAGAAATGGAAATAGGTATAAATGTTCAACTTTTTTCAGAATAGTTTTAAAGTGTCTATCCAACTACAAGTACAAAGCAGGGGTGGGTTTAAAATTTTTTAAGAACCTCTTCTGCAGGTGTGGCCTGTTTTGTGGGAGTGGCTTGCCAGCCATGTGACTGGGTGGGCATGGCCAACTTGTAAAATGTGGTGAAAATCACTTAACAACGCTCTTGCTTAGCAACCAAAATGTTGGCTCAGGAACTCTGGCATTGAATTGTGCAAGTCTTAAAGCTGTCAAGTTACAAGACCTTTGCACCCCTAACCCTTTAGAAAAAAAACCCGGGGGTGTTCAAACTTGACAGCTTTAAGACTTGTGGACTTCAACTCCCAGAATTCCTCCTCCAGTTATGTTGGCTCAGGAACTCTGGCATTGAAGTGTGCAAGTCTTAAAGCTGTCAAGTTACAAGACCTTTGCACCCCTAACCCTTTAGAAAAAAAAAACCCCAGGGGTGTTCAAACTTGACAGCTTTAAGACTTCTGGACTTCAACTCCCAGAATTCCTCCTCTCGCTCTTCATCTTGATGATGTGCGGATGGGCAGGGGGAGGGAGCTGGAACCGGTTCTAAACGGCACGGTAGATTTGTGAAACCTCTTCTATAGAAGAGGTTAGAACTGGCAGGAACCCACCCCGGGTACAAATAGTCCTTGACTTACAACAGTTCATTTAATGACTATTCAAAGTTAGAATGACACTGAAAAAAGTTACTTATGACCTCTTTTTACACTTACGACCATTGCAGCGTTCCCATGGTCACATGATCAAAATTTGGGTGCTTGGCAACTAGCAGTGTCCCAAGGTCATATGATAACATTTTCTGACCTTCTGACAAGCAAAGTCAAAGGGGAAGTCTGATTCACTTAGCAACTGCGTTACTAAACAACTGAAATGGTTCACTTGTTCACATAAAATGGGGCAAAACTCACTTAGCAAATGTCTCGCTTAGCAACAGAAATATTGGGCTTCATTGGGGTCATATGTTGAGAACTACTTGTACTTTCCTGCTAACATGAATGAGAAAGAAAACTGTATTTTTGTTTCTTGATTTGTTTGTTTGTTTGTTTTAGCTCTTATGCACATATTCTTAATGGCCATGGACTGGACAGGTTGAAATAATTCTGTGCATCAGGAACCACAGAGTTAAATACCTCGGTTTTAATTTACATAAAAGCTGGGACACGATCAGTGACATTGTCTTGGCCACTCCCACCCGGTCACAAGACTGCCAAGCCACTCCCACCGGGGCACATGACTGCCAAGCTGTTCCCACCCAGTCACATGACTGCCAAGCCACTCCCGCCTGGTCACATGACTGCCAAGCCACTCCCACTCAGTCACATGGCTGGCAAGCCACTCCCACCCAGTCACATGTCCGGCAAGCCACTCCCACAAAACAGAAGAGGGTCTAAAAAAATTTGAAACCCACCACTGGTGAGATGGGTGGTATAGGAGTTGACTAAGCTGAGCGTGAGGGACGGGTCAAGCACATCATTAGTAAAGACAAGGATAGAGAAAGCTCGAACAGCATTCTTCAAAATGAAAAAGGTCTTCTGCACAGTCACGACATAAGCCTAAGACTGAAAACCAGGCTTGCCAGATGTTACATCTTTTCTATCCTGCTCTACAGAGTAGAGAGTTGGTCTCTGACAGAAAGCCACTTGAAGAAACTAGAAGCATTTGAAATGTGGATTTACAGACGGCTGTTACGTATAAACTCAGTTGACAAAATCACAAATGAGGAGGTGATAAGCCACCTGGGAAAGCAAAGGAAAATCATCAAAGCCATTAAAAAGCGAATGTTAAAATATTTTGGACACCCAGAAAAATACAACATCCTTCACATAATCCTCCAGGGAAAGATTGAAGGCAAATGAGGTCCAGGCAGAAGAAGAACATCATGACTTAAAACTTAAGGGGCTGGTTTGGACAAAACTCAGCAGCACTTTTTTCATGTGGCTGTTGACAAAAATAGGATTGCCAACTTGATTGCCAACATCCGATGATGGATATGGCACAAGAAGAAGAATCAGGAATCACAGGGATATAAATGATGGTCCCTTCATGTGTTCTTCCACTTTTCTTGGCTATTCACAAATTGTCCTGGATGCTCTTTTACAACCCCTTTCCTGTTTCCGGCTATCCTGTCACTTTGATGTACCTCTTGGGAAAGGGAGAGGGGAGGGAATTGCTTGGGGCCATCTGATTTGTCCAAGCTCTAATGAAACGGGCACCTTATCACCTTCTTTACTTGAGTTCTCAAAACAACTTTGCACCTGTGGATTGGCTCACCTCAGACTGGACACATGGGAGGGGTTTCTGCAATGTTTAATCTAATGGGGTTTTGAGCAGGAACTTCAGATCCTGCCTTGCTTCCCTTGCTATCACTTTCTCTCAATAAAAGTTTTCTTTTTGCAATAATGCCTGTTTCAAGAGTTCTGCTTTCTTGAGGAGAGAGGAGAGGCACGTTCTTACAGTCCCTGTAAACTCTCAATCTTAGTTGGACATCCATAATTCCCAACTTTTCAAAATGAACTTGTGAGTGTTATGGAGTTTTATGGCATAACTAAATAAACAAGAGAATCAATAATCTCAAAAGCTTCACAGCAGAAAAGGAAAGTGGGGAGGATCAAAGTTCTGGAATAGATTTGGACTCCAGCTTGAAGACGTCCCTTTTCTCTTCCTTTTTTCAAAGTAACTTTATGAATTGACTTCCAGCACTGAGACAAAGCAGATGCCATGTGGGCTTTTTTTTAAAGGCTTCTTGCTTTCAGCTTTGCTAGAAGGCTAGATAGCATACTGTGCACCAAATTATAACCTAGCATTCTAAAAATTAAACTTTGTCAACTTTCAACACAGCACCCTTTGGCCTCTGTTCCTGAACTTCTCTGTTTGCAACCCAGTTTGTGCCATTCTTTTTTCTTTCCTTTTTTCTTTTAAGAGATGTATGCTTCCTTTTTAAAAAAATCGAAACGTTCATTAAAAATGTGTCTTCTGTATAAAGATATCTCCTGAAGAGACAGTATTAGAAAGCTGGAAAAGTAAGTGACAGTATCAGAAATAACCTGGACCACCAGTGGCTTTAAAGAAATGAAAATTGCATAGACTGTCATGTTTCTCTTTCCAGTAATTTTAAGATCAGTGCTTACCCGTGCAGATATAAGCACCGATCCACTGTTAATTTCTGCACTTAGGGCTTCCTTCAACACTGCTCAGAGGATGTGTGTCAATTGCTTTCTTGACATACAGACTCTGGCTCAATCACTTTCTCTCAACTCAACTCACATCACATAGTTGTTGGGGGGAAAATAGGAGGAGGAAGATGTGTTGGGTATGTTCACCACCTTGGGTTGTTTGTAAAAATAATAAAGACTCTTCTCATTCTCCCATCCTGTCCAACATTCTATTCTATTTGTTGCTTGGGGAAACTCTTACAGCATACTAGCTTTTCGTGAGTTACTTTCTATCTACAACACAAACTTTTATTTTAAAAAAACTCCCAGTTTTTTTTAAAAAAATAATGAAGTCTAAGTCTCTAGTCATTTTAATTATTATCATATTCTTGAAGAAAAATGGCAACAGTCAGCATAAACAGTCAGCTTGCTGCAGAAATGTACACAGTGGGTATCCAATTTTTCCTTAAATAAAAGGTATTCAGAACTGCAAGGGGGTTAAAAGGAAACAAACAAGATTTTGAGTCACAGTGAGGTAAGCAAAGTCAGACCGTTGGCTGATAACCTGCAGCAATTTAAATCAGTGAATACACACCATGTTCGGTGAGGTCAAGATATAAACTCTACCTGCAAAAATGCAATCCAATATTTCAAGTGGGAAAACCCCATGTGGTCTCCAATGACATTAAGTCAATTAAGTTTCCTATTTCAGCAAGAACTGTGATGCACAGCACAACATTCATAACAGAGCTCTCAAAAATGTAGAACAAACTACCTCTACAGAGTTGTGACCATAACAAATCTGTGCATCGTATAACAGGTGGCTAATGGCTGTGGCTCTATAAATTTTTGTTACAGCTGAGATAAGGTTATTGCCATTATGGCTAGCCAAATCCATCGAGCGATCACTTGACTGAAAAGGCACAGTTGCTGTGTTATGTCCTATATTGCTTGGGGATGGAGAACATCTGACCATGGTTAGAAATAAAGAGAGGTACAGGCCTGATGACAGTAGAATTTAATACAATGTGGATCATTCAAGATTTCCAAATATTCATATACTTCACATTTAATAGAAATGATCATTTTCTTGCACTTAGAGACAGATTGATGGCACTGGGCCTCTGATTTTTGTTTGTGAAATGCAGTGGTGGGCTGCTAACCTGTTTGCTATCAGTTCAATCATTCCTGCACATGCAACATCTCCACATGTGCAGAAGCGTCCGCGCGAGTGGGCAGAGCTTCTCACCACTGCCAGTTCTGGTTCAGCCAAACTGGGCCGAACTGGCAGGAACCCACCTCTGGTGCAATGGAACATTCCTTTGAATAAACTACTAAACCCAGTTAACATAGAAAACTTTAAAACTGTGTGAGTTGGGCAGTTCTATACAGTTGATAGATTTGACAAATATAACCATTTATTTCACACTGGTAAGATTTTCAGTTCTTTCTTCTGAAATAACTGGGATGTAATAGTGGAGGGGTGGACATTTTAGTCCTCTAAATGATGCAGATAAGAAATCTGAGTTGCTTCTTTAATGAAGAAAAATCCCTCAAAATAGGGTTCATTTGAAAGCTTAATTATGATAAAAGTGTCACTTTCACCTCCATTGTGATGATAATTCAGTATTAGGGGGTAGCAAAAAGACTGTGATATATATTAGGAATACCAGCAAGTGATTACCTTGAAACAAGCCAGTTTGGTGTACTAAATATTGAAATAAAAACACACAAGATTGGGGTGGGGGTGGAGCATAGCTCATTGAGCAAGCATATGGCTTGTACGCTCACTCCTCCAACTACAGATGGGGATAATTTGTCTCGTTCAGTTTTGCAGACTCACTGCTTTAATTTCACATTTTAAAAACAATGCACCAAAACCTAGCTGTCATAAATAGTTCTCCAAATGGTGAGTTGCAGTACATGATTATGGGGAAATCTGAATAAAAATGTATAGATAAGTAAAAAAAAATGCTGGTGGGTGGGGGGAGAGGTTGTTTGAATTGGGAAATATGACTATCCTAGACCAAACCAAGTCCAAAAGTGCCAGGATTTTTTTTAGAAGCCTGGTATTTAGACAAACGAACTATCAATAGAGACATAGACATTAACCATAGCTATAGACTGTGCAAAAGAGGCAATCAACTAACCCAGGGGTCGGCAAACTTAAACACTTAAAGAGCCATTTGGAGCCGTTTCCCACAGAAAAGAAAACACCGGGAGCCACAAAGATCCTAACCGAAAGCCTCCTGTTCAATTATGGAGCTGACCGGAAGTTCAGTTCCCCCACCATAGAGTCTCTTCCTAGCACTGCATACTTTTTCCTCTACCTGTCATAACCGAAAGCCCTATCAATTGTGGAGAAAACTGGGAAACCCTCCCCTTGCCATAGAGTCTTCTCCTGGCACACTGTGCTTCTCTCCACCCACAAGGGCAACCCTCTAGGCTGTTTTGAATTCAGGTTTGATTGAGTTCAGATGCCATGTGGTCAGTTGAATGAAGGCTTATATTATCCTGCCTTATCCCATCACTCTGGAGTTGAAGAGGAGAACTCTTTATTATGTAAAGTGGACTAACTTGGTCTTCTTAATGGCCCATTGACAAAGTGGGGATGGGCTGGAAGCTGTAGGAATTTACTTTGTGTTTAAAATGTGTTTCTCCCTTTTTTCACATCCAGGAAAATATAATATTCTGCCTTATCAATATTTCCTAGATATTTCATTTTCCTGGGAGAGGGCTGGGTGATAACTTCCTACAGTATCAGGATATGTGTTCATTTTCTCAAAGAAATGTGCACTAAATCACAGACACATGTTAGGGCAAATTTGCACCTGACATTCATTAAAAAAATATGTCCAACCACAAAAAAAACCAAATTCAGTTTTGCTCCTTTGTATTCCAGAGTTGTCTACAGATCTCAACTTGCATTATTTCAGCTGTTCCCCCCCCCCCAAGACCTTTCCTAAATTCACTTAATTATTTATTTGGTTCTCATCATTTTGGACTGATGTTTGAAATGCCTAATTATATTGACTGTAAATTGGTATTTCATCTATTCACTTTAAATTGTTTTATTAGCTGCTTTGCCTACTTTTTTTAAAAGAAAAAAGCAGGCTTCCCCCTCCCCCGCTAAATCCAGTAAATTAAATATTCCCTTTTAGTATTTCCTGGAGATATAGACACGGTTTGGGGGAAGGGATTTCTTTAAAATAATTGTATCTGTGCTCGAAAAGCCTGTCTTTGAAACCATGAAGCCTGAATTAAATTGGAATCTCTTCTTCCTTTTACCCAAAGCTCCTTTTTGTAACCTTTGTTTGGTGTAGTTCACAACTGAAGAAAAGCTCAGAGCAGAGAGTGGGGTGACATAACAGGAAAAGATTAAAAGAAACATTTAATGCTGATTGGTACCTAAAGAATCCATATGCACACTGGGAACATAAGGCATGTAATTAACAACTAAACCAAATTAAGGAAGCCAAAAGAAATTACCCAACTCAACTTCATTAGCAGGTAAAAGATTTTTTTTTAAAAAAAAAGCAATGAAGAAAAGGAAACTCACCTACCATCAGGTTAGAACTTAATTAGGAGTGGTGCTAGGGGATCTCTGCCTATCTCAGAAGCTTATGCAATACTTTAAAGATCTTTATTGCCACACTAAAAAGTTCCTTGTGCCTGCACACTGCTGAAAAAGGAAAACAAATCTCATAATAGCCCCATGATGCTAGGTGAGGCGTCATGAATCCCGGAAATTTAAATTCACATGGCAAGAGAGAGAGCTCTTTTTTCTTTCTGAAAAAATAGTGAAAGAAGTAATCACCAAAAAAATCCCTCCTCCTTCCTCCTATAAAATATTAGCCATAAAGAAAGCATCAGAAAAATCCCAAAAGCCAAGCCACTAACAGAAACTGCCTGAGGCCCATTCCATATTCTGGCCAGATGCTTGCGAAAGAAACATTGTAGAAAAGTGCTAACCACAAGTGAATGCTGGCACTTAGGAAGATAACAAGCTTATTGAAAACGGATGCCGCCTATCTAGATGGCTCCATTCATAGGCAAACAAATACTACCAGCAGTAGCCCATTCAAGGCAGAACATTTTGAAACCCCTGCAGCAAAACTTAACAGCCAACAAAAGCAGGATGATAAGATTTAAACCAGCAACCCAAAAAATCCAACACAGGACATAGCCTCCAGCCACAATAGGAATTACCCAACACTCTTTGAGAATAGCAAAAGACAGAAAAGCCCCCACATTGCACAACCCCAAGAATAGTTTAAACTTCAAAGTCACAGAACCCTGTCAGAATCTATCCACTCTTCCAGTCAGCTGTTCAGCTGCCCCAGGACCAAAACACTGAATGTCATTTCACTTCTGCCAATAAAAACCTCCTCCAGGTCAACTGGATTTGACTCTTCAAGTTTAAATGGTGGCAGTGTTCTGTTCTTTTCTGTTTTCTTCTCTGTGCAATCTCCTGGTGGGAAAATGAGCCCTGCCTTTTTCATTCTAACAATAGAATGGCCCAATGGAGGAGAAAAAAAGAATGATTTAGTAAAATCCCTCATTTTAGATGAAAGAAAAGATGGACTGGAAAAAGAGTTGAAATACGAAAAAGGGCAAGAGATGATGGATAGACACAGTATACTTCTTGATTAAAAGTTAGAAAATACAGGTAGAAATTAGAAATAGGGAAAATATTATGAGGTATATTGCTATATAATATATTACAATTAACATGTAGATGCAAATGTTAGAAGTTGAAAGATTATTATCAGATATACCTGAATAGTACTATTATTGTCATCAGTAATGAAGTAAATTGATGATGATGATGATTATAACTGTTATCATTAATATTAGAATTTTGTAAAATGACTTAGACAATACACTGTTCATTAAGCACCTATGTATGTTTAAGGAAAAAAAATGGATTAAAAAAAAAAGAAATGTAGATTTGGTAACCCGTTATTCCCTGCAGCAAGGTCTGAACAAAAGTAGGATTAGCCCTCAGCCATAATAGGAATTGCCGAGCACCTTTTCAGAACACAAGCTCCTTCATTGTATCATGTCAGTGGCACCACGCCCTCCAAATGTGGGAGCTCAGACAACCTATAGAGCCAGCTATGAGCCCCTACAACAGCCAATAGAATACAGGTTCTTGAACAGGAAGCTCAAGTTCAAGCCCAAGAGAAGGTATCAATGCCCCTCACTCTCAACTCCATGTGATCAGCTGCCCAGGACTTCAAACCAGTGTGATTCTGTTTCATCATTAAACCATTTTCCCAATCACCCTCCATGTTTATTGTGTCTTTCTCCTGGCTTGGAATTGAACCAGATGGATATTTCTTACAACAACATCATGCCATTAAAGTTCCTGGTAAAAAAAAAAAAAGTTTTAGGCTGTTTTGTTCTGTCTTCCCCCTTTAGTTGATTATGTGCCATCAAGTCACTGTTAACTCTTACAGATCACCTTGATAGCTTCTTTTCCATGATGAATTATTCCTAACCTGGTATTTCAACTCTTTCAAGAATGCCGTCATTGTCACTATAACACAGTCTATTCACCTTGCTTCTTCATCCCAAAGGTGATTTTTCAAAAGGCAACTCGACTTTTTCTTTGAAGACATTTCACTTCTCATCCAAGAAGCTTCTTCAGTTCAACTGATGAAAAGCAAAATATCTTTAAGGAAAGACAAATTCTAGTTCCTTTTGAAAAAGCACCTTTGGGACAATGACAGAGAATCTCCATAGAATCTCTTCTTTCTTTTCCTTTTACGTTTCCCAGCATTTGAGTCTTCTCAAGAAAGCTAGGTCTTCTCATAATGTGTCCAAAGTAGAATAATCTCAGCCTGGTCATTTGTGCCTCGAATGACAACTCTGAGTTGATTTCTTGGATGATCCATTTATTAAATCCTGGAGTAGCCAAAACAACAACCACCACCCAAGAAATAAAAATCCCAAATGTGTCTATACATGTTAAATCACTTTTCCTTCTGAAAGTTCTTAACTCTATATACAAAATAAAAAAGGATCTTCAGTTAAAAAGAAAAAAAAAACAGCTACATAAAACAATTAAATGAGACCAATCGTACAATATTAGAAATAATGTTAATGTGCCTGTGTGTTTGTAACCAAGACCATATTGATATCCTTACCTCTTTACTTCCTTCCCCTTGTATCCCCTTCTCTTTCTCTCCTTCCTTTCCTTTCTCCTTCTCCCAAATGGTTCTCTTGAAACCTTGGCATCCTTGAACCTGAACTTCACAAGGCTGTTATTCTCCACAACTCTTCCATTCCATTGAATAGGCCTGGCCTTCACTCTGAACCACTTCCTCCATGTCTCATTTGAACCATGAAAGGGAGCAAGATGTTTATTCTGTCAAACCCAATAAATGAACAGTCAATTGCTGCAAGGGAAGGGAAATGTTACAGCAGGACTGAGGGACCAATTTTTCCTCTTGCAATTTCCCTTCAGTGTATTCTGCAGTCTCATTGCCTTCCTGCCTGGGAGGTGCTGAGCAGTGTGAGGTAGTAAGAATGCCTGTGTGAGCCCGGGCACTGTGAACAAGGAACAAGCTGTAAATGGTTCCAGCTGTGTATAATTAACCATAATACTGTGAAGTAAATGACTTTTATTGGCAAGCATGTCATAACTTCATTAAAAATTGTATTTACAGCCCCCTCACATGGAAGGAGCTTAGTGTAGACTGCAGTTTAATGAGTGCTCATTTACACCTTGTTCCAATTATCACGCACCAGCCCTTCCTTTTCCGAGGTACGGTGACATATTATAAAGGAAATGTAATTAGAATTGTTAGATTGGGTAATGGAAAGGCACATACAGGTTTAATGGTAACAACAGCTCTTTATTAAGTACAGCAAGTGAGAACAATCCGCAAAGGTTGAGTCTGACAGCAGCCCTTTTATAGGGAGCTGTCAGACCCTTCGACCAATAGGATTAAACCTTTGTTCCCGCCGGAACAGAGGACCTTGGTGGAAATCACTGTAGTTAGAACAAGTATCTAACACCCCTCCCCTCTTGGATGGAACAATCCTACTTGTTGCGTAGTCACGCAGGTAGGCGGGCTTTTGGGTAGCTCTGCCTGACCTGCGTAGTTCAGTAGGAGGGGTTTCCTTGGAAAGGTTGGACGGACCTGTTTGCTCCGCAGCTCCGCTTGATAGAAGCTCCTGGAAACTTTCACAGGCCGCGGCTGCAGCTTCTAGAGCCGGTTGGGCTCGTAACTCGCTGCGGGCCTGCAAACCAACCAGATAAATTTCCCGGTACCCTCGGGCTTGAGCTGGCCATGGAAGGAGTGAGTGTTTGCTCCATTTGGGTAGGGCTTTGGCTAACTCATGCAGGAGTTACCTCTGGTTGTCTAAGAGTGGAGTTGGAGAGGCGGCCATGGAGTTGGTCAATATGCCTTCTCCAATTCCTACTGTCCTCGAGCTCTAGGAGCTAAGAGCGAGGGGCAGTGATGCCTATCACTGTGGCAGGAAACCACAGAGTTCCCCTGGCATAGTTGTGGGCATATACCGATCCCCTATGTTAAATGTCTGAATATTGCTTGTGGAGTCTGGGGGCAATGAGGTAGAGTAATTGGGGTGTAGCCGGTCTAAGTGGGACCTTAGCCGGCGACCCATGAGAAACTCGGAGGGGCTTCTCCCTGTATTGGTACTGGGTGTGATGTGCTGAATTAGCAAAGAATGGTCAATGCTTGGCACATTAATTTGGCATTTCTCTTTTTTGAGACAGAGGCCTTTGTCTCTAATTTGAACCAAAACTGTTCGTACACATTTGAAAAGTTGTACCACATTTGCAGCCGATACCAAGATGTCGTCAAAATAGGGGACGACACCCTAGGAGCCTTCCAGGCAGAAACCTAATCATTCCCCTGGCTTGCTGATAAGGAAGGAGAGCTTATGGCTTACAGGTTATTATAACTGCCTAACATGTAAAATAGCCCAAGTTCAAATCCCAGTATGGCTAGCTGATGAGAGCTAAATAGCTTGAAATAGATCTATATTATCTATCTATCTATATCTATATATCTGCTATATAGGGAAAATGCCCTTTTGTTGGGGCCCTGATCTGAAGCAGTTCAAGGAGGTCCTGAACTTTGATAAGCAAGTTCAGTGCAGTTAGATAAATTCACATATTTCTAATAACTATTAATATTGTGGCATGCAATTTTGCAGTCTTGAGAGTACGTTTAGTCTAATGGAACCCATTAGATTGCTTCCCGAAAATTATTACAGAATATTTATCTATTTTTGCTGCAACAGACAAATACAATATCCTCTTTAGAAATTTTCCTCATGGTTCAAAGATTCCTTCCTGGGATCTGACCGAGGCTAACAATGTGATCATCACTGTTTTGAATGAGTAGTTCACAAACGACTTTGGTTTAATGGAGCAGCAAAAGCTGCAGGTATATAATGTAATATAAAAGTACTGCCACCATCAGCTTTTCTCGTGTTCTTTTGTCAGTTTTGTCATAAATTATACACAGTTCTGGACTTCTTTAGAGTTTTACAAGGCCTTTAGCTTTTCCTGATTATCGGTACCTCTTCAAAGAAAGAAAAGCACTGTCAATGAAAGTCTATGCCGTTTGCTCACAAACTGTCGCATTAAACTAAAGCTTAAATTTTACATCTAATCAAAGAGATTTAATTGGGCACTCTGCAGCCTCACCAAAGCCTGCAACATTAGATAAGCTAAAATCGAGCCAGATAAGAACTACATTCCAAATAGACTTTATTTATGTCTTGTGTCATTGTACAATTTCCTTTTCAACTTTATTCCATGTAGCAAATGTCAGAAGGGGGTATAGCCTAACAGATCTTTTTTTTCCTTAATTTTCCTTTGGAAAATAAAACTTTCCCTTTTAAGTGATGCAGATTTTTATATGGCGGTGGGCAGAAGTGGATTTCGACTGGTACGGTACAGTACGTGCATACCGGCATCCATTTGCATACTGGGGCTGCCGGAAGCCCCGTACTGGTATGGTCCCCCCCTGGCCTGCCCCCGCACTCACTCCCCCCACCCACCTGGTTGCCGCTCGCTCACTCTCTCCCCCCCCCCAGTTGCAGCTTGTTCACTGGCTCGCCCTGCCTGTCCGCTCCATGCTTGCCCCGCCTACCTACCCGCCCACCACTGACTCACTGGCTCGCCAATCACCCCGCCTCTAAGAGCCCTACCCTATATATACTGTGGCACAGACGGTCCACTTACCTCTTTTCCTGCTTTGGCTCTCATGTGGTCACTTGCTTGCTGAGCCTCATTGACTTGATCCTCACTTGCCTGCCCTGCTGTGTTACTGCTCCTCCTCTGGTAAGTAATCCTACGGCTATGACTTCGCAGGGTGCAGGAGGGCAGGAAGCTAGCTGGAGTACCATCCAGCTTCCCACTCTATGCGAGGCTGGGGATCGGCTGCAAGGAATGCCGCAGCCGATCCCCGGCCTCACATAGAGCATGGAGCCACATGGCACTCGGTGGGTGACTTTGCGGGGTGCATGGGGGGGGGCGGTGGGAAGCTAGCTGGAGTGCCATCCAACTTCCCACTCTATGCGAGCCCATGGATCGACTGTGGCCTTCCTTGCAGCCGATCCCCGGCCCCGCATAGAGCACAGAGCCACATGGCACTTGGCTGAGGCCTTTTTTGCCACCACCACCCCACCCAGTCCCAAACCTCGCCTGGCTGGCTAAGCCACCTTGACTCCATGCCTGGAGAGCCTAGCTGACTGGGTTGTCCCTGTGTCCCTTCAATCCTTACCTGCCTGGTCGCCTCCCTGCTGCCTGCATCCATTACATTGAAGAGCAGCTGACTCTGCCTGCTGGTAAGTGACAGGGTTTTTTTTCTTTATGCTTTTAATGTTTTTTTTTTTTAGGGATATTTTATTTATTGTTTTCAGAAAATGTTTTTTAATTGTTTTTAGGGAATGTTTTTTTTTAATTTATTGTTTTCAGAAAATGTTTTTTAATTGTTTTTAGGGAATGTGTTTTTATTTATTGTTTATCGAAAATGTTTTTTAATTGTTTTTAGGGAATATTTTTTATTTATTGTTTATAGAAAATGTTTTTAATTGTTTTTAGGGAATGTTTTTTATTTATTGTTTATAGACATTTTTAAAATTGTTTTTAGGTAATGTACAAAATTCCTGACAGTATCTATTGTCAGTACAATTGCTGTTAGTTCAGCAGAGGCGGAAAGGGGGTTCTCAAAAATGAACCGCATATGTTCAGAACAAAGAACCCGCCTAACTGTTCCAAGCATTAGCAATCTAATGACAATGAGCTTTGTTGGCATGCCTGTTAAGAGATGGGACCCAATTCCTACAGTCAAAAAGAGGCTCAGAGCACACCATCACACAGCTGATGATTCACGAGTGAAGAGCAAGAAAAGTGCAACTGAGGAGTCTGGAAGCCTAAGAACAATCTGGAAACATCTTCAACCACAAAACCAATAACACAAATAAGTACTTGTGTGTATCTCTTCATTGTGTTATTCTTATGTAAGGTGTAAGTGCATGCAATTAAAGTCTTCCTTTCTGTGTCTCTTCTTTGTGCTGGTCATTGGAGCAAGGTGGTGAGGTGGTGGTGTTGAAGACTGGCAAGTACAGTCATCTTCCTTCTGTAAGTAGCTATTTTATTGTTTAGCGTGCTGATTTCATCCTTAATTTAGTATTGCATGCAACTGAAGAGTTCATTTCTGTGTCTCTTCTTTGTTCAGGCCATTCATTAAAGCAAGGTGGTCAGTGATGTTGAAGACCGGCAAGGACAGTCATATTCCTTCTGTAAGTAGCTCTTTTATTGTTTTGTGTACTTATTTTATTCTTATTTAAGTAGTAAGTGCACAAAATAATAAATTTCCTTTTTTATATCTTCTTTTTGTAGGTCATTCATTGGGGCAAAGAATTCAATGACATCGACTTGGCCATTCCCACCTGGCCACATGACTGTCAAGCCACTCCCACCTGGTCACATGACAGCCAAGCCACTCCCACCGGTCACATGAACACCAAGCCACTCCCACCCAGTCACATGACTGCCTAGCCACTCCCACAAAACAGGCCACACTCACAGAATAAGTAGTAAAAAAAATTGAAACACCACTGGTGGTGGGTATAATTAAATCAAAGCTACATATTCTTTGTAAGGAAACATCAGATGACTTGGCCTTTATCTAAAATAAATGAGCATATTACATTGATCCACAGTAACATTTATTTTCAAATCGGGAAATTATCTTTAAACTGTAAAAGAGAGAACAACCTGAAATTATTTTATTTCATATCTTAACCTGTTATTCTGGGTTCTATTGAGTATCTGAGATATTAAAAGAAGCCATTCAAATTATGGCTACCAAGATGGAGGAATGTATCTCAAGAATCCCTTCATATACAGTGAACAGTGTTGACAGACACTAAAAATATTTTATTCCCCATTCTTACCATACATTTGGGCTTTGTTTCACCTGTTGATGGATTTCAAGTGGATTTCAAGAGCGTGGATACTTTTCATAGACATTAATCCCTCTTCTTATCTTACAGTTTTTTTTAAATAATGTGTGGTATTTTTTTTTCTTAATTGTAAGCCATATTTAATATCTTATGGGAAAAATGAATAAACATCTTTATGATAACCTAAATCAATGGACATTCTTTCTCTCTCACTCAAAAGCAAGAACTTCCTCACACAGTTAATAGAACCATTTTAGAAATCTTGGAACTTAAAAGTACAGAAAAATATTAATGCAATACCAGCTACTTTAAAAAGAAAAGATGACATTTATTTCATGGGATTATATTCCTGGTATAATATCACTCTGAGTAGAATCCTGTATCTAGGGTTAAGTCGCACTGAACTCAATAACATTTACTTCTGACAGACATGACGTATTGTCTATTGGGCAGCATTCAATGCAATTGTTTTCCCTTATAATGTATAAGACTGTCATGTGTTTCGACATGTGTTGAAATCACAACCGTGATAAATCCTTGAAAAATATGTTAAGCCAAATGGAGATACACCATGGTAACAGTTCATTCACATAAATGCTTCAACTCAGTTAAGACACCACCACCACCCCAAAGGCAATTCTCAAACTCAAATTAGGTTGGAGAAAAAGAAATTCCACTGGAAAAAAAGGGCAATTTAGCAGCACATCCGTGAGAAGGTTTCTTTTAAGCCAAAGTTGCAAATACATGTGCTGCATTGGGAAAAAAAATAGGAACAAAAGAAATCAAATTCATCAGAATAGCATCCCTACATACAGTAGATGAGTTTGATGCTGGTCTTTTGATCCTTGCAGAAGAATTGTTATAGCTACTGTTTTCCTGAACAGTATGGTAACTTCAGGTTCTTCACATATTTTAATGATTACTCAGCTCAGATAATTGGAACTTACTTCTACTTCTTTCAGAAAACAAATAAGCACATCCATTAAATCACAGACCAAATACACTGCTTTGGCTTGATAATGTCCCCAGTTATCAAAAAGGAATTTGTGAAGAGATGCAGTATTTTTATTATTATTATTATTATTTATTATTATGTGAAAAACACAATAGTTTGGCCAACTGTACCCATTCATAAGATTCTGACAAGGCCATAGCTCCATCAACAAAATATGCATATCAGCTTTGCTCTTAAAATGAACTGATTTTGACCATCGTCCTTCATTTGCGCGTCTTTCACTAGGTTCTTCTTTGAATTTCATCCTTCACCTTTCTGCAGACCTTGAATATAATTAGCAGTTCATCAAACTTTCTAGCAACCCTAGAAAGCTTGTCATTTCCTTATTATGAATAATAACCATCAGGCGTGCCATGTTTGTTGATAAAACTAATTACCTAAATGTGTTGGCCCTGTGTTTTTCTTTATTTTTGCATACAGACGCATGCAAGATTGACAGTCAATGAAAGAATTCACTTCGTGTGGTTTGAATGCAATGAATTATTCACCAACTATTCATGAAATCGGTGTCTGTGGCACTGTATTTAGCTGAATTTTAAATCTGAATTCAGTGTTCTCTCTCTCTCTCTCAGTGCAATAAATTTTGCAAACAGTATTCTTTGTTGGCTCCTTTACCAAACTAGCAGGTAATATCTTTATGCATAATATGAGCTCCCAAATAGTAACTGATTTATTTAGAGGAAAAAGTAAGAAATATTTCAAATAGACATGGAACATACTACATCTACATCTTCCCCAGTTTTAGAAAGGCTTTGGGCAGTAAGCATCCTGTCTAAATCTCACATATAGATGAAAATGGTTGGGTATTATCCATCTTTGCATTTATGAGGCCAAGAGGTAGATTTAGTTCTGTGTAGTCTGCCAAGAATGCAAGCCATTTCAATTTATCATAGAATTAAGTGATACAACACCCTAAGTGCTCACAAATTTTTCAGCTACAACTGTTTTTGGCTTGCTTGTCTGATGCTCTTATTAATGACACTCTAGACAAAAGATATACTATGAGTGATTATATACATATATATATAAATATACACCTACATATCAGTGATGTGCGGTGAGGTTTATGGCTGGTGAGGTTGGTAATGTCATCAAATTATCATCATGAAGGGAGGACTGTGACAACTTGATCTTTGCAAGCATGCAAGCAAAATACTCCAGGATCACGGTGGCAGGGACAGCAACTCCTTCCACTGCGCTGCGGAGAAGAGCCACAGGAAGGAGGGGAATGGGACCATGTGTGCAGGAGGCAGCCCTTTATGTTGGCTCAGGAAGGAGGGGAATGGGACCACATGTGCAGGAGGCTCCTCAGCGCCAGCCTCTGATCAGCGCGAGCCGCGGTCCCCTTCACCTCCTACCTGAGCCAACATGAAGGGGACCGTGGCTGTGCTGATCTGAGGCTGGCGCAGTGCAGCGGAAGGAGTTGCTGTCCCCGCCACCGTGATCCTGGGGTATTTTGCTTACACGCACAAGAAAGAGATGAAAGAGAAAAGGGGAGAATTTTTTTTCTTGTCATGATAAGAGCGGTGAGGCTCTGCCTCCCCTGACTGCACGTCACTGCTACATATTTATTTATATCTTTGATGAAGGAGCTGTTATGCAACCTGATTTACCTAAAATGCAGCAGATCACCATATGATACTCATATACAAAGGAGTAAATAGCTCCAGAAACATTTATTTTTCTTCCCCTTTTTATTGCTACAGTTGGTCACATAGTCTACCCAGCTGTTTAGACTGGATTTGGCATTTTTATCCACCTATTGAGTCCTTCCCAAGGATCTGAAATAGGCAGATGTTGTTTGATGGTGTTAAATGTATCATCATAGAATATGAGCTTTTTCTAAGTAAAGCTGCCTTTATCAATTGACTGATGGTGATTTTGTCAATACTGATGGTGGTCAACTCATACTCCGGTTGTTTTGGGATCACACCCAAACACCTATTATGATTGGTACTACCTTTGCTTTCTTTTGCCACAGATGTTCTACTTCTACCAGTATTTGCATGTCTTTGTATTATTAAAAATCTAGTACCTTGCTAACCTATCCAATGGCTGAAATTCTCTGAGTGGACTAAATTGATTAAAAACAACAACAACAAGATGAGACAATAATGAAGGGCAATTATTGAAATCTACAATCTATTTTTATAACATATATAAAATTCTGTAGGAGAAGGAGTTCAGAACCTGGAGGTAGAGTCAAAAGAATCTCTACATAGCCACAAATGGACCAAGTCCAATTTCTCTTAAACTCTGTTGACCTTATCTAATGCCAAGATAGTGCTAACCATTAGCTGAGTAGATTCATGTGCATAGGCATGATTAGTAAATAAGTTAGTTTAATTGGAACTTCGTATGTAGTCCTGATCTTTTGCACCTGACAAATTCAAAACAAAATTACTAATCTAATGTGGGGCAAAATCAAACCCTTTTTTTTTTTAAAAAAAGATGAGAATAAACTCAAGACATGCAATTTGGATAAATTCACATTAAGTAAATCAGCTCACTGTATACCAAGTAGAAAATCCAACTTTTCCCAAAAGTTTTCATTAAATGAAGGGACAACTTATCATTTTTTTTCCAGCATGGGTTCCCTGCATCTTGAATCCCAATATTTATGTATTTATTGTGTTTCAAGACTACTGTAATGCTCTGGGTAGGATATAAGTCAGAACTTATTTGGGTAAATTTAATTAAAGCAGCTCAGTCTAGCTTCGAAAATGAATTTAGTAAGGTTTAGCTTTAGTAAGTGGGGGCAAAGGATTGCCTTCTAATCAAATCAGGAAGTTACCATAATTCTGAGATCTTGCCTCCCCTGGGGTGCTAATAATGAGGTCAAAAGGAAGGAAAGGTATAAGACAATGAGAAGGCTACTTAGTCAGATATGAAAATGTCTGCATGAAACAGCTGTAGAATGAACTGTGCAGAGATAGCTGTTTGCTGCCTCAAGCAGCTGTTCCAAATGGTCCCCAAGAGCCAGTAAATGTAGCAAGCTATTTTTCCCATTTGTTTCTCTTCCATCACCACCATCTTCTCTTTTTTAAAAAAGTAACTACTGTCACTCTGGAGCCCCCTCAACAATTTTGAAGACTCTTCCCCAGGAATGCTGGTAATTAAAGCATATTTCCACCCACAATTGTCAATGTGCAATTATAAATTGGGTCATCTTCTCTTGAGTTAAACAAAAGTCTCTTTTTTTTTTCACTCCCTTTTGCAAATGAGACATTTCTTTCACAGAGAGCAACAATATCATTAATTAAAAATAAAATAGGGCCATGAAACTCAAAAAGAAGAGCATGCCTTCACCCACCCTGGTTTTTAAGAACAAAGCTTCAGGGATTGCCAAAAATCAAAGTCCGAGTAAAATGTAAAGACTTCTCTGTCCAGTCATGTCTGACTCTAAAGTGCGGTGCTCATCTCTATTTCTTGGACAAGGGAGCCAGCATTATCTGAAGACAATTTCCCTGGCCATGTGGCCAGCATGATCATATGCCAAGCCACACAGAATTCTGTTACTTTCCCACTGAAGGGACACTCAAGTATTAATCAATTATTAAGATATTAATCAACTCACATCTGCATGCTTTTGAACTGCTAGGTGGGCAGTTCCTGAAACCATATATTACTCAAGTAGGGTGTAGAATAAGGCAAGGCAAGGATAGAAACAACATTGGGGCAACTTGTCTTGGAGAGAGGGGCAATTTCCCTTTATATATTGTATTGTATATATGTGTGTGTTACAACCCCAGGTATGCCGAAATATGGGAGGGAGCTCACTACTCCCCCTTTCTGTCCTTCTGCTCATTACAGAGGACCATCCAGGCAGAAAACCATATTTTTATTTTTAATGTTGCCTTTTTATATTTGTGTTGTATCTGTGCTGATAAATAAATAAAGGGAGACTAGTATAGATCTATTTCAACCTATTTAGGTCTCAACAGCTAGCCATACCCTTACTGGGAATCGAACCAGGGCTGGTCCTGGTTCGATTCCCAGTAAGGGTATGGCTAGCTGATGTGACCTAAATAGGTTGAAATAGATCTATACTAGTCTCCCTTTATTTATTTATCAGCACAAATACAACACACACACACACACACACACACACACACACACACAAAACAATTAATCAGTGGAATGACTGGTCTCCAGAAGTTCTAGGTGCTCCAACAATGATGATTTTTAAGAGAATATTGGGTAATCATTTGTCTGAAATGGTATAGGGTCTCTTACTTGAGGAGGGGATTGGACCAGAAGACCTCCAAGGTTCCTTCCAACTCTGTTATATGGGGAGAAGTCAGTCAGAATCTCCATCATGCTAAACCAAAATGGAGGTCACCTGATGCTGAACTAGGACAACAACCATACTTGTGGCACTATTCTTCCCTTAATGGAAATGCCATCTTTAACTCTATGGCCACAGGTGCCTCCAAAGACACCTGTGTTCCCTTTATTTGTCATGGCTACGATGTTGTTAACTAATTTTCAATCTGCTGCAGAGCCTTTGTTTCTTAAACTAGTGTCCAAAATTTAACTGAACATCATCGGTTCACTCTTTCATCTGCAATGAGATGTTCTGGATGTCCTGAGCAATAGAAGTATGTGGGGTCAGTGGGATATTGGGAGGGTTGCTGAGCATTCTACCCAGAATGCCTTAGTATTTGAACAAGGTGACAAGAAGTTAGCAGAGTCCTCTTCCACCCTGTAGCCTGGAAAGCTAGCCATCTGCTGCCTGCCATCACCTCCCATCTGAGATTAATTTCTAATTTCAAATTAAGAGGAAGATGTACTATGCTAAATTGTCCTTGAAATTGGAGAAGAGATTCATGAAGAGATGTGCAGTATGTGTGTGTGTGTGTGTGCGCGCGCGCATGAGAGAAAAAAAGGTGGGGGGAAATGTGTTGAAGGCAGCAAAGTTTGCCAAACTCTATTGACATTTCTTTACTTAATCAGCGCAAGTTATCGAAACCAACACACCTACAGAAACTGGGTTAGCACTGAACAGCCCCAAGTGAATGTGAATGTGAAGATCCAACATGTCAAAATATTTTTACACTGCAGCTGAGAAAAAGTTGGGAAGGGTCATTTATGAACCTGGTGTTTTCAAACCACAAAAGGATGCAGCTGGGAGCTACTTTCTATGCTTCTAAGAAGGAAAGAGGAGTGGAGTAATTAATTTGAACATGAAAACTGGGTGTTTTGAAATGCTGTTCCTTTTGACAGGAGTGTTCATTTTCTGTACTGGATTTGGAAGCAAACATAACGATGGTTAATATATGTTTGTTTAATTGCATGCCAACAATTATTTTACAGAAATATATGGATCTATGGGGTATATGGCAGGAATCTATACCCAATAAATACCCAATAGATGCCCACCCCTGCTCTGCAAAAGCAAAAAAAAACCAAAACATTATGGTACGTCATGATATGTCACATGATGCAATCGGGTTTGACATCCAGGATCTAACCTATCTATCTACTATCTATCTATTTAAGTAGCCAGCTATCATCTCTCTCTCCCTCTCCCTTTCTCTCTCCCCACTCTCTCTCCCTCTCTTTCTCCCTCCCCCCCTCTCTTTTACACAGGCAATGAGATGTCCTTCTGTGCCTCTCAGGTTTCATCATCATCATCATTGATCCACTAATGAAGAACTCGTCATTCAAGGCATACTCATATACCTATGTATGGCTTGTGTAAATAACTGACTTGTATACAGACTTGTGTAAATAAATAAGAGACTTCTGAAAATAACATACTTTTCTCTACAGATTTGTGTAAATACATTACGGTATTCAACAACAAGTTTCCCAGTCAGTAAAATATCATTGTAGCAAATAAGATTCTATTATGTAACAACTGATGATTTAAGACAACTGACAAGCTAAACTCTCCCCAAGACTTATGATTATTATTATTTCCCTTTTTTTCCCCAGAACCTATTTAAAAGATAATGATCCAGCTCTATAAGGCTGTTGTGATGACTCAGGGCTGGGCCAAGTAACACCGCCAGAATGAAAGCTTAACTCTCCTTTATTGCTCCAACTTTTCCCCAAAGGTCCCACCACTCACTGCAAGTCCAGGAGCCCAGCTCTAAACATGCACCTCCAATAGTTCCTGGCTGCTATTAGTCCAGAGGAGCAGCACAGAACGGAGAGCAGCCACAGTCCAGGGAGTTTGGTTCCAAGGATTCCTTGTCACAGGAACAGTTCGCTGGGACTGCAGGATAACCCAGAGCAGAACTGTGTCTCTGACAACTCACACATAGCCAGGCCAGGCGAGCAAGGCAAAGAGGGCAAGGCAAGCGAAGTATCCAGATATCGGTAACAGCATGTGAGACTAAAAGGAGACAACACTTTATTTATTTATTTATTTTATTAGATTTCTAGACCGCCCCCTCTCCCCGAAGGGACTCGGGGCGGTGTACAAGTATAAATTTTAAAAAACCATACAAACAATAGTATACATAGCTAAAATTAGATTAAATAGCCCCTGTACGAATTTATAAAAATTAAAAACTTAGACCATAAAACCAATCATAAAAAATTAAAAATAAAACTGAGGTGGGAAAGCTGGAATTAGGCCAGGCCGGCTAGCTGAAACAGGTGGGTTTTGAGTTTCTGACGGAAGGAGCGGAGGTCCGTAGTCATTCTAATGTCAAGGGGAAGGTCATTCCAGAGGGTCGGGCCCATCACAGAGAAGGCTCTTCCCCTAGGCGTCGCCCGCTAGCACAGCCTAGTGGACGGCACCCGGAGGAGTCCCTCTCTGTGTGAGCGAATCGGCGAAAGGGATGTATGGGGCAGGATACGATCCCGCAAATAACTAGGTCCTGTGCCATGGAGCGCCTTGAAGATGATGGTCAACACCTTGAAACGCACCCGAAAAGCCACAGGCAGCCAGTGTAGCCCGCGCAGGAGAGGTGTTACGTGGGAGTAGCTAAAGACTCCCGAGATTGCCCGCGCGGCCGCATTCTGAACTAGCTGCAGCCTTCGGGTGCATCTCAAGGGGAGCCCCATGACAAGTGTCCCTCCGAATGGCATCTCTTTAAATCTCATTCCCCAAGTGAGCCTTGTGAAGAGGGGTGGGGTACCCTCCTCCAGACTCATCAGGTCACCCTGCACTGATTCTGCCTCGTCTCCATTCTCCATGCTCAGGGATTGGGGGGTGGGGTGGGAAATTGCTCATGGCCAGAGCTTCATTGCTCCTCTGCTCTATTGCCTGCCTTCTCCTCCCCACTTGCTTGGTCATCCTGCACCTTCTCTCATTTGCTGGTGACCCTTCCCAGGCCTGAGGGACCTGGGATTGTGTTAGATTCGGGCAACGAGAGAACAGACTCGAGACGATAGTGACAACAACAGCTCTTTATTTGGTAGTAGTAGTGATCCAGCTTGCTATGGGGTCATGCAGGTCCCCTTTTATAGGGATCTGGCAGACCTCCCATCCAATCAGAACAACCCCTTGTTCCCGCCCTAGTGGCGGACCTGAGTGGAGACTACAGCAGTTTATGCAAATATCTAACAGATTGCTTCACCGTCTTCCTCCAGTCATTCCTCCATTGGCACTAGCTCCATCTCATCGTCCTCCTCAGACCCAGGTTCCGATGGGACCATGACAGCTGTGCTGGCGTAAATTATATACATCAGTGGGGGGTTTTCAGGGTGAGGATTTCAGTCTTGGAATGACAAGCTAAAGTCTGTAATCCAACAGGTTAGTAAAGACAGAGCAAAGAATTGAGGAAATGGCAGGGTAGAAATTCATTCATTTTTATACATCCTTTATTATGTTTGTAAATGCCTCAAAGCAATTAACATGCACAATACTTTTACCTCCTCCTCTTTTCTCCACAACAACCATCCTCTGTGGTGGGTTGGGTTGAGAGAGAGAGAGTTCCTCACTCAAACTCATTCAACTGACTTTCATGTCTAAGTCAGAACTAGAACTCACAGCCTCTTAGTTCCTAGCCTGGTGCCTTTACCATTAGGCGAAAGTAACTCAAAGTTAATTGAAACTTAAAACGTAAATTATAAACTCAAAAAATTAATTGCAAGCAATTAAAATGACTTCCCATGATTTAAACAGTTTTCCTGTCTGTAACAAGACTGCAAGGAACTTTGCAGGGGGGGGAAGGCGAAGTTTGAGAACTGCACCCCAAATTTTCCTGTATTTGATTGCACCACTGAGGCTTCAGCTTGTTCTGCATCAAAGTGGCAGGAGTGATCAGAGGTTGGCCAGTGCTATAATTCATTCAGAGAGTAATTGATTGACTCTCTGGATTACCATATTTTTTGGACTATAAGACAAACAGGAGTATAAGACGCACCAAGATTTTGAAGAGATATTTTTTTTAAAAAAAAGTTTTTGCTCTCCCTGGCCCCTGGGAGCATTCTGCAGGCCTCCCAAACCCTCTGCACGCCTCACTTTTTGTGAAAAACAGGGCATGCAGAGAGTTTGGGAGGCTTGAAAAGTGCTCCTGGGGACTTGGGAGGGCAAAAACGTGATGCGTGGGGGTTTGGGAGGTGAAAAGGAGACTGGTTTTCCCCAAAACAAACCTGTTTTTCACAAAAATGAGGTGTGCAGATGGTTTTGGAGGCCTGTAGAGTGCTCCTGGGGGCTGGGGAGGGCCGAAATGAGCAAAAAACCTGGCATACAGAGAGTTTGGAAGGCCTGCAGAGTGCTCCTGGGGGCTTGGGAGGGCAAAAATACCCCAATTTTTGTGAAAAACGGGCCCTTTTCCACTCGTTTTTGCCCTCCCCAGCCCTTAGGAGCATTCTACAGGCCTCCCAAACCCTCTGTGGGTCCATTTTTCCGAAAAATAGGATGCATGGGGAAGAGGGTTTGGGGGGGGGGCAAAATGCTGTATTAGGTGTATAATAATAATAATAATAATATATTTATTTCTTAGCCGCGCCCTCTCCCGAAGGACTCGGGGCGGCGTACAACAAAACATTCGAAATAAATATGCAGACAAAACAAACATATAACAAGGTACACTAAAACATACATACATATATATAAGGAGGAGATCGATTAATAAAAACAATTAAAATACTGTATTTAAAACCCCTAGAAATTAAATGTAATTAAAATACCCAGTTAAAAACCCGTCAGGAGCGATATGGTTAAATCAAAGTTGAGCCAGGCCAGCTGCTTGGAATAGGTGGGTCTTAAGCTTAATACGGAAGGAGCGGAGGTCAGAGGTATTCCTAATATCCGGAGGGAGGTCATTCCACAGGGCTGGGCCCGCCACAGAGAAGGCTCTACTCCTAGGCGCCGCCCCACGACATTGTCTAGCGGACGGCACCTGGAGGAGCCCCTCTCTGTGCGAGCGGATTGGTCGCAGGGATGTATGGGGCAGAATACGATCCCGCAAGTAACTAGGTCCTAAGCCATGGAGCGCTTTAAAGATAGTTATCAAAACCTTGAAACGCACCCGATAGGCCACAGGAAGCCAGTGCAGCTCGCGCAGGAGCGGTGTCACGTGGGAGTACCTAGTACTCCCCATAATTACCCGCTCGGCTGCGTTCTGGACCAACTGCAGCCTCCGGGTGCATTTCAAGGGAAGCCCCATGTAGAGAGCGTTACAGTAGTCCAAGCGAGACGTCACCAGCGCATGAGTGACTGTGCGCAAGGCATCCCGGTCCAGTAGGGGGCGCAATTGGCGCACCAGGCGAACCTGGTGGAACGCCCCCCTTGCCACGGCTGTCACATGGTCATCCATGGACAGCCGGGCATCTAGGAGGACGCCCAAATTGCGCGCCCGCTCCACGGGGGCAAGATGGATGCCCCCAATGGCCAATGATGGAATTAATTGGCTGAACCGGGGGGCTGGTACCCACAGCCACTCCGTCTTGGAAGGGTTGAGCTTGAGTCGGTTGTCATCCATCCAGATCCGTACGGCTTCCACACACCGGGACATCACTTCGATGGCCTCGTTGGGGTGGTTCGGGGTGGAAAAGTACAGCTGAGTATCATCAGCGTACAGATGGTATCCCACCCCGAAACCACGGATGATCTCACCCAGCGGCTTCATATATGTGTTGAACAGGAGTGGCGAGAGGACCGACCCCTGTGGCACCCCACAGGTAAGGGGGCGTAGGGTCGACCTCTCTTCTCCTGTCAACACACGCTGCGTCCGGTCAGAAAGGTAGGAGCCGAACCACCGCAAAACGGTGCCCCGGACCCCCAGCCCCTCCAGCCGGCGCAGCAGGATACCATGGTCGATGGTATCAAAAGCCGCCGAGAGATCTAATAGGACCAGGATAGAGGAACAACCTCTATCTCTGGCCCTCCAGAGATCATCCACCAACGCGACCAAGGCCGTCTCCGTGCTGTGACCGGGGCGGAAGCCGGACTGGCGCGGGTCTAGATAATCATTTTCCTCCAGATGTCGTGGGAACTGGTAGGCCACCACACTCTCTACAACCTTCGCCAAGAAGGGAAGGTTGGAGACAGGACGATAATTAGCCAGCTCCAAAGGGTCCAGGGAAGGCTTCTTGAGCAAGGGTCTCACCACCGCCTCTTTCAAGGCGGCCGGGAGAGACCCCTCTCCCAACGAGGCATTCACTAGGCCCAGGAGCCAGTCTCGTGTAACCTCCCAGGATGCCAGTACAAGCCAGGAGGGACACGGGTCCAATAAACATGTGGTGGGTCGCAGTCGTCCACGCAATCTGTCCAAATCCTCGATGGCAACCGAGTCAAACTCCTCCCAGATAGAAACCTCAAGACTCGCCATGGGCGTCTCCACTGGATCACTGACAGGAACCCAGTCTCTCCGGATTTGAGCGATTTTATCCTGCAGATATTTACCAAATTCCTCTGCCCTGCCCTGTAGAGGGGCCTCCCGCGGCCTCTGAAACAAGAGGGAGCGGGACACCCGAAACAGGGCGGCAGGGCGGTTCTCCGCGGATGCAATGAGAGTGGCACAGTATTGACGTTTGGCCATTCTCAATGCCACAAGGTACGTCCTTAAATGGGCTCGTACCTGTGTTCGATCAAATTCGGAGCGAGAGGATCTCCAACGACTCTCTAGACGTCTCTTGCGGCATTTCATCACCCTCAGCTCCTCGGTAAACCAAGGGGCCAGGGTGGATCGTTGCCGCCGGAGAGGCCGCAAAGGCGCCATCCGGTTCAAGGCCCCGGTAGTTGCATTATTCCACGCAACCACCAGGTCCCCTACCCGGGGGCGGGTCAAGGTTACAGGAGGTGGCCCAAGCTCCCTCTGGAACCTATCAGGTTCCATCAGGCGCCTGGGGCGGAACCATCTAGAACTTTCTTGTTCCGCCTCCCCGCGGCGGGAGGTAGCACCAGGGAAGTCAAGACGAAGGAGTGAGTGGTCTGACCATGACAGGGGAGTGATGGTTAAGTCACCTCCTCCCAGATCACTCAGCCACTGGCCAGAGACAAAAACAAGGTCCAGAGTGTGACCTCCCTCGTGTGTTGGGCCCTGAATCATTTGAGTCAGGTCCATGGCTGTCATGGAAGCCATGAACTCCCGAACCCCCTCTGATGCTTCTCCCACCGACGGCAGGTTAAAATCCCCCATCACTAAAAGTTTGGGGGTCTCAACCGCCACCGATGCGATCAGCTCAAGGAGTTCAGGCAGGGCCGCTGATGTATAGCGAGGAGCCTAAGATGCAGAGAGATTTTCATCCCCTTTTGGGGGGGAAAGGTGCGTCTTATACTCTGAAAAATACAGAAAATCATTAAATCACATCACTGGAACGATTTGAAGAGTTAAATCAGATCAGCTTAATTCAACAATTACATTGATTTTTATGCATAAGCCAAGGTGTGTTTCTGCATCAAACCAACCATTCAAATTGAATCAACTTGATTTCATTCCATTGTTTGAAATCAAGCAGTGTTTTGAGTCTAGACAATGGCTCAAATTGGGTCAGAGCTGAGCTGCATACCCCTAATCAGATGTGCTTTTCAAGAACTTTGCCTGGGAAATAAATTCTGCCTTTCACTAGAGAAGACTGAACTTGCATTAAAAGATTGTTAAATGGGTTATTATAATCATGTTGAACATAGAATTGCTTCTGTAGAAAATTTGAAAGCCTTTGCTAGTGAATAATCATACAGCCCATTATTGACCATGATGTGCAACATAAAGGATAGAAAGAATTGCTGTAATCCAGCCATGTGAATATGCATTAGAGTCCTGGGCTCAAGGTATTCGTTAGTTTTAAAGCCACATGTTAAAGAAGCGTCCTTCCTTCCTTCCTTCCTTCCTTCCTTCCTTCCTTCCTTCCTTCCTTCCTCCCTTCCCTCCCTTCTACCGGACATTTACATTTTCTAATGTAGATGAAAACAGGACATGTAATTAATTAAAATTGAATTATTTTTTAAAGTGAATAAAGTATTACTGACCCTATTACCCAAAATATTTATAATAATCTTTCACAGGGAACAAAGATTATCATCATCAGAAATGATGTGGATAATAACTTTTGGACCATCAAAGGCCTTTAGTTTAAACAATATCTATGTCTTCCATATGCTAATCTAGTGATATCAGAATTTCACCCTCAGTTGCAGAGATAGGAATTGCTTGTCTTGTTTCCAAAATGGCATCAGTGTCTTCATATATTTCCATTAGATTCAGAAGTGGCAATTTCATACCACAATGATATCAAAATGCAGTGATCTTCTTCAGTTTTCCCAGTTGTTAGTGCTTTGTTGATATATAAATGCACACACAATTGGGAAACAACATTTAAATTGTGAAATGGGAATACATAAGGCTTAACCTTTTCTTCTCTTTGATATAAAAATATTTTGCTTTGAACTCAAATAAAAAACAATGTATTTGCATATACACTGCCATCAGATATAGTTTTGCTTTTCCAATAAACTATAAATATCTACTATTTTCCTGCAAATTTCAGCATGGCCTTGTTTTTCTAAGCACATAGCTTAATAATTGTATATATCAGAGGTAAGTGCCAATGTTCTTAAAGTCATTCTTCCAAAGATTATTTTATATTTATAAATTAAAAAAAAAAATCCCACTGGGTGAATATGCAGTCGAGCAGTTGACGAGATCAGTAAGAAAATGTTTCATAACCCAATATGCCTCTTTTCCATCCCATCACAATTAATATGACCTCAGCTGAGCTTGCGAGGATGGATCCCATAGAGCAAACCAATCAACCACTTATTACATTAAATCTCAGAGTAGAAATTACACTCTTTGGATATTTCCTGAATATCCAAATCACTTTGTGCTAGAGTTCACTGGAGTGGACAGCCATAACAAATTTAATGAAATACATAAATACAATTTTGTGTATTGCTGCTGAACAGTTTGGGGGAATAGGACAGGGAAAGATGAATTTGATCCCCAATTCTTCCAGCGTTTTGGATAACTCTCAAAACTTAGATAAGCAAGGCTTGGCTTAGGGATCCCAATGGAGTTGCAGTGTATGTAGTTATACTGTGCTCGCTTCTGCCTTTTTATTTAATCCTGACTGGCTTGAAGTTGTCTCATCCTTCCATCCTTCTGGGGTCAGTAAAATGAGAAGCCAGAGTGTTGGGGGTAATATGCTGACTCTGTAAACCACCGGGAAAGGGCTGTACAGTGCTATGAGGTGGTATATAAGTCTAAATAACATTGATATTGCTATTATTGTATATTTTAGATATATTTATTTATTTGGCATATCTAAGAACCACCTATTTCCCTCACTCTGGGCAGTGTACAATAAAATATCAAAAGCATTAAACATGTGAAATTTAAAAGAGGTAGGCAATGTTAAAAATTGATTAAAAGGCAGGGGTTTCAGGATGCCAATCAGCCCCAAGGTCACAGTCCTATGTTTTTAAGCCTTTATGAAAGGCCCAAGACAGTGGGGAGCTGCCTATACCTCTGTGGAAGATCATTGCATAGGATAAGGGCAATGGCAGACAAGACTCTCTTCCTAGACCCTGGCAGTTGAAATTCTTTGATTGGCAAGTTCCACAACATACAGTTTTTATTTTTTTAAAACAGGTTTTAATGGTGGAAGACTACAATTGTTTCTCATGTCTGTGTCTGCTGCCCAGAGTTAGGTACAAGTGAGAAGAGTGGTCATTTAATTTAACAATAAAGGAATAATTGCATTAACATTTTTAGAGTCTGACAAAGGTTTATGCCATTCTAGCAATATTTGAGGTCTTGTCTTGCTGTTAAAGATGAAGTAGTGTATATCGACACAATTGTATTAACAATAAGGATGAGCCAAGGATCCCTTCCAAGGCATGTTTCACAAAAACCCAGAAATTTACAAAGCATCACTAATGATCACTATGTCTCTGCTGTCATAATCAAGAGTTCAGTGGTGACAAGTGAAGCTTCTTCTAGAGCAGGGGTGTCAAACTCTGCCCATGGGCTGGATGCATCACGCACTGGCCACGCTCATGCCCAGTTTAGCGAAGGAGAAAATAGTCCCAATATGTCATGTGATGCTGCCGTGATGACGTGAGTTTGACACCCCCGTTCCAGAGGAACCTTGCAAATAAATGCATCCTAACATAGTCAAAATAGAGCCCATGGAAATTGGTTTTACGTTTGTGTGCATTCCAAATCAAACTGGAAAATCTCACTTATCACCAGGGATGATGTCAAAGGGCCCATTCCAGTTTAAAATATTTTAATAATATGCAAAGTGAACATTGGAATTCTTATTATTTTGAACATTATCTGAAAACAATAGAACAAAGGAGCTTGTTTGTTTTTTCCTTTATTAAAGTAGTCAATTTAGCCATCTCTGCTAACTCCATTGCAGCTGTTCATCATTTTGGGAATCAAAGGGTCCTTCCATTTTTGTCTATTAAGTAATCTTGCTGCCATCAATATATGTTATACCAAAGTTCCAATTTTTTTCAAGTCTTTTCCCCCCCCCATTAAACTCAAAATAAATGCTTACCTTTATATTCCCTTTAAGAATCTTCTGTGGTAGAATATGAATCCTACTCCAATATTGCTCGGCTTTATCAGATGTCCACCATAAATGATAAAAAGTCCCTTCTTTACATTTGCATTTCCAGCATTCACTTGAAATACCCTTATACATTCTTGAGAGTAGGACATGATTGGGCAGGGGAAACCTTGACCTTTATTCCATCAGGATGCCTGAACTTTTCATAATTGTGATAAAAAAAGAAGAAGACGTCTCTATATAGCAGCCATAGGTATAATATCACAATTGAGGTTCATACTTCTACAATTTTAAGGAAGTGTTTGCAAAGAGTTCATGGGAGAGTTATATGAATTTAGATAAACTTGAGAGATGAGAGATTGGCTTTTCATCAACTCCACTTTGAATCAACAGATAAAACACTTCTGCTCACTCTGTGTCAAGAAGCAAGGGCTATTTAATGCCCAAGGTCCTAGTACATTAAATTCCCCAACTAATATAGAGCATCAGCAGCTTTTCAGTCATTAGTTTCATGTTTTGATAATGAATGAAGCTGGAATGGAAGCAGGGGAATGCTAAGATATAATGGTTTTAGCTGCTGTGTGTAATTATGTACCAATTCCATTTAACATATTTTCAGATGTGTTATCGTTATTCATAAAGTTTCAACTTGATGCTGTCAAATCTTCCCTGTATTCTCCTTTATAAGCATTTCCAATTAATTGAATAGAGATAACAGAAACAGAATGTCATTGAATTTCTTTTTACTTCTAATACAAGGAGGATAGGTTTAACTATGTTTTTTCTTTTCCTTTTCTGGAAAATACAATGCTAAAATTGTCCTTCTATTTTCCTGAGATTTTTCCTGCATGAAAAAAAACATTTTTTTTCAGTTCTATTCTTTTTCTACCTCGTTCTCCAGGCATATTGGGACTTCCTTGACCTCCTTTTTTATTAAACGTTGTTATCTTTCTTTTTTTCTGATACAAGGTGGTGAACGTCCAGTCCTCCATCATTTTACAGCTTTGGTAGTTTGTTCCTATTTCCCTGTCACACCAAATGCGATGAAACTGTTTCCTAGTCATATCAAGTCCAGTGCAGGCTTGAAGATCTACAGCAGGGCTTCAAACTCAATTTCACTGAGGGCCGCATAAGGGTTGTGTTTGACGTTGGAGGGCCAGGGGGCATGGCCATGGCCATGGGCGTGGCATGGTGGGTGTGGCCACAGTGGGCGTGGCCATGAGACTCATGTTGGGGGCAGCTGTGGTGGCCAACTGCTAATGCAAGACTTCCCTGAGACTCTCCCTTACTTTAATTAACCTTTGTTTTTCCTTCCTTCCTCTCTTCCCATCTTTCCTTACTACAATACAATACAATAGTAGAGTTGGAAGGGACCTTGGAGGACGTCTAGTCCAACCCCCTGCCTAGGCAGGAAACCCTATACCGTTTCAGACAGATGGCTATCCAACATCTTCTTAAAGACTTCCAGTGTTGGGGCATTCACTTCTTTTCTTTGGGGCATTCCTTCTTTTCTTTGTCTTTTCTCTTTTCCTTTTTCCTTTCCTGTCCCTTCTGGTATGCTCAAATGCAAAAGGGGAAACATTTCTCTTTTGGTTTTCTTTTAAGTTGGTTTGGTAGCCTTCTGCCAGTGAAAATGGAGCTCAGAGGGGCTGCTCTTGGCCCACCACACACTGTTTTCACTGGCAGAGGATTGCAGGAGGCCATTGTGGCTGAAAATGGGGCCCTGGGGGCCCTCTGCAACTCCCCCCCCCAAGCTTCCTTTTGCTGGCAGAGCTGCTGCCAGCTGATCTTTTGCTGTTTCCAAGCCAATCCTGTTCTGACCACCCCCCTTCCTCCGTTGCCCACACAGAACACGCTCCGGAACAGTACAAGGGAACAAGGTTTATTGCACAAACAGACAGAAGGTTCCATGGCAGCAAGCCACCAAGACAAAACTCACAGGAACAGAACACAAAAGCAGCTATCCAGCTTGCTAGAATTCCAGACTAGAACTTCTGGCATAAGTCCTCTGTTGACTGCTGCAAAGGGCGTATGCACAGTCAACCCTTTTTATAACCTGGAGAGGAGCCTCCCAAACAGCAGCTGAGAGCTCTTACCGCCGATAATTATGCCCACGCTCCTTGCGTCTATGGGCGCGGCGGTAACGAGCGTCCAGAAACTCCCTGCTGAGTTCTGACTCACTGTCTCGTGACTCCTCCCCGCTGCTCCAAGGCATGGCATCGGGAGCCCCCGTCCTCTGGCTCTCACCGCTGCTCCATGCCTCAGGCGCCTCCTGGTGGCCGACCAGACTCTCGGATCCCTGCTCAGCATCCGAATCCTCTCCAGGGTCGCCCATCTCCTCTGGAGCTGACTCGTAGGGACCCTCACTCTCGGAGTCTGGTGGCAGCGGCAACGGCTCCTGCTGGGCCACAACACAATCCTATGGGCCAGATCTAAGTACCCTATAGGCAGGATCCAGCCCCTGGGATTTGAGTTTGGCACCTCTGATCTACAGCCACCTTATTGCTCCATAAACTTCATTAAATCCAACAACTCCACACTTCCTCTGCAATAATAGTTTTGAAATAATCTTCTCCATCCTTTGGGGGAAAGAAAACAAAAGTTTTCTATCAGCATAAGAATGGCTGAACAAAAGATTGGAATAAAAGTTTGCTACAGCAATTGTATATTTTTGCTTTTGTTATTTTTTAGATGGTGTGATCACAGCTGATGTTGCTTACATGTGAATTGTGATCTTCTTTAAAAAAATAATGCTTAGAGGCAGGAGCAGGTTACGATAATGCTTACCAAAGGCCTTGATTTTTACTTCTTTATTTCCTTTATTTATGAAGGCATTTGTTTGAGATTTAATATGCTGCCCCACTGTTGCCACTCCTGATTCATCTTTTGAAGACTCTCTGTCAATGCATCTTCTTGGTCCCATTTGAGTCTTGGGGCACTGTTCTCTTCTGTTGTGACATTGTGAAACGAAGGTCATTCTGCTGACATTTCATAAATCAGAGGAAAGCCAAAGTTACATGCAGTAGCTTTCATCATTGTTTGCTTTGCCTTCCAGTGTTCTGAAGCCTTTTCACTTTGTATTTGGTTCTCACACGAAATAAAACGAGCATGTTGACATCTCAGGCGTCATTCCCAGAAGGCAATACAGGAAGGGATTATATGGGTAGAGGACACCAGATTTGCTTCTCCCAAGAAACACGTACTGTGATCTTGAATCTATTGTATTAATACAGAGAATAACCTCGGTCTCCTTCACAATAAAACCTCATCTGTATAAGGCCTGAGACAGGAAAACATATTTTCTGACTGTTTGAGATAATCAGCTTTTACAAAATTCCAGATTTCATTATGTTCGAGCTTGCTTTATTTAACACAGCAGCATACTGTAGCTTAGACTTTGATAAATGAATGAGCAAGGAAAATATTTCATTAGGTATTAAAATATGCTTTGCAATTTCTCAGTAGTTCCCTTTTAACAGAGGTTGCTGTTTTTCAGTCTTGATGAGGGTAATGGACAAGTTCTAAATATTTCTCAAATCTTAGAACACTATTTTTGGTTGGAAGAGGCTATTGATGTTTTTTTTAATATCCCATATTTACCGTCATTCAAAAAAGTTCTGTTTCCCCAACTGTCCAATCTGAAAAAGAGATCCTTCCCGATACCTTTGTTTTATAAGTTTCTTCCTTCCTTCCTCCTTTTCTCCAGATCCTTCCCCTGTCTTCATCTTTTTTTTGTTTAATAAATTTATTTTAGAACTTTACCATATAGCTTTCATTTATTTATTTATTTTCATTTCAATATGATGGAAAACTGAGCTATCATTTCTCAGCAATCATATCAGAGGGCTATTGAAAAAGGACTTAAACTTCAGATTTCCCACAGCTGTTTTAAGAGATGCTTGTTTGATTTCAAACCATCGATTGACATTGAGTTGTTAGGAGATTCTTTCTCCAGACTTCAACACTTTCCCTAGTTATTTTTAATTAGTTTATTTTTACTTTATTTCATTCATTCGGCCTGACTTCCAATGATGTTGGGAGGTTTACAATGTAACAAATAAGAACAACACAACAATAATGGGGAGAAAGACTTGGAGCCATGTGGCCGTAGTCTCAACCATCAATTTGCTCCATAACATGGAGAGCATGTCTTCAATAGCCTGTGCAACACCATCAGGATGAGAACTACCTAGATTTCTAGTGAGATACTACAACACTTCTTGGTTCTAATTAGATGAGAACACTGGTTTTATCATTCATGCATGCACATATGCCCAAAGTACTATGATGTGCAAGAACAGATAATGTGTGGCTTTCCAGATGTTTCTGAACAATATATATCAGAGATCCCAACTATAGCCAGCGCTATGAGATTCTGAAAATTGTATTCAGCTATTGTTGCTTTTCACACATACAGTGAATAGCTAGTATACAGTGAAGATGTAGAGTTCAAATTGAACTCTGTACATGTTCTTAGTATCTAACTAATGAAAAAAGAATTCCTTTGTCTCTTTAAATTACTGGAATAAGAGTTGCTTAAACAGTGAATGAATAGAACAAAGACAGAAATTTTGGCAAAGTGATAGAGAAGCAGGGATGAAAAAGAAGCTTTAGTATAGGCAAACAAACACTGAAGCCATGTTTTCATTTATAAATGAAGAAGAATATGCAGCAGCCCACAATTAAACTGGATAATTAGTGGATTGTATTCAATCTAAAGGATAAAGAAAATCATCTACATTTTATAGTCCATCTGCAACTCTGCACTTCTACATTTTTGTAATGTTAATTCTGGCATTTAATGGAGACCAATCTCCCATCACCATCAGGAATAAGAGGAGAAACATATAGAATGTTTTATCTAGGTAGCAGATATCTGAAGAGTGGAAAACAACTAGCAAGCAACATATAAAATCTACTTTGCATGTAATCTCTTACACATCATTTTCTTAATTCAATTGGAAGTCACTTTTTTGCTCACCCAACTTTTGATTAGAATCCATCCTTAATGCAATTATTTTTTGCAATGGTTAAGCTGGATATATAAAATATCCTGCATTCTTTTCAAATCAAGAAATCTAAATTAGATATCAGCTGTATGAGTTTTAATTCCCCTCCATGGACAATATAGTAGCCTTCATCCATATCCCCCCCCCAATATTTTATTTTACCTTGATGTTGCTTTAATTTCCAAAGCCCTCTTAATGGTCAGTTTAGAGCAAACTATATGATCTATGTCTTCTCAAGGAGCTCTGCAGATCAGGAAAAGGAGCCCTTACTTGAAAAAGAAATTAGAACACAAAAAGTGATAATCAGAAATAGACCAAATGGACAGTTCCATCAACTTTGGATTCCAGATTCATTCTGTACTTGCTTTAACCCTATCAATCTTGGTTATAAATGCAACTTTCAATAGGGGATTTTTTAAATGTAGCTGTCTCCTGTCCTACCCTTATAAATAGAATTAGTCTCTAGCTGTCAAAATCACTTCTCCAATAGCTTCCTTGACTCCTTGATTATTTCCTACCAGCTCTCAAGTAAGGTTGAAATAGAAGACAGGTTTGTCAAGTTGCCACAAATTGTATTTTCTTTCTCTGCTCCCCATGTCTATTTCTATAGTGAATTATTTCAGCTGTAGAATGAAATCCGCACTACGAGTGTCAAGAACTTAGGACTCAGTCTTATAACATGGAACTAATTAAGAAAACAATGAAGCTGACAAATATCAAAGTTCTACATCCATCTCTGCCTGTTAATTCTTCAGATCTAACATACTTTCTCCTCTTGGTTGAAATTCTCATTTTTAAAGTTCTGTAGAACTTCGCTAGAGTAAATCTGAATTGGCTTCTTCGAAGCTGTAGGGGGCAATGATCATTTTTTTTATTACAAAGAATGTACCATTTACTAGTACATTTGCTGAATTATAAAAAGATAATTCTAAGAACTTCTCCCCAAAGCTCCTAGTTCGATGATGGCGAACATTTTGGGCACTGCAGCCATGCACTGGGACATCAGAAACCCAAAGACCAGGTAGAAGATCACACCGGCCACCTGGTCTTCAGGTTTCTGGCTCTCCAGTGTGTGTGAAGAGCAACTGCTGGCATGCATGTGCATGCCAGAAACCAGAAGAGCAGCTGGCGACAGTGCATGTGCCAACAGAGAGGGCTCTGTGTGCCACCTCTGGCACATGAGCCATAGGTTTATCATCACGGTCCTAGTTTGTACACATTTATACTGACATAGGGTTTCCAATCATAATATAACAATTTAAAAAAATTCTTCAACTTAGAACAGGAAACGTATTGTTTCTATAGCTACACTTGTCCTTTAGAACATCATAACCCTCAAGGTTGGCCCAATTCTGGTCACTTTTCAGTAAGTCTTCATGTTTGATTACCCACACGTAGAACTTGAGAGAGTAACTGAATTGTTGGTCAATTGTGTCTTTGGAAGCCAATTGCCCAGAATGGTATAAATTATATAAATTATTTAAAATAAATAATTACAATGGAAATCCATCCTATGGTCTAATTCTTTAGAGCATTTAAAAAAAAATCCTTTGTGGACATCTGCCCAGTTCTCCTCAAACTGTGATTAATCTCTTGAGTTTGGACAATAATAATAATGACGATGATATTTTGAGTGGCAATTGAAAACATGCTGATTGTCCACGTGCAAACTCTCAGCTTACATTCCAAGTCAGAAAGAAACTTTTTGAGAAACAATGAGGCTTGATTTGCAATCCAATTGACCATTGCAATCTGGGTATAGATTAGTATTTGAATATCAATGCAAACATGGGGGTGATCACAATGCAACCATATATAATGAAGCAAAACAATGTGAAGAATGGAATCCCAATTCAAACCATTGTACAAGCTTAAGTCTGTGAGTAATGGTTAGGCCAGCTCCTCATGAAAGCCTTCTTCAAAGATACTGCAAAGAATGCACAGGCTACCAGCTGGTGATGATGAGCAATTAGTGTAAGCAAACAATGACATTTTATTACAATCTCCTGCAAATAAGGATGAACCTGTGCATTCATGTGTGACCTTTTGGTCTTGTCTCTGGAAACTGCATTGCCAGAATAAAGTCAGTCAAAGGACAAAAGGAGGGTAATGATTATGACCATGAATTAATATTAAAAGCTGAAAGAAGATTGTGATTAATTACAAGCTACGCAAATGAAAACATTCTACTCTACTAACTAGCTTAATTATTTCCCAGTTCTGGTCTGAATCTTGGATAATATGAAACTCTCTCATCTTCGGAAGTAGGAAAAAAAAAATAGGTAAAAAGGAAGAAGCAGTTGTGATTCTGAAGACATGAAAAACTTTAGAGATGTGTGGTCTAGAAGAGATCCACATCTTTGTTTTCTTTTCTATTCATGCAGTACATATATCCCCCACTGATAAGCTCTATAAAAGGCTTAATGGCAAAATGGGTTCTATAGACTTTCTCTTTTTTTTTTAAGTGCTAGCAATATTTCTGAATGTGCTGCTGAATAGATCCCTAATTGTACAAACCCATGGAAAGTACTGCATCACTTGATCTTCTACTGATGATTCATGTTTTTTCTGAAGATGATAAAGACAGATGGATGACTAAACCAATTTGAAGTTTTGGGAGGGCACAGCTATTAACTGAGACTCACAGGGTAGGTCTTCAATGGGGCTCATCTTATTTATTCTTAAAACAAGAAAGAGACAAATAGAAAACTGCTAAAATGCTTAAATTAGCAACTCTATCGATTGTGTTGTGTTTATCTGCGTGATAATAGCATGATGATAGCATGATAGAAGGAAAAATGAATTAAAAAACGGACAGCTCCTATTAAGCCAGAAAACTGTGGTGCTTTGAAATAACAGAACAGAATTCGAATGGAACTTGGAGAAGTTCTCGTCCAACCCCTTGTTCAGGCAGGAAACCCTATACCACTTCAGAAAAATGGGTGTCAAATCTCTTTTTTAAAAAAAAAATCCCAGTGTTGGAGCACCTGCAACTTCTGTTGGCAAGTTGTTACACTGATTAATTATTCTGCCAGGCAATTCCTCCTTACTTCTAGATTGGATCTCTCCTTGATTAGTTTCCATCCATTATTTATTGTCCTGCCTTGACAGGTGCTTTGAACAATAGGTCCCCCGCCCCTATTTCTTAATGCCTCCCATTAAAAGCTACTTAATTTTAATTTTTTTTTTCAAATTTTATGTATGTATATAGTGTATACATATTCATAGAGGAAAATCTACCTTAAGTCACTAAGTGTCAATAGATGATGATGCCATATATATTTATTTTATTTATTTATTCATTCATTCATTTATTTTATTTATTTATTATTTATTTATTCATTTTTATTTTTAATGTTACCTTTGCTATGTTATGTTATGTTGTGTATGTATGTATGTATGTATGTATGTATGTATGTATGTATGTATGTATTTGTGTTACAACCCCTGGTATGCCCAAATATGCTCACTACTCCCCCTTTCTGTCCTTCGGCTCATTAGAGAGGACCATCCAGGCAGAAAACCATATTTTTATTTTTAATGTTGCCTTTTTATATTTGTGTTGTATTTGTGCTGATAAATAAATAAAAGGAGACTAAATCCTTACTGGGATTTGAACACAAATACATACCTATTTCCCTGGCTCAGCTGATAAGGAGGAGAACCTGTGGCTTAGTGGCTAACAAATCTGCCTAATATGTAACACAGCCCAGGTTCAAATCCCAGTAAGGGTATGGCTAGCTGATGAGAGCTAAATAGCTTGGAATAGATTTATACTAGTCTCCCTTTATTTATTTATCAGCACAAATACAACACACACACACACACACACACACACACACACAAATTTATATATATATATATATACATATACATATACATATACATATACATATACATATACATATACATATACATATACATATAAATAAATAAAATTTATATATCTGTGCTGATAAATAAATAAATAAAATTTATTTATCAGCACAAATGCAACACAAATATAACAAGGCAACATAAAAAAATGGCTTTCTGCCTGGATGGCTCCTAGGGTGAGCCGATAGACTGAAAAGGGAAGCAGTATGCTCCCTCCCATATTTGGGCATACCAGGGGTTATGACACAATACATACACACACACACATACACAGAGATACATATGTATGTGTGCATGATATATCTATTATAGTAAGCATCAAAATGGGGGACCTACATTCTTATCACTCTAGCTTCTTCTTTGATTCCCATGTGTCTCTTAAAATTCTCCATCATTGTTGAGGATTCAAAAGTGTATTGGTCTGATTTGATTTGACACCACTATGCGTCATCTTGAGCCCTGTATAATTTTAGACCAGTTTACTTGTAGTTTTTGGATATGTGTTTTTCTGACTGTATAACAGATTGTCCAGGGGGAAGCCACGAAACCAGAGTGACTGTCTGAGGAAAAGACAACATTTTTTTTCAACATAGATGCTGCTCCAAATAAATGGACCAAAGAATAAAAAATAATCACACAACTGGTAGATTTTGGCAATTAAAGTGTACATATCCAAAGACGAGTCAGATTGCAGGAGACTGAACCACTGAACCAAGTTCTTACATCCCACAGTCATTATATCCTCATAAAGAAACCATCCCTCTTTTTCCAAATTCTGCAGCTTCCTTTGTTGTGATGTGCCTATATAACCTGGCTCTACATATTGAAGCTACAGCTACATCTATGGTGAACCGAACAGAATAGCAGAGCTGGAAGAGACCTTGGAGGTCTTCTAATCCAATTCCCTGCTCAAGCAGAAAACACTATACCATTTCATAGCTGTCCAATCTAGTCTTAAAAACCTTAAAAATGCACTATGAACAGCTGGTTTCTTAATATCATTTTTAAAAAAAGAAATAAATGAATTAATTAAAGCCTCCTCCCTCTTTGCTCCCCCTGGCCAGCAGACATGTCATCTGTATCTCAAACTGCCTGACAAATGAATTATACAGCAGAGCTTCTTAAAGTTCAACCCATATTGAATGGCAGATGTTCCAATACTATTAATTCAGGAGCTCTGTGCAGACATCCTATTGTTAGCTTTTTCCCTTGAGGCAATTTATCGCCTGCTCCTGTTACACAGTATCATATTACAGCCATATTAATGCAGAGGATGCATTGACTTCACCTCTGCTTCCTTGACTTTTTTTTCTTCTTCAAACCTTTTACATGTTCACGTTTATTTCTTCTTCCCCTGAAGGTTCTAGCATTCTGCTCTATATGTTCCTATTAGCTTCAAGGTGATCGTTTTCACAAGCTCCTAATTTTTATTCTTTCTACCATCGTTTATCTTCTAGCACAGGTGTTGATCTATGCATAGCCCCTAACTCAGAGTCATCCTTGTAATTTTGTCCCCCCACCATACTAGGAAAAAGAGGCTAATCGTCTGACAACAGTTTATATTTTATGTCGGGGGTTAATTCTCTCTTTTAAAAATGGCATTAGAAAAAAAGGTTGAGAAATAAAATATGCCCAGGATGCTAAGAATTCAAGACTTGCGAATGAACTTCATGTTAAATTAAACTTCAGAAATGTTTTGGATCAATATATTTATCTTATATACTTAATTTGTAACTTGTCCTTTAAGCTACCGGTATATACTGTATCACTTTTCTGTTTGGGTTTAGGTTCTGTTGGGGTTCCATTTATTTCCCCCTCCTGTTACAACCAATTTTTGGGATGTGCCATTCAGTATCTGTCCACCCAATATGGTTTATACATTCAGGGTCTAAGCACGTCTCTCCCTAAATAACATTTGCTTTAAAAAGTTGCTTTTCTTTTCTTTTAATTTAATTTCCCAGTCAATTTCTCTTTCAGATTTAAGGAAAGCTTTTTTCATATGCTATAAAATGCTACATACACTATATTGCCAAAAGTATTCACTCACCTGCCTTTCCTTGCATAGGGACTGACTGTAAGTGACATCCCATTCCTAATCCACAGGGTTCAATATGACGTCAGTCCACCCTTTGCAGCTATAACAGCTTCAACTCTTCTGGGAAGGCTGTCCACAAGGTTCAGGAGTGGGTTGATGGGAATATTTGACCATTCTTCCAGAAGCGCATTTGTGAGGTCACACACTGATGTTGGACGAGTTTGCGTGGCCTATCACTTTGTGGCTGAGTTGCTGTCATTCCCAAACACTTCCATGTTCTTATAATACAGCTGATGGTTGACTGTGGAATATTTAGGAGCGAGGAAATTTCACGACTGGAATTGTTGCACAGGTGGCATCCTATCACAGTTCCACGCTGGAATTCACTGAGCTCCTGAGACTGACCCATTCTTTCACAAATGTTTGTCAAAACAGTCTGCATGGACAATGCTCCTCCAGGCCTCCCTGTCCTCTACCATCCTCTGGAGTCCATTTAAGTTCACACCAACTGCTTTAGTGACTCCAGCCAGCCAGCTCATTCTCTGTTGTCCCTTCTTCTTTTGCCCTCAAACTTTACCAACATTAGGCTCTTCTCCAGTGAGTCCTTCCATCTCATCAGGCGGCCAAAGCATTTGAGTTTCATCTTCAGGATCTGGCCTTCTAAAGTCAGGGTTGATCTCCTTTAGGACTAACCGGTTTGATTGCCTTGCAGTCCAAGGGGCTCACAGGAGTCTTCTCCAGCACCATAGTTCAAAGGCCTCAATTCTTTGGCACTCAGCCTTCTTTATGGTCTAGATTGTAGGTGTTAGATACTTGTTCTAACTACAGTGGTTTCCACCAAGGTTTAATCCTATTGGTCGAAGGGTCTTACAGCTCCCTATAAAAGGGCTGCTGTCAGACTCAACCTTCGCTGGATTGTTCTCACTTGTTGTACTTAATAAAGAGCTGTTGTTACCATTAAGCCTGTGTGTGCCTATCCATTACCCAATCTAACAGTACTGTTCAAGCTATATCTTTTTTTTAAGAACCTCTGATAAGTTTTAGATTCAGGCTTTTTCTCAGAAGCACCTGGCATAAATATGGTCATTACTTTCTAGCCCCACCCATCACTAACCACAAACATCTAGATCAGCCATTAAGTCTGAAATGTAATAGTGCTCTCCAGTTGATTTCAAGAATGATAATATCCCATCCATTTTCTAGAAAATTATAGTGCTTTGCAGAAACACATTAAACTATCAAATCTTTCTCATTACAGATTTCTCACAAGGCTTTTCATTTCAAATGAGCTTTGAGCCCACCTAAATCTCTAATGGAGCTGCCTCTTTCCCCTCTGCATGAAATGAGATGTGCAGCTTCATTGCAGTAATTTGAAACTGAGCCAATTGAGTGATATTTGGAGGAGGAGGGGAGGAAAGACAAGGGAAGAAAGGAGGGAGGGAGGAGGAGGAGGAGGGAAAGGAAGAAAGGGTAAAAGCAGAGGAAGTAAGGGAGGGGAATTAAGAGTAGGAGAGAGGGTAAGAGGGAGGAGAAGAGAGGAGGAGGGGAGGAAAGAGAGGGGAAGAAGAAGAAATGTTACGGTTGGGGGTCACCACAACATGAGGAACTGTATTAAAGGGTCGCGGCATTAGGAAGGTTGAGAACTATTGCCCTAGATATAAATTATGTAAATGAATATAAAGGGAAGCCTTGGACAGTTATTCAGTTAGATAGGAATAGTGACATACTGTATTTTGCAAAATATCTGAAGGGAAATTAATTTTCGATTCCAGCCTGTGTTTTCTGTGTGATATTTGTGGGTCTAATAAAGAAGAATATTTTTAGCTCAGGATTGAAATGAGGAGCCCTTGGTGTTCTCTGAGCTTGGTTGTTTTCTTGAAGACATTTCAACTAGGTAACACCATCAGGCTAGCACTGATGTTACCTTGTTTGGGTAATGAAGCATCTGCAAGAAAACAGACAAGCTCAGAGAGCACCAAGGACCCATCATTTGCTTCTTGTTCTGTCTTCAGTACTTTGGAGAATAGGTTGACCCCAAGGCTGGGATTCAAAAATGTTAGCAACCAGTTCTCTGCCCGGTTGCTGGGTGGGCGCGGGCATGGTGGGCATGGCCTACTCGGCTTCCTGCACCATGGGGGGGGGGGCAGACGTTTTCTCCATCCCCAAGCTCTGGAGACTTTCTTCGAGCATCCAGGAGGGTGAAAACGGTCTCTCCCAGACTCTGAAGGGCCTCCAAAGGATGGAAACAGGCACGTTTTTGGACTTCTGGCATTTCCGGTAGGCCTGTTTTTCATCCTCACCAGGCTCCAGAGGCTTTCCCCAAGCCTCCTAGAGGATGAAAATAGTTTTCCCTGGGCTCCCCCCAGACATCCAGGAGGCCTGTTTTTCACCTTCCATGTGGGCCCTGCACTTAGCTTGTACTCAATTCCTACAATTGTTCTTTATTTTTTATCCTCCGTTACCCTAATCATCTTTGTTGCTCTTCTCTGCACTCTTTCTAGAGTCTCGACATCTTTTTTTATATCATGCTGACCAAACCTGGATGCAATATCCCAAGTATGGTCTTACCAAGGCATTATAAAGTGGTATTAACACTTGTCTTACTTATCACCCAAGTATGTGGATTTACTGGCTATTTCTCCAAACAGGATTTATAGCCAAGGAACAATGGGAATAAAGAAAATGCAGATGTTTTGTCCATGCAAGACATTATGCACTCTTGATGAAGTGAATAATCTATTTAATATGCAGAGTTATTCAAATGCAAGAAGGTCTAAACTGGCAAAGCAGGTTGATTTAGCATCTCTTTTAAATACTGCTTGTGTTAGAGCTGTTAACTTTACTGCTGAATGGTGACAACTATTTCTGAAATTTGCATTTATGGAACCATTATAATTTTGCAAGAAAGAAAAATGTCGATGTATGGCTCCCTAAAGTCTATGAAAATTTACAAGTTGAACACATCTTGGCATTTCATCTTTCTCAGTAATTCAGAGCAGGAGCAATGCAGATGCTTGTGGGTTCCAGAAGGAGGAAGAGGAGAAACACATTAAAAAGTACAGTTTGGGAAACTGGATTTAGTCCTTTAAATGATGTGGGACGTTTCTCATAATGAAACTGAGGATCCAATTCTAATGCGTAGGAAGAAAGATCCATGTGGTTCCAAGTTGTTGGAAATAAAATGTAGGCTGATTGGAAAGAAGGGTTCAATTTACTGCTGAGCAGAATCACAGCATCCAAATTACCATGATGAGTGCAAGGATTTTTATACAGTTTACAGGGTTTTTTACAATTTTTTGAGGTTTGCTTTGTGTGCTTTTATTATTGGATTAGTTTCACTTGTTTTGCTAAGGCTCAAGATGGGTCTTCATTATCACTTCCTTGGTCCTAATCTTGTGAGGTATGTGGAATTGATTTTATCCTGGTATCTATTGCCCCTAGCCTGCCTTTCTAATGGACTGGTGTGGTTTTCACTTTTCTCAATGAATGGGGTTAAGAACCTGCCCTGTCCTTAATGCCATCACTGAAGGTATTTGGTTTGTGAATAGGCTGACCCAGTCTTTCTATAGGCTGTTTTAGTACGCAGGAAATTGGGACTGTTTTCTGCCTCCATTTCTCCTTTGGGGAAAGGTACCGTATTTTTCAGACTATAAGACACTCTGGGCTATAAGACGCACATTAACTTTAGAGGAGGAAAACAAGAAAAAAAATCTGCCTCCGCCATCCATTTGCAACCGGGGCCCGTTCGCTGTGGCCCCTTTGCCACTACCGGGGCCCCATTTGCCGCTCCCCACTTGCTGCCACCATGGCCTATTTGCCACCACTGCTGCAGCCTGTTTGCCGCTGGCATGACCCGTTCACCACATCCCATTCGACGCTGCCGCAGCCTGTTCACTACCACCACTGCCTGCTCACTCGCCCACATGGCCCATTCACTGCCGCGATGGCCCATTCACCACAGCCCATTCGCTGCCGTCCATTCGTCATCAATTGCTATGAATGGGTGGCAGCAGCAGTGATAGTGGCGATCCCCACTATCCTAGAACCAAGCTCCTCCCCCCTGCCACAATATTGACTCTATAAGATGCACAGACATTTCCATTCGCTTTGGGGGGGGGGGGGAAGTGCGCATTGTAGTCTGAAAAATACAGTAATATTCTATCTCTTTTAATATTCCCCAAAACATTTCATTCTCTAGGGTGTGTGTGTGTGTGTGTGTGTGTGTGTGATTATTTCTTAAAAATGGATTGAGAAAACTGTTCATACTGGTTGTGATTAGATAAAATCTCCAATAAATGATCTAGGGATGCCTAGAAGCTGGAGCTTTTTCTAAGAGGGGTTTCAGATAGTTCAGGTTTATTCTTCTATTTGTATAAGCCCCCTTTTCTTCTGGTTTGACTTGGTAGACAAAATGCTTCTTGCACATCTTATGCATTCCCTTATGCATGCAATCATTTTTTTATAGTACTTTATCAATGCATAAAATGTAGCAGCTATGCTTTGGAGAAGAAATCCCAGAGGGAATGCAAAAGTGTAGCATTCTTTGCAGGTATACCTAGCTTACACAATTTCACACTAACCTTTTCCATATTATTTACAATATATTGACTTATAGTGTTCCTTCAGAGTTGAGACAGGAGATTTTCTAGAGATGCCTTCCTCATGCAAAGTTTGTACTTTGCCATCAACCATTGTATGTATTTTCACTGAGCCAGTAGAATCAAAATAGGGTATTTAGAACCTTACTGAAGGACTTCAACATGAATAATAAACACTTTAAAATGAAAGGGAATTAAAACAATCACCCTGAAAAGTCAAGGCAGGAACAACTTATCAGGAATTGGAATTGAGAGTCTTCTTGAAAATAAGGGACAATGAAGGATACAAAAGGAAAGTCAATGTTGATTCCAGATAACATCATAAACTAATCCATACTGCAGTTTTGTCAATATTCCAGAAGTGATTTGCCATTGCTTTATCTCTAGATCAACACCATCACCATCATCTCCCCATCCTCTTCCTACTGCTCTCTCCCAATCCTAGATGCTATAACTGTGCTCAAATCACTTTTAGAATTATGTATCAAATGTATGATCAGAAAAGGAAATCAGGAATTATAGATTACTGGACAGGGGATTGCACACTGCATATTTCTTAGGTCACTCTGTAACAAAAATGCCACATTATAACGAGGAATCATAATATTCTCCTTTTATTTGACACCTACTTTAAAAGCAAATTCTCTTCTGTCAAATTGTACAGAGAAAAGTATAAAAAAATCTATGCCTAGCATTTTTGCAAAGTTAAAAAAGAAATGTACTGTTGGAAGGAAAATCCATCTGGTTCAGTTCCAAGCTGGGGAAAATTTTTTTGGAAACAACATGGAGGCTAATTGGAAATAAAGTTTATTGATGAACAGAACCACATACAAAGACAATGTGTAGTTCCGGTTCAGCTGAATAAATGGCTGAATGAGCAGATGGATCTTTATAGTTTCTGTAACTTTGAAGTTTGGGATTTGTGCAATATGGGCTTTGTGTTCTGAAAGGGTGTTGGGTAATTCTTATTGTGGCTGATGGCTATGCCTTGGGTTAGATTTTTGGATGAGGGGCTGCTTGCTCTAATCCTATCACTCTGTTTTTTGTTAGACTGTCAAAATTGCTGTAAGGAATTTCAAAATATTCTGTCTTGAATGGACTTCTGCCGACAGTATTTGCTTTCCTTATGTATGGAGCCATCTAGATAGTTGGCTTCCTCTTTCAATAAGCTCATGATCTCCTTAAGTGCTGGCATCCATCAGCAGTTAGCTTCTTATTACCATGTTTTCTTTAAGTGTCTGGCTGGAATGTGGAATGGGCTTCAGGCAGTTTTTCATTAGCATCTTGGTCTTTTGCCTTTTCTGAGGCTTTTCTTTATGGTTCCTATTTTATTTGGGATAACGAGGGAGGGGGGTTGGTTTCATGTTTCAGTGCTTAGAAGGAGGTGAGATGGATTTCTTAGCTGGAGCCTTTTATATCATTCTACAACAATGCTACAGAGATCTATATTGCCAAAAGTATTCGCTCACCTGCCTTGACTCGCATATGAATTTACTGTAAGTGACATCCCATTCCTAATCCATAGGGTTCAATATGACGTCGGTCCACCCTTTGCAGCTATAACAGCTTCAACTCTTCTGGGAAGGCTGTCCACAAGGTTCAGGAGTGTGTTTATGGGAATTTTTGACCATTCTTCCAGAAGCGCATTTGTGAGGTCACACACTGATGTTGGACGAGTTTGCGTGGCCTATCACTTCATGGCTGAGTTGCTGTCATTCCCAAACACTTCCACGTTCTTATAATACAGCTGATGGTTGACTGTGGAATATTTAGGAGCGAGGAAATTTCACGAGTGGATTTGTTGCACAGGTGGCATCCTATCACAGTTCCACGCTGGAATTCACTGAGCTCCTGAGAGGGACCCATTCTTTCACAAATGTTTGTCAAAACAGTCTGCATGCCTAGGTACTTGATTTTATACCCCTGTGGCCATGGAAGTGATGGGAACACCTGATTCTGATTATTTGGATGGGTGAGCGAATACTTTGGGCAATATAGTATACATGTACTCTTTAGTCAAACTGTTCATTTGCCATTATGTCTTGATGACTCAAATTGCTTATATGGTAAGCTGCCCAGGAAGTGAGTTTACATAACAAAAAAGGCCAACAAGAAAATGAATAATAATAATATTTATGCCAGGTTTCAAACCAATGATTTATTGATTTTTAATATGCTAATGAAGAATCCTAGCTAAAAAGGTTTTCACCAGAAATTAGAGAGCTAAAGGACAGCCAACATTAAATCAGGTGAAGGGGGTTGACTCAAATGCAGAGAGTTATCAAAAAGAACGTAGCATACAAATTTGATAGAAGCATTTGAGTTGGCCCAAATAAAAAGCCTCAAATTTGAGAAGGAAAATAAGAGCAGTAGGCTGGAGGTGAATAGAAGATTTATGTTCTTGTCCTCCAGAAATACTTAGTGGTTCATGGTCATAATGGAGTAATCTTGCAATATGGTTAGGACCTTTGAGACCTGATACTAAATTAGAATTTAGCTGCATGTGATTGATTTTATGTTACATCTATTTAGATCAAGAAGAAAGTGAAATAAAGCCTCACTTTTTCTATACTATTATGCTGTCTACTCTTTCTCCCAGTTACCTGCAACTATAATGTATACATTTGAGTGTGTGTATATGTGTGTGTGTGTGTATATATGTTGTATTTGTACTGATAAATAAATAAAGGGAGACTAGTATAGATCTATTTCGAGCTAATTAGCTCTCATCAGCTAGCCATACCCTTACTGGGATTTGAACCCGGGCTGTATATATCTTAGGCAGAAGTCTTAGCCACTAAGCCACGGGCTCACTTCCTTATCAGTTGAGCCAGGGAAATAGGTATGTATTTGTGTTACAATATCAGTACAAATACAACACAAATATAAAAAGGCAACATTAAAAATAAAAATATGGTTTTCTGCCTGCATGGTCTTCTGTGATAAGCCAAAGGACAGAAAGAGGGAGTAGTGACCTTCCTCACATATTTAGGCATACCAGGGGTTGTAACACACACACACACGTATGTATGTATGTATGTATGTATGTATGTATGTATGTATGTATGTATGTAGTACCCATATACACAGAGAAATATCCATATATCTGGGGAGGGGTGGAGAAAGAGGGAGAGAGAGATTGGGAATGTTCAGGGAAGTCTCCATCACCTCTGTAGTTGGAAATAGGCATGTAAACAATAGCTAATATTTAACAAAAGAGTAAGGCTAGACCTGACACGAATCACACACTTCCATTCAAAAGCACACAATAGGAAGACTAATGCATTTTAAACATACTCCCAACTGTCTTGTCAGTAACAAATTAGACTTGTCACATTCGCCAAACAGATTTAGCAAGAGCATTAACAATGTCAATGATCTGTGATCACAGCAGGAGAAAGAAGTTGAAACCTAGCTCTAGTCCCTGACAGACAGCGAAGCCCCTTTCCTGAAGACTGTCTGCAGGAATGAATTGCACGAAAGCAATGCCCAAACACATCTTCACATTTGTTTATTTATGTACTGTATTGATATCCTGTCGCATTTCCTGATGACTCAAAGTTGCTTGAAGGAGTTGAAATCTGAGGTTGCCATTATTGGAGAGATACAGAGGTCCAGGGAAAAAAATAAGGCTCCCAATGCAAATTGCCCTAGAGTTGCTTTTTATTTTTTTACTCCATGCTCCCCTTCTGTATTGTTCTTACTTCGTTACTTTAAGCTAACGTTTCTCAATGTTGACCACTTTAAACTGTGTGCTATTCACCAGCAGGGATACTTTAGAAGCAGAAATAGCAATGGAAGCAGAAATAGGAGCAGTGACAGCTTCTCCCCATATTATTCCCCCCCCCCCATAATATTGACACAGCTAAGACTCAGTGGGAGAGGACAAGCAGCATAAATAAATAAACAACTTTGAATAAATACACTAAGGGGCACTAAATGCACTAAGGGCCACTAATAAACTCTGTGAATGATATACTTCATTGTATGCTAATCACTGTACAGAAATCAGGAAGCCACTGTGTGAACATCACAGGGTGACATTGGTTGGTTTAAGATAACAAAAAGAGTGTGTATGCCAAAATGATCTTGACTGTACAGGGGTCGGATTCAGCCGGTTTGTACCGGTTCACCCAAACTGGTAGCTAACTTTTTCTGCAGTTCAGCAAGTCAGCTGATCTCACCATTGGCTGGCCCCGCCCTGCCCCTCACCCCTCTCATCTCAGTCACTCTTTGCATGAGTGGCTTTTGGTCTAGGTTTGTCTGTCTGTAGGGGGGGAAATGGATGGGGGCCTGGGGAGGAGGGGCCTCCCCTTCTGTGGCTGCCAGCTGGCGGGAGGATGGCCAGGGACCACAAGGCTGTGCTGCCCACATCGCCCCTCCACAAGTTGGCCCTCCCACACCTGCTTACCAACTCAAAAGCCCGTGCCCTTCAGCCGAGTGTGGTGGGCCTGGAGCAGATCTCCCACCCTCGCCATCAGCCTTCCAACTCCTGGATCTTGCACCACTTTGCTCATGATGGCTGCCTGCAAAGGTAAGGCTGAGATCAGGAGAGGGAGACCCTCTACGGGCCCACCACACTCAGCCAGAGGGCATGAGTGGGTGGGCATCTGGGTGGGGAAGGGCCAGCTGGCAGAAGGTGATGCAAGCGGTGCAGCTTCATGGTCCCTGCTTGCCCCCTGCCTGCTGGCAGCTATGGCAGGTAAGGCCCAGCAGCTGCAAAGAATCCGGGTAAGGGACAAGATGCAGGCTGGGGAGGGGGCTTATGGGCGACAGCTCAGCCCTGGCTCACCTTCCTCTCTGCCACCAGCCACGGGAGGAAGGAAAGGGCAGGTGGGGATCATGGGTTGCGGCCAGCCGGGAAAGCTGAACCGCTGCCCAGTTCAGAGCTACTGGTGGGGGTGGGTGAGGCAGGAGCTGTGGGGCATGACTGCCTTGAAGTTCCCAGCCCTTTCTTTTTAAATCTGCCCAAATGAGGGAGTGGGGAATCCCCCCCACTTGACCCCTTTGTTGGACATGGAGTCTTTATAGGCATGATGGTGGGGAAAGAAGGCTCTTGAAAGAGCTTGCCTGCCTCCAGACACTCATCCCACAGTGTCCTGGTTCAAGTGTTTCACGGCTTTGGAGTTGCCAGTCTTTTGCTAATGTAGTGGCAATCCCAGGTATGCTGCCACTTCACTGTGCAGCAATCCTCCCACCTTCCTCTCTGCAAGGAAGCCATGGCAAGTGGAGGGAATTCAGAGCTAAACTGGCTGAGTGTGATTCATTTCCAGGAGAGAAAATAACAGCGCTGTCAGGGTTCCAAGTAACACGTCCCACTTAATAAGAACTCTGAGGCAAGCAAATTCCTCAAGGAACATTTTATTGGGACATATCAAATTGGCCTGGCTTTCCTGGTGAAAAACCAGCCCCCTGGTTTTTCACCCAATTAAAAATAAAACTTCACTTCCCTGCAGAGTCTCCAGTCACATGGCCCAATCAGCATACAGTCCAGTTGCTGACCTCAGTCTCCACCATTGGAAGACCTGCACCAACATCCTTGATTCCCAGGGAATTTTTTTTTTTAATTTAGCCTACAAACCCCAGTTATCGCTACACCTCCCTCCTTGGCCCCTTTGCTCCAGGCTGTGTCAGCCCAATCCTCCTTGGGATTTTACATATAAGGGGAGAGAGCATTTATTTATTTATTTTTATTTATTTACTGAGCGCTTATAGACCGCCCCCTCTCCCGAAAGGGACTCGGGGCGGTGTACAGTCCATATCAGAAATACATCATATAAATAACTATAAAATTAAACAATTAAAATGATTAAATAGATAAATAAAGACAAAGGAGGATAAAAAAGGTTTAAAGAACTGTACAGCTGAGTAAATAATTTAAAACCCCAACAAATATCCCATAAAATTAAATTTAAAAAACAATTCCCCTAAAAAACCAGTTAAGAAATATGTTTGCCAGGAGGTAGCAGTTATGATTATGCCAGGCCAGCCAATCGGAACAGGTGTGTCTTCAATTTTTGTCAGAAGGAGCGGAAGTCGGTGGTGGTTCTTAGGTCCATTACCCTCCCATATCTATCTATCTATCTATCTATCTATCTATCTATCTATCTATCTATCTATCATCTATCTATTTATCTATCATCTATCTATCTATCTATCTATCTATCTATCTATCTATCTATCTATCATCTCCCTCCCTCCCTCCCTCCCTCCCTCCCTCCCTCTCTCTCTCTCTCTCTCTCACACACACACACCTACCTACCTACCTACCTACCTACCTACCTACCTACCTACCTACTGATCAATCGATTGATCGATCCTCACTCGAAATGACTGGGCAGCATACAAATAAAACCAAATTCACAAATGATTTATTCTTTAGTATCCTGCTCTGCATAAAGTTGGTACGGTATTAAAGCAACGTTTTTAAAGAGCACAACTGCAAAAATCATTAAAAGCTATAATAATGGCAATAAAAATATAATAAATAAGGCAATAGAAAATAGAAATACCAGTAAAAGTTATAAAAATGCTAAAAAACAAACAAACCCAACAACCCCCAAATCATGAGAAAATAAAAAAGAACTTGCTCTCTAAGGACGATTATAAAAGCGGTTCAGTTACTCTGCAGGACAGGAGCACCATAACTGAAAAGGCTATTTTTTCCTGCCTTGCCATTACTTTTAGAAGCTCCTTTTCTAGCTACTGATAAACTGTTCAGCCTGTGATTCTTTTCCCCTGAAATCACTGTTATGAGATCCTGTGCATTTCAACTCAGAAATAAGCCTTGGCTTGTATTGGTACAACATGGTTATCCTATAAAAGATATAATACAGCCCAGGTTCAAATCCCAGTAAGGGTATGGCTAGCTGATGAGAGCTAATTAGCTCGAAATAGATCTATACTAGTCTCCCTTTATTTATTTATCAGTACAAATATAACACAAATATAAAAAGGCAACATTAAAAATAAAAATATGGTTTTCTGCCTGCATGGCCTTCTGTGATAAGCCGAAGGACAGAAAGAGGGAGTAGTGACCTTCCTCCCATATTTAGTCATACCAGGGGTTGTAACACAAATACATACCTATTTCCCTGGCTCTACTGATAAGGAACAGAGCCTGTGGCTTAGTGGCTAAAACTCCTGCCTAAGATATATACAGCCCGGGTTCAAATCCCAGTAAGGGTATGGCTAGCTGATGAGAGCTAATTAGCTCGAAATAGATCTATACTAGTCTCCCTTTATTTATTTATCAGTACAAATATAACACACACACACACACACACACATATACACACACACACATACACACACACATATATACATATATACATACATACATACATACATACATACATACATACATACATACATACACATACATACAGTAGATTTAAATACTGTATTTTGGATGTTCATTAGTAGTAAATAAATAGAGGGGAAAATTGTACCTTGTTGAGGCCTTTGAGGCAAGGGGCCCGGTGAGGCGAGCCACCTTGCGAGGTCAGGCCAGGCCTGGCAAGGAGTGGTGGGGAGGGGAGGAGCCAGACGTGGCAAGGAGAGGCCAGGCAAGGCATCCCTCGAGGTGAATGACATCAAATTGGCCATGCCCACCCAGTCACATGCCCACCCAGCCACGCCTACCCAGCCAATCATTAGGGCAAAGAACCGGTTATTAAATTATTTGAATCCCACCACTGTCTGGACACCATCAAAAGTGATACCAGCCAGAGCATAGAAAAAATTCAAAGAAGACGAGCAAGGTCAGAAGATGTGAAAAGACTTAACTCCTAGACTCACCAAGAGTCTGACATGACTGAATGGATAGCATTAACATCAACATCATTATGCTAAAGAAGATCAGTTTTGGTGGATTGTAACATCTCAGTAGAAAAGAGATTTGTGATGGATATTTTTAATTCTTATCTTTAACCATTTGTGAAATACATTGTTCCTGGTGTATCATTAGTGAAAGCTCCAGCATCAAAAGACTGATGTCTACCAGATTTTCCAGTGGAGAATATTGTCAGTTGTAGATTCTCCAGCATGGGTTTCTGCAGCGTGGTTGCTATTGGCTGCCATAGAAATGGGGAGGGGGGCTTGGGCATTTGGGATGGGGAATGAGCTACTATGTAGCAGTCCCATGAAAATTGGAAGGGAGGTTTGTACTCATGAATTATGGCACTGCTGATTGGAGTGGTTTATACTGTGTCAAGGCCAATCATCTAGAGATCCAGCACGAAATACCCGAAGAGTAGCTTTCCCACAAACTTGCCTTGTTTTTACTGCTATCATTTCAAACTTAGTAAAAGTACCTTTTCTCTAATTCAATGGAGTTGGGGTTTTCTTTTTCAAATTTTGAATGGAAGCAGGCCTGAAAAGTACAATCACTCAGATGAATATATGTTTCTGCCTACAAAGCTACTTCCATCAATTAAGATAGTCTTCAACTCTATCCCAATTTCTTGGAGAGTATAGATCTGAAAACTGGAATAGTTTTCTAATTCAAATGATAGACCAAAGTAGTGATATTAAGCAGATCCCAGAAATCAATTTCCCTCTCTATTCCTACAACCAATTAATGGTTATTTGCCTTGATTTGTCCCACTTAATGATATCAGTAAAATAAAATAACAGATTAATGATGCATAGATATCAATAGATCACTATCTATTCCTTTTATCAATCAATTGTATTAGGGCAATGGTGCATATTTATTTATAGAGAATGAAGGATGATTCATTCAAACTGAAGACAGTTTGGTAATTAATTCAACAAAACAAACACACTAATTACTAAAAGTAATAAAACTTTACATTACTTTAAAAGATCTAATAGGTTTTCTAAGAGGATTCTATTACATTTAGTGTGATAGAAATGTGCTATTTATAAAAGTGAGCTTTGACAAATGTCAATAGCTTGGTATTTTCTTTAGAAAATTGGAAACCGTAAGGGGAAAAAACCTTTCAAAAAGCACATTTGAAGATTATTTCATTAGTAAAATTAATTGCATGATCTTAATTGCATTGATAGGACATGAGTGGCTCCTGTGCAGGGTGATTTCTAAAAAAATATATATTAAGGAATATAATTTGTTTGGGGAGGGTGTTCTATCCTCATTCAGATATTTGGAAAATACAGCTAAGAAGTAAAACCATCTAGAAGAAGAGATTTTGAATGCAGAATTGTAATCAAGAGAAAACTAAACTTGAGTGTTTTATTACTTTTGTTAGTAAGCCAGAAATTAATAAAGACTGAGAAAGAAACAACCTAGAGAATTCTTGCAATATTGTGGAGGGAAAAAAAAACTAGAAACTCTGGAAAGAAGTTAGGAGACATGAACTATAAAATACGGAGAGATGCACACACCCAGCATCTGATGAGACACTGCTTCCTGCTCACAGACAGATAGTGTTATAGGTTTGCAAGAAGGAGAAATGAGAACTGCCATTCCCAAGAGACCCTGAATGCATCTTTTTTGGATGACAAGCAGTTAACATTATGGATCATGTCTTCCCGGTTTTTTTTTTTCATGATTTAAATTTGTTTTTTTATTCACCAAGCTAGATTTCAGGAGAATGCTGAAATGTGTGTGAATCACCTGTCAGAAATTTTATTAGCATCTCTGTAGTGATCCTAGGGCAGAGAAAGAAAGTTTATGAACAAATAGGAGTACAAGATACTCTGTCTCCTCCAATATTCCCTGTGCAAAACTGAAAGGTGTAATTGTTTTTTCTAATAACGGAGAAAATACTCCTTTGGAAGCGTAATAGCACATTTTGAGTCCATGTCTGAGTTGTGTAATCCACACTATGTGGGGCCACTTGAGTCTTTTACTGCAAATGTCTTGCAGGCTTATTTGGTCTTCCGAATGAATGCACAACATTAGAGATTCCCTAACCACTGAGGAAATTACATAGCCCAGAATAGTTATTTATTTTTCAGAAACATGGAATCCAGAATAGTAGATACCGAGTAATGAAAGAACAAAGGCTGTTTTGTTTCCTGTCTTTCCTTGCAATAGATCCCAAGGCATGTCACGATTTCATATTGACCTTTTTTTAGAGTTCTTTCATTTTGTGTACCTGAGTTTTGGTTGTTCAGGTGGAAGGTGGCATTAAATAAGATGGAAACGATGCTGATTTCTAGAAGGTATTTCTAATGGTATTCAGGAATTGTTAGGGTTCCGATCGATGCCTTAATTCATCGATGCCTTAATTAAATCATGAGCCTCAAGCCAAGCTTTAGAAGAAATCCAGTTATTTATTAGGAGCTGCATGTCAGCACGTTCCAAGTGAAGCCAACTCTGACCCCACATAATTTACGGTCCAGCTCTGACCCTGTTTCCCCACTCCCCACAAGGTGTGTCATTAGTCACATTCTCCAACAAAGCAATTCTGTGGGTTGTACAGATCATTCCCCTCTGGCCACTGTGGGTAAACCCGGAGACTGCCTTTACAGATATATGGCTGGAATGTGCTTTTGTTTTGACTGACATGCTGCCCTGCCACAGCTGCAAGTTTGTTTTTCCATCTTCCTTCCCTATGGCAACTCAAGAGCAGGCCACGGATGCTTTGTGAGTTGACAGGAATAACAATGAGAAATTAGGCAAAGGGACACTGCCAAGGGAATGGCAATAGCCCTTAGACTTATATACCACTTCACAGTGCTTTACAGCCCTCTCTAAGAGGTTTACAGTCAGCCTATTGTCCCCAATAATCTGGGTCCTCATTTTAGTGACCTTGGAAGGATGGAAGGTTAAGTCTAAACTGCTGGCAGCCAGTGATCAGCAGAAGTAGCCTGCAGTACTGCACTCTAACCACTGTGCCACAGCAGCTCTTCTTATGTTATCTGAATGTTCAGATAAAATATCCAGCATGGTCTGCAGCTGGATAGTTGGCAGGGCAAGAAATTCAGAAGGGATCCTTTCTAGTTCCTTAGGCTGTAAAAGAGGCAAGATGAGAAACAGACTTTGAGGCTTGCAAGATTCTGTCAACATAGGTTTATCATAAAGTGGAATTAATCCATTTGTTTGCATTTCCTATCTGATCTGTCCCACAAAGCCAACAGTAATAGACTAAAGGACAAGTATATGTGCTTTAACATACCTTGGGCTAAAACATACCTGCCATCTACTGATATTGAGGAAAGCAGGACTCCTACTGGCCTTGCAAGTTCTCCCACCCACCAATCAACAAACACTATCATTCAATTACACAGAATTGAATGAGAGTCTTGATCAAGACTCTCATTCAATTACCAATGGTACCAATTACCATTCCAGACTTACCAAGTCTTGAATGGAGAGAATGAGAGTCTCTCCATGGGCTTTCCTCATAGACAGCGTAAAATTGTAAAACGTGAATGAGGTGGCAATTACAGAGGTTCATAACACTATGATGAGGGTTAGGGAGAAAATTGTAGGCTCTTTTGCCCCTCCCTCTTTGTACAAAACAAGACCTGGGGAAATCACACCATAAAATGCTTTGCAATGGACCAAAATAGATTTTATTCTCACAGAGTGGTGGCTCCATGGCTTAAAGATGCTGATGCTCCCAACACTTGCCTCAGCTTCTGCCAATTTAGCAGTTCCAAAGCATGTTGCATGCAAGTAGATAAATAGAAGCTGCTTTGGTGGGAAAAATAATGGTGCTTCATGTGGAAGTATGAACCCAAACTGTGCCAAATCTGCTTGAATGTTATACCTGAATGTGAGGTGACATCAATAGAGGTAATGCAGATGATGCTGCATTAGCCTTTCTGAATGTGGAGCTTGTTCCCACTCTGTGGTTCACTTCTGGATAGTGTGTGAAATGAGCCAACTAGACTTAGGCAGCCAAACAACTGCTCTGACTTAACACTGTGACCTCTTGGCTAGTGAACCATCACATATGTTAAATAAATAAAGTAAGTAAGTAAATCTTTACTACGGTCAAAGATCAGCAATGCACATTAGTTTTTACAATATGTTAAAAAGTACTGACATTAAGGTGCAATTAAAAAGTATTGACATTAAAAGTGAAAAATAGCATACATGTTCTCAGATTGTCTGGGTCACTCCGTGGTTTACCTGGGTGCAACGCTGTTAAGTATAGGAGTAAATACAATGGTCCAAAGATTGTTAGAGATATATCCAGATAATTGGTACAAGATGACAACTATACTTCTGTAGCCCATTTTTTTCTTATGGACATTGCAGCAGCACAGAACTTTGCCACTGCATACGTGGTAACCAATACAATGCAATGCAATGCAATGCAATACAATACAATACAATACAATACAATACAACACAACACAACACAACACAACACAATACATTACAATAATACAATACAATAGTAGAGTTGGAAGGGATCTTGGAGGTCTTCTAGTCCAACCCCCTGCCTAGGCAGGAAACCCTATACCATTTCAGACAAATAAATATCCAACATCTTCTTAAAGACTTCCAGTGTTGGGGCATTCACAACTTCTGGAGGCAAGCTGTTCCACTGATTAATTGTTCTCACTGTCAGGAAATTTCTCCTCAGTTCTAAGTTGCTTCTCTCCTTGATTAGTTTCCACCCATTGCTTCTTGTTCTACCCTCAGGTGCCTTGGAAAAAGTTTGACTCCCTCTTCTTTGTGGCAACCCCTGAGATATTAGAACACTGCTATCAAGTCTCCCCTGGTCCTTCTTTCTATTAAACTAGACATACCCAGTTCCTGCAACCGTTCTTCATATGTTTTAGTCTCCAGTCCCCTAATCATCTTTGTTGCTCTCTTCTGCACTTTTTCTAGAGTCTCCACATCTTTTTTACATTGTGGCGACCAGACCTGAATGCAGTATTCCAAGTGTGGCCTTACCAAGGCATTATAAAGTGGTATTAACACCGGTTTAGTGTCCTGGAGGAGAATGCCTAGATAAAAATTGCCTGCCCTCCCTGGCAATCTCTCTAATAAGGGGAGAATATGTGCAGACCTACAAGCTCTGTATAGCTCACAGTGTAATAGAACATGCGAATTATCTTCCCCTTCTCCTTTACCACATATACAAACCCTTTCTGCTATAGGTGTTATCTTATACCTGCCCCGGAGGAGTGCTGAAGGGAGTATGTTAAATCTGGCTCTGAAGAAAACTATTCTTTGTTTTGGGAAGATCAGGTCATTTAGATATCTTGCTGATTCCCACAGACCCTGTTTGATTCTATCCCTACTGTGGATAAATAAATAAATATTCTCTTCATAATCCTAAGGAATAATCCCAAATAACCATTTTAAATGAAAGATCTGACTGTTTAATATAACTGAGTATATTGAAGTTCTTTCCAGGTATGATAAAAAAAGTAATTCCTAAAATTCTAATGCTGAATATAAACATAGGGAGCTGGGGGGCAGTAGCCTGGGAAAATAAATGAGGTATAGGTATGGAATTCTTCAATCACAGGTTAGAAGAATGAATATCTCCCTGTTCCGAGAACTTTACATTTGTGCTATTATCCAAAAATATGAGCAAAAATCAAGTACAGAATCCATCATGACTAATGAGTGGCATCTCATTCCATCTGCTTCATTCCTTCTTGAAATTGCATTGAGCACCTGCTAAGTTGTGAAGGGAATAAAATTCACTGTAATTCAAATCGAAGGGAAATCAAATCATAGCCAACTCACAGTCATGTGTGACTTATTTCCCATCCAATCTGAAGTTCTAATTGAAATAGCAGCTCAGGGCCTAATTAAGAAATATATTTGCGATTATTAGCCAATTTATCATTTGTCAATTAAAAGTCAAAAGGAGGGAAGGAGGGAGGGATCGGAGTCCAGAAAAACATATCATTTCAAAAGGAAATATATGTTTAATGTTTCCTTTTAAAGAGTGGGAGTAAATAATTTGCTTAACTCCAGCAATACAGAGGATCAGCAAAACTCCTGACAATATATTGACAAATATCTGCTTATTATCTATTCATGAACCAAAGTTACTACAGGAATTCAGCTTCTCGGTTTGGTTTTGCAATTTGGATTCTTTAGAAGGTTGCTAGTCCATATAAATGTGATCAATATTAGCAGTGCCATGTTCTAGATAAAACACAGCTCCAATAACATCATCATGCATGCCTCTTCCTTTTGCAATTTGATGATTTTTTTTGTTTTAAATTTAAGCACTAATAAACAATATTTAGGTGGGGAGGGGGAATGAAAGGTCCATTCTAATTAGATGCATTAAGCTTACCAAAGGCCTGGGAAATGTGTATAGGAGAAGAGTAGACATAGCAGGAAGGTGGAGTTAAATGAGTCATCAGCCTAAAGTTACATTTCCATAAATAATTTAAGTCCACCCTCCAGAATTCTGTTGACCCTTATCTGATGCCAATTTAATGTTGAATTTTAGTTGATTAGATTCTTGACTCTACCCCAAATTAAGGGATTACAGGATCATAAAAAAGAGTTTTTTATTCTTGTCTATAAGCATGAGCAATAAATATTCTGAATTCCAACTTAATGTATGATCCTGATTCTTTGCACCTGATATAGTGCCAATGTAATTTTCTGAATTTTGATGGTCTTATTATGGGGGGGGGGGGGGAGGCCACAGGACAAAGGAAGTTCTAAGGGAAGAAATCAAGGGTATAATAAAAACAATATTTCAGTTCCTAAAAGCAAGCGGTATAATTAAAAATTACTTTGAAGCAGCCACTGCTTCACATATAACACACTGCATTAGTTTCACTTATGTGTTATTTTGGAATAAGCTAGAATTTCCAATCAACTGAAGAGTGTATTTTGGTACAGAAAATTTGATCAGTATCATCAAAGAAAATGTTTGGGCATCAAAATGTATTTAATATCTGGGAGAAACTTTTTACAATTTCAGGTTTTTAAATATACTTTATATGTAACATATTGGAGGACAAAACTTTATTAGGCAGTATGAAGTTTTTGGGGATGGACTATTTTTTTAAGGCTTAAATGAAAATAAATGATTAAAATTGGAAAGCGAACACATAAGTAGAATAGATATAATTTTGGAAATGGTGCTGTTTCATATTTCAGGGGTTGAATTTTTGCATGTCATATGCTTCAGCCATTTGAGTTGAATAAATTGCCTATGTAGACATACAATCATGCAGGAATCAACTTCATGCTTCCTTCTGGAATATTTAGCTTTTTCTTTTTTTCCCCTCTCCAACTTTTTCCAATCTAGCCTACAATCCAAGTTCAGTGCTGATTTCCTTTTTTAGATCAGTCAAGATCATATATTAGGAAAGTCATAATTGATATCTTATGAGAGATATCTTATGAGAGAATTGAATGTGAAACATTGATCCTAGAAGACAAACTAGAAATAGCACAGACTTATATACTGCTTCGCAGTGCTTTACAGCCCACTCTAAGTGTTTTACCGAGCCAGAAAATTGTCCACAACAATCCCCATTTAATTTGAACTTTCCTGAGGCTGGTGGGAGAAGCTGCTGGCTGCAAGGAGGGAGTCAGAGAGATACAGAGGACTAAGGTAGAGTAAAATTGCCTCCATTTCATTTGAACTTTCCTGAGGCTGGTAGGAGGAGCTGCTGGCTGCGAGGAAGGAGTCAGAGAGATACAGAGGACTAAGGTAGAATAAAATTGCCTCAATTTCATTTGAACTTTCCTGAGGCTGGTGGGAGGAGCTGCTGCCTGCGAGGAAGGAGTCAGAGAGATATAGAGGACTAAGGTAGTGGCCCACGTGCATGACAGTGCACAAACCATATAACTATAAACCAAAAAATAGCAATAATACATTCTGGGTTAGTGCGCTTGAGATTGTGATTTTATTTTATTTCAAAATGACCTGCTTAGTTCAATGTAATAGTTGTTTTGCAGATGTCTTTCACAGTACTCTTTTCAGATTTTGATACTGACCCCTTTGTAAACAAATTACTAGTCCATATAAACAGATTACATATCTAGAATCTCTAATCTGTGCTCTCCAAGCAAAAATTAGGTGCTCAATTAAGCCATTCCACTCTATGGAGATGCTGCACTATCAGCCCCCTCTACTGCAAAGATCCCGCAGGAGAAGAGCAATCTGGACAACCATGGGATCTGGCAGGGTGAGAGCTGTGAACCATAAACACAAAGCTTTTGCTGTGTCCCAGCATAACAGATATAGTGCCCTTGCTGACCTTAATGGGGACACTAACGTGACAGGTCAAGATAGTTGTGATAGGGATGACTCAAATAATCAGGGGATCGTGGTCCAAAATGAAGAACTTACTTTGGAAAGGTGAAAGTGTGAACCAGGTATTACACATCAGTTGCACAAGAAGAGCAAGGTATCCAAAAAGAGAAGTCATCTTCTGGTTGGTGATTCAATCGTAAGAGATATAAATTTAGGAAAGGATATGGAGGTACTGAAAGAGGTCAGGTGTCTTCCAGGTGCTACTGCCAACAGAGAAAAGAGGCATATTCTTAAGATAGTCAAGAATGTAAGTAAGGACTGTGATGTTGATGCTATTATACATATCGGCACAAATGATCTGTCCCAAAAAGATGTACTTTCTGTGCAGAATGATTTCCAGAGCTTGGGGTATGAACTTAGTAGTATGGGTTGTAGGTTTATCTTTTCATAGGTTTTACCAGTATATAAGAAACAAAAAGGAAAGGGCCAGCATGTAGCGGAGTTTAATGTGTGGCTAAAGGAGTGGTGTAAAAGGGAAGGCTTTGGTTTTATTAGTCACGATGTCTGCAGCTAGTCCAATGAAAAACTGTACAAAAGAGATAGTTTGTACCCATCCAAAAAAGGGACTGAGTTACTTGGCATTAAATTCATAGATTTTCTGGATAAACATTTAAACTGAACAGCGGGGACAGAGAATTAATTGCTACAGAACATTTCTGTTCCCAGCAATCTAAAATTAATAGGGTTATCAGTGCATGTAACATAGCTGTTTGTGAGAGTAAAATTATCAGTCTTGCTGTCAAGTAAAACCAAGCATTTAATAGTGAGTGCTATACCATGTGCACAAATCAAACAAGTGGCAAGAAAGTAGGGGCAGTCAGGCATAACACAGGTTATGTAGGCAGCAAACACAGGGTCAATCAAAATGGATTCAAATGTCTATACACTAATGCATTATGTATTAATGTATGAGTATGAAGAATAAACAGGGTGAATTAGAAATTCAAGTAAATGAGGGCAGATATGATATCGTTGCTATTACAGAAACTTGGTGGGATGAAACCCACAAATGGAACATATAGCTAGAAGGATTTAAATTATTTAAAAGAAATAGACCTAATAAAAGAGGAGGTGGAGTTGCACTATATATAAGAAATAACTACATCTCTTCAGAAATAGAGCACAACAGTGACGAAAATTATATTGAATGCATTTGAATAAATATAAAAGGGGAACCTTGGGGGCAAGTGATCATGCAATATTGGAATTCAACATTATGCAAACACAAGTAGTAGAACAAAGTCAAACTAGAGTCTTCGACTTTAAGAGAGCTAATTTGAATAAACTTAGATAGAGCTTGGGAAGGATTCCATGGATGAGAATCCTCAAGGGGAAAACAGCTCAAGAAGTTTGGGAAATTTTGAAAACTGAGATTATAAAAGCCCAGTTAAACACAATACCAATGAAGAAGAAAAATAACAGCTCTCAAAAGAAACCAGCATCGTTGCATCAAGAACTCTCTGACAAATTGAAAGACAAAAATGATACGTATAAAAAGTGGAAAGAGGGGCACATAACTAAGGCAGAATATCAGCAAATAGCCTGAGCCTGTAAAGTTGAAGTGAGGAAACCTAAGGCTCACAATGAAGAAAGGTTTGTGACAAAAGTAAAAAATAACAAAAAAAGCTTCTTCCAACATGTTAAGAACAAGAAAAAAGTCAGGGAAACAATTGGTCCATTGCTGGGAGATAGTGGCAAGAAGGTGACAAGCAACAGGGAGAAAGCAGAACTATTTAACTCATTTTTTGCATCTGTCTTTACACAAAGGGAAAAAAACAGTCCAACCTATTAAAAACAGCACTACAAAAATCAGATTAGGAACACAAATTGAAATAGGGAAGAAAATGGTAAGTGAGCACCTAGACAACTTCAAATCATCAGGACCGGATGGATTACACCCCAGGGGAACTGGCGAACGAGATCTCAAAACACTGAACTATATCTTTCAGAGATCCTGGAGCACCGGGGAACTGCCAGAGGTGGTGGCTGTTGTGGCTGTTCCCATCTACAACAAAGGGGAAAAAAATAGATCCAGGAAACTATAGACCTATTAGCATGACCTCAATACCAGGGGAGATTCTGGAAAAGAGAATCAAGCAACAAATTAGCAAACACCTAAAAGTAAACAAAGTAATAGCCAAAAGCCAACATGGGTTTGTCAAAAACAGATCATGTCAGACTAATCATATTGCATTCTTTGACAAAGTGGCAATATTAGTGGGCCAGAGGAATGCCATCAATATAATTTACTTGGACTTCAGTAAGGCATTTGATAAAGTAGACCATAACCTACTACTAGATAAAGTAGAAAAATGTGGGTTAGACAGCATCCCCACCAGATGGATTTGTAACTGGTTGAGCAACAACACTCAATGTGTAGTCCTCAATGGAACTGCATCTACATGGAGGGAACTATGAAGTGGAGTACCCCAAGGCTCTGTTTTAGGCCCAGTACTCTTCAACATCTTCATCAATGATTTGGATGAGGGGATAAATGGGGAACTCATCAAATTTGCAGATGACCCCAAACTGGCAGGAATAGCCAACACTCTAGAAGATAGGCTCAAGATACAGAAGGATTTTGAACATTGGCCACTATCTAACAACATGAAATTCAATGGTGAAAAAAGTTAAGGTTCTACATTTAGGCAACAAAAACAAAATGCACAGGTACAGTATATGTGGTATCTTGCCCAATAGTAGTAACTGTGAGAGGGATCTTGGAGTCCTAGTGGACAACCATTTAAATATGAGCCAGCCGTGTGAAGCAGCTGCCAAAAAAGCCAACACGGTTCTAGGCTGCATAAACAGAGGGATAGAATAAAGATCACGTGAAGTGTTAATACCACTTTATAATGCCTTGGTAAGGCCCACTTGGAATACTGCATTCAGTTTTGGTCACCACGATGTAGAAAAAATGTGGAGACTTTAGAAAGAGTACAGAAAAGAGCAACAAAGATGATTAGGGGACTGGAGACTAAAACATATGAAGAACGGTTGCAGGAACTGGGTATATTTAGCTTAAGAGAAAGAAGGACTAGGGGAGACATGATAGCAGTGTTCCAATATCTCAGGGGTTGCCACAAAGAAGAGGGAGTCAAACTATTCTCCAAGGCACCTGAGGGTAGAACAAGAAGCAATGGGTGGAAACTAATCAAGGAGAGAAGCAACTTAGAACTGGGGAGAAGCTTCCTGACAGTTAGGACAATTAATCAGTGGAACAACTTGCCTCCAGAAGTTGTGAATGCTCCAACAGTGGAAGTGTTTAAGAAGATGTTGAATAACCATTTGTCTGAAGTGCTGTAGGGTTTCCTGTCTAGGCAGGGGGTTGGACTAGAAGACCTCCATGGTCCCTTCTAACTTTAAACACATTGGTATTTGTTATCAGTTGATTGCAATCCATGCACTAGCAAAAAAATGTTGTTGTTTGTATCTATTGCCTCCTTTACCTAAAAGTAAAATTGAGTTATCTTTGGGAAAAACATTTAATGGTTCATTTGGTGGCACAGAAAATCTACAGTCCCACTTCAGTTCCACTTCTGTATGCAGCCAACAATGGAAATAACTCCTAAACTTCCTTCTTTAATGGTCCTCTTTTAAATTATTGACCATAAATGCATCTAATTTGGCAGGATATCTGGATTTAAGCCATCATGTCCCATTTGGAAAGGTTTTAAAATATTGACGCTGTCAGTATCATTTATTTCCAAGGCAGACAAATGAAGGTGGGAATAAAGGAAAGAAAATGCATATAAATTGAGCTCAACAACATTGAAAGGGAAAAAAGTTTCTCCTTTCACCCAAACAGTGTTAATCAGAAAAGGCTGAAATACAGAATATCATTTCTCTTGAATAAAACTGACAAAATATAAATCATTCTTAATACTGCCAACTCTCCGCAAGAATGTAGAAGGAAGGTGTGTTATTGCTCTATACACATTTTGTATGCTTCAAAGCCTTCCACTTTGTCTGGAAATTCTGAATAATAGAGGATCCTCAGCCATGTATATGAAAGTTGGATTAATGTGCAAGATTTAATCTATAGTTTGCAAGAACCAGGCAAATTCCAGGGGAAATCAAGAGTTTAAGCAGTCTCTCCCAAACAGGAAATAGGTCTCAAGTCCGACTTGTAACATATTGCTTATGACACATTCCTCGTTGCAAGCCAATTTTCTCTTCCCCTCCCCTACTGAATTGAGTGTAGTAGTATGAAAAAAAAACCCAAGTAAGGTCTCCAAAGAGTTCAGAGCTTAGATTTTCTAGGAGGCGAATGCGAAGATTAAAGCTGTGGTTTTAACTGGGGCTGATGAGATCACTGGACTTTGATCTGCATTAAAGCATGTCAGACAATCTAAGCATTCATTTCTGCATTGTCCATTGCAACCTTCTCTAACTTGGTGCCCTCCAACTGAATTGAGATTAAGACAGATCTCTCGGCATAATAATAAACTTGTATCTTGAAGTGATGACCCAAAACTCGGAGTTTATGGAACAAGGAGAAAGAAATATGTCATAAAATGTTGACCTGGATTTGGAAAAGGAGCTAATAATTTCTCTAGGAATGCAATGCAGCACATCATTGCTTACTACAGGGCCATGCTAGCTGAACTGATATGAGAATGAATGACTTTTTACCCCTGGACATCCCAGCTGAAGCTGATCTCAGCAAATCTTACACTGCAAATAACTCGGAGAATTGCAGATTAGTGATTCTTCTCTATTTTAGCACTAGCACTAGCATTTAAACTTCTATACTGCTTCATAATGCTTTACACAACTCTCTATGCAGTTTACAGAGTCAGCATATTGCCCCCAACAATCTGCGTCCTCATTTTACCAAACCTCAGAAGGTTGGAAGTCTGACCTTTCCTTGAGCTGGTGAGGATCAAACTCCTGGCAGTGGGCAGAATTAGCCTGCAACACTGCATTCTACCCACAGCACCACCATGGCTCCTTATGAGTTATGACTTTGTTTTGTTTCTATCATGGGAGGGTCCTCCGAGTTCCCCATCTCTATAAGTTTCTCCAATTAAAGTCTTGTTGATGTTTTTACTGGTGTTACTATTTGACATCACAACTGAACAAAAGCTGAAGCAGAATGCAGAGCTGTCTTCTGCAGGAACAATAGAGAAGCTCTTGCAGCATTTCCCTTCTCTGTCATTCTGACCAACTCTAATCTATATTATTTAAGAAATGGGACAAGCATCTTTTCTATGAGCAGGAAAACATAATGATGTGGATATGTCTGATATTTCCCTATTTTTTGTGGAGGGGCACTTTAACAAATTGTGACTTTGGAACAGCTTGTTTGGTGCCAACAATTGCAGAAAAACCATCAGGTGAGAATTTGGAAGACCCAGCCTTCTTACATTGCTCAAAAGCAATTCTTCAGTGTTTCCTGAAAGTGGGAGTTTGAAGTACTTAATGATTAAAAACATGATATCCTTGAATACAAGTTAGGGGAAGTCATGGTCCTTTAGGCTGCCAAAATGAATAACATAAAGACAGCGGCAATGAGTCTGCCTGGAGTGATTAGATTTCTAATTAGAAGAACACATACCTCGTTCAAGTGTGGTAATCCCTGCCTGTTTGTGACACCAGTTGGCTTGCCTCCATCCACATTCTGGAATCTAAAAGAGAATACACAAGATGGAATGCCATACAAAACCTTCCTTTTACCAGCCTACCACTTAACCTCGGGTTTTCCAAAACATGTCTGGGAAAATAATTATGATGTCACTTTTTAAAAGTATACTTTTCCTTAATTTGCATTCAGTGGCTCAGCAGTTAAAGATGCTGAGTTTTTTCACTGAAAGCTGACAGTATGGGTTCAAGACCTTAGCACCATACAACAGGGTAAGCTCCCATCCTTGCCCCAGCTCCTGCCCACAAAAGCATGCAAATGTGAGTAGATAAATAGGTACCACTTCAGTGAGAAGGTAATGCCATTCCATGCACCTTTGTTGTATAGCCATGCTGGCCACATGGCCATGGAAAATGTCTTTGGACAATGTTGTCTTCCTTGGCCAAGAAACAGAGATGAGCACTGCACCATAGAGTCAGATACAACTGGACAGGGAAACCTTTAGCTTTACCTTTAGACCAATGTACACTACATGAAGTAAGGGAATGGAATAGATTATACATGGATAAGCAGTTTTCAACCCTTTGGCATGGAATAGGGATACAGGTATTTCAGTTTATCCATAATCTGCAGGACCTGGGGTGGAACAATGATTTCCCTCCCCTCTGTATTGTCAATGCTGCAATGTTCAAAGAACTGAAGAGAACCATGGATTATTTTCATGGAATGAAGTATCAGGAGAATGAAAATGATGCTGGTGTGAAAACTGCCTTGGGGAAGCTTTAAATTGACAGATGCTCATTCGGTGAAAGAGGAGCAGAGCAGGTGGTTAAAGAGTGCAACATGTTTTCCATTCTAACAACGCTGTGCGAAGAAAAGACCACTTGCAGTCACTGAAGAAAATAAGGTGCTTGTTAAAAGATTCAAACTTGCAAAAGTGTCCAATTCTAGGAAGAACAACTAAAGAGAACAACAGCAAGTTGTCCTTAAAATAATTGACTCTATATACTACTAAGAGTCTTGTGTCTGTTGGATTGTAGCATTCATTTGGCCAAAATGGTACATAGGGCAACATTTTTTTAATCAACATGCCTCTGATGCGGTAATTTATGGAATGTGTCAAAATGGGAATCCATGGCTCCTATGCGCTTGAAATTTCACAAAGTTGTGGCTGCTTCAGTGCTGCCATGCTGCTACAGTCAACTGTAGTCACATGGTCGTCATTTGTAATATTCCCTGTCAGCTTTCTACAATTCTTGCACACCTGGCAGTTCAAAACATGCAAATGCAAGTAGATAAATAAGTACCACTTTGGTTGGGAAATAACAGGGACATGAAAGGAGCCCCCTCGGGCATCCCTGGGGCAATGGTGATGTCACTGGCTAATCCTTTCAACCAGGAAGCTTCTGACATGAATGCAGCAGCAGCTTTCTGGGGAAGGGGAGGGGAGGGGAGAGGAGAGGAGAGGAGAGAAGAGGAGAGGAGAGGAGAGGAGAGGAGAGGAGAGGAGAGGAGAGGAGAGGAGAGGAGAGGAGAAGAATACTTTATCTGACCAAGTGTGATTGGACACACAAGAAATTTGTCAATGGTGCAGAAGCTCTCTTTGCTCTACTTAAAGTCAGAGCATTTACATCAGAAACAATAGAAAACATTGTACAACTAGCTGCAAGGTTACTAAAACACTAATCTGGAAGAGAAAGCAATTGTAAACTCATTAACCTTATATCCAAAGAGTTGTAACTAATATTTAATATTCAATTTAATACCAATTATCCCTAAAACAATCCCAGGCTTCAAGATGAAAAGCATTTGTTTCTTTAGGTAAACACTTCCTTTAATAAATTAATTTCTGCTCATCTTGTCACCAGGGGGTGTCCACAATTCCTTCTACCCCTTTATCGCCTAAGAGCTGTAATGCCCAGATTCCCAGCTTTCATTTCAAACAACAGCTGGTTTTGAATAGGGCTGCTGCAAAGTTTCAAAGGAGTACTTGACTTTAATGAAGATTCATGAAAACCACAACTTCAAATCTACTTTGCCACACAACAACATCTCTCTTTGTTTAAAAACCAAGCCCCACATGACATCCTTGCTTCCTCCAATGACTCTAATCTGCTTTTAGAAACATTAGAAAAAAATTGCATCCGTGTGTAGTACATATGAAAGTCTTTTCCAGCTTTAGAATGGCTGAATGAGAATTCCTGGTGATGTAAAAGATCCAATTAAGGAGAAATCAACTAACTGACTAAAACCGTAGTAAGTGAAAGTGAAATTGAGAATTGGGGAGGAAGCCAGATAAATTTATTCATTAGTCTATACCTGGCTTTTCTTTCCAGAATCTGTTAAATACATCTAAAAACAAACCTGTCCAGACAGAATTAAACAGAGTATAAATCCTTCCGTTCCCCACAGTCAGTCAGAACTGAGGAAGCTTATTGGATGAAGTTCAGTTGCCTCTTGAAAAAAAACACCTTTGGGATATTCAGGTAGATAAATAATAAAAGTTTCCATTTGGCTACGAGGGAGATCAGATTTTCTTATGAGTTCTCTATGGGCAGCTGAGTTTGAAGCACTACAATCTGAGCCACAGCAACCTCTTCTTAGGGCCTATGGCCTTAGGAACTGGAAGGGAGGCAGGGAAGGAGGGAGGGAGAAAGGAAGGATAGGAGGATAGGGAAAGAGGAAAGAAGGCAGGCAGGCAGAAGGGAGGGAGGTGCAAGGAAGGAAGGAAGCATAGATAAGCAGGAGGGAAAGAAGGCAGGCAGGCAGGAGGAAAGAGGAAGGAGGGAACTGGAAGGGAGGCAGGAAGGAAGGGAAGGAGGAAGGGAGGATGGAAGGAAGGATAGACAAGTAAGAGGGAAAGAGGAAAGAAAGCATCTGAATGTACTAAACACGAGTCTTCAGGGGAAAGATGCATACATTGTGAAAACTCAGCTGTCAGTTGATCATAATGTTATGAAATGACATTTGCATTTAATTGTAATTGTTCAAAGAATGTTCAGAAAAATGTTTGGCCCTCCAGCATGTTCACTTCATCCAATCTGGCCCTCTTTGAAAAAAGTTTGGACACCCCTGTCTTAGGCGTACCAGTAATGGGTTGTTTAATTATGCATTGTAGCTGCCTTTCTCCCTTAGGTTTTTAGTTACAGATTAGCATATACCCAGGCATGCACATAGACATACCACATAAATGGTCTGAGAGGCTCCACCAGATAAAAACACTATTTCAAAATTAGCTTGGTTGAGGCCATCAAGAGGCCTGTGTAAGGCTTTCAAGAAAATTCCTCATTAACCTGAAGGATCTCTTTTCATAGTGAGCCCTGCAGCTAAGGAAGGTCATCGACCGCATGAAAGGAAACTATCAACCCTGAAGAAAACAAGATGAGGGGTCAATAAAGAGTACAGCGACTGTTGTGCAGGAGGAAAACCATCCAGCCAGTTGTGGGAGCAACAGGACTTTCTCTAAATCCATGTGGAATAACCTTTGGTTGCTAAGTAACCATGTCTGTGCTTGCATGCACCTTTGTGTCAATTGTTGATTCCTGACGACTGCCTGGACTGGTCCTTGCAGTTTTCTTGGCAAGGATTTTTGAAAGTGGTTTTGTCATCTCTTCTTTCCAAGGTTAAGAAAGAATGACTGATCCAACGTCACCCAGCTGGCTTTGCGCCTAAAGCAGGACCCTCCCATTTTCTAGTGTCTGCTCTACTATATTTAAATGACTTTCTTCTATCAAAGTGGCTATCCGAGTAACCCTAATAAGATCCAATGCTTGCTGGGGTGAAGTCACTTCCAACATCTCACGAATGAAAATAGAGGCATGTTTGCAACACTGCTTTGCCTTCCTGATTCAATAGCTGGGTTCACACATCGTTCTAAATCTGCATTTTTCGGTTAATGATTTATTTACTTTTTTTAATTAAAAAAGTTTACCTCTTGTTCACACACTATGCTATGTGGTGCATTGTATTTTATAAATTACAATGACAGGATATTTATTTTTTTACTAAATCAGACCAAGACAAATCACTTAGCACTTAATGTCACACAAGTAAAAGCAGATTTCTCTTTAAATTCACTGCTACATACTTTGAACATGCAGACAGAGTCTTTACATGTATATACGTACATGTATGTTGATGCTTTCATGTACTTAGGAGCCCCTGGTGATTTGGATTATTTCTTGTATGGACACTCTACCTTTGTAGCAAACTCTTCCACTCATTCATTAGGAAGGCATAAATGTTGGAACCTGCAAGCATCAGAGGACATGGAAAGGATATTAAAATCCATTATGAGGCAAAGTAGATTCTTATCTGAAGGGGACACTGTTCTCATAGCAAAAATTAATGATGGAAAGGTTTACTGAGGTTCTGAAGTTACCTTTGAGGATAGAACCTGCCAAAACCTCTGGTATCCATGCTAAAATATTATAGGAAGGTAAGGGTCATCTATCTTTCTTAGACTGAATGACAGGAGGGTGAGGAGTTCCTAGCATTATCATAAGAAAAATATGTAACACAAGATTCTGGCTACCTGCTGATATTCTGCCTTAGTTATGTGTCCTCTTTTCCATTTTTGGTGCTTATCCTTGAGGCAAAATTCACTTAACAAATGTCTCACTTAACAACAGAAATGTTGGGCTCAATGATGGCCGTAAGTCGGGGAGTACCTGTACACAATCAAGAACTGCATCAATTCCTATCTTGTTCCCCATCTATTTTAGCTCTTTTTAACTATAGAGAGAGAGACTGAGACAACATAGTTGCAATGACTCAAAAAGGGACCCCTCACTTATAAGCAGCAGCTTCTGAAGCATGCCTGGCTTAATCCAAGCTTCTTTATGTGAGGTGGGATAAATTAGATTGGCTAAAGGAAAGATCCAGCATTTAAATACACACAATGTGTGCGTACACAGACATGTAGTCTACCTATTATGTTCTACTATGAGGTAGACTTAACTGAGAGATAGCAACAGGCCAAGAACTTACAGTGAAAAATCAAAGGAAGGGGTGAGGATTTCCTGATTCACTCAAGCAGTAAAGCCTGTATGTGAGAAAAAGAGAAACAAAGAGATTCAGTTTGTTTATCTCTAAGCACTATAAAAGGAAGTATATTTGTCTTGACTGTTGTTTGTTATACCCTGGATAAGGTATGGTATTTGTCTTTTGCCTTAGAGAAAATACAGATGATTACTGTTTAACAATGCATTTTTAAGAATCATATTTTTTGTTGAATATAACATCTCTTTCTGCATGGCTTAGTAAAGGATTGCAAGCAGAACAGATGAATCTATTTTCTACAACCTGCTAGCCCCCAAGCCTTATGATGGTCCTGATCCAGTCCTAACCTGGAGATGATGAAATTGATGGCAATTATAAAGCCCTCTACCATGCTGGACCTATTTTTGTCATGTATAAACTGAGCTTACAAGGAGAAAACCTATTTTCTCACCCATGTGCCCTTCAAATTAGCATTAACAAGGGTCAATTAAAAGAGAACCTCATTAATATACCATCAATTTCTTTGCAACGTTTTGGCAGATTCTTGAAGAGGGAGCAATTGTTGGTGCCCCCCCCCCTACAAATCTTGCAGGAAGCTTGCTACAGCTAGAATCTTCTGCCTGTTCTCTTCCAAGTGCAATGGGACATCTTTTGCTCAGAAGGAGATTTTGCTTTGGCATACTGATTATTTTGATAAATTAAAGTCAGCATAGATCCATCTCTGCAGCATTTGGGCCCAATGCATCCAAAGAAACATCACATTTTCACTCAACCCATCCTTGGAGCTTGACAGGAAAACAGCAAGTGGTAACCTCAAAATCAATTGACAGCAACTCCCTGTATTCTCTTCCTGAGCTAGATAGATAGATAGACAGACAGAGACATATTCTTATTCTCTGTGGCTGCCATTTCTTCCTAAGTCGTTTGTGCCAAGACAGAGAATAAAGGCAGCACTGAATCTTAAAAGCAAGTATATGCTGCCATCCAATGGTAAACCCTAGCCATGACCAATAAGATGTCCCAGACAGGCTACGAAGAAGGAACAAAACCTGGTGTTAAATTATAGTTAATAAAAAAATGACAGCTGCTGGTGAATTATATTTCTGAATAAACATAACCCGGGAATGTTGATAGAAGAGATAAGAAAATGATATTTAAAAAATGAAATTCCTTCAGGTCAAGTTCAGTTCCTGCTGTCTTAGTGGGCTTATATGGTGTTCTTGAAAACAATGCAGAATTCGGTGTGTGTGTGTGTGTGTTTTTCCTTTTTATTTCCGAGTCTACAAAATCCCATGAAGAAATTCACTACTAATTCACTATCCTTTTGCCACTAGAAAAGTAGCTATTGGTACCATATCAAGTAGGAGATTATCGGGTGCAAGGAACCAAGAACAACATGATGAATTGCTCAGAGCAGTTTCTTTGTTGCTGCTTCCTCATAGAAAGGAATCTTGCCAGACGAAAGCAAAATTTGGATAGCTATAGCAATTGCAATAGCACTTATATACTTCCCATGGTGTTTTACAGCACTCTCTGAGTGGTTAACAATGTCAGCATATTGCTCCCAATAATCTGGGTCCTCATTTTACCAACTTCAGAAGGATGAAAGCTGAGTCAACCTTGAGTCCTATCAGGATTGAATTCCTAACTGTGAGCAGAGTTAGTTTGCAATACTGCTTTCTAACCACTGTGCCACCATGGTTCCTATCATGTAAATCCTGTGAAGTCTAGGGAGGATCATTCTGTATACCCAGGACTCAAGGCTGATTTGCTTCTTAGCTCTTGGGAAAGGACCACTCTGTCCTGCAACTCAGCACCAGATTCCACCACAGTGTGGAGAGTTTTAAAGAAGCACTTTTCATTGAAGCTTTGCACCATGCAGTCTATTGGGACTAAAATCACACACACACACACACACACACACACACACACCTTCTAGGGGGCTGAATGGAGCACCATCTCAAGTAACCAAAGTGGTTTCTATAAATGTGTAACAATCAGTAAAATCCACTTTGCAAGGTAAAGCACGGTAGAGCTAGCCTATTTCATGCAACTTAAATATTGGGATGGAAATACTTTTAATCATCTATTTTAATTGAATGCAGGCGCTTGTAGCTCAAAAAAGTATATACGTATTCTTATCTAAAAATACCTTCCCCAAATATAATTTGTGTGTAATGATGGTATATTGGCATGTGACATAGGGATTTTATTTTTACACATAGATTTTATTGAAAGACATGGTTTAAAATTTACTTGATTCAGGAACATGCATTTTTGAAGGCACCTTCAAAAATAATTTAAGCTGAGGGATACATTGCAAAGTGTAGAAGCACAAAAACTGCAGAAGCACAAAAACATAAAGAGAATTATGTTCTTCTAAATGCATTAGAAGAGGTGTTATTCTAATTGGGCTGCAATACTTGGTTGATTGATCAGCTAAATTAATCTATTGAAATACTTTGTCTGATTAAAAATACATTGCTCAGTTACTCAAGACATTTATTTTGTCTAATTAAATTTGCATTCTTCCATTAATCAGGAACTTTAAAAATATTAAAAAATACATTTGCTGTAAGACCTTGGGGGGGATGGGGAGTATCATACAGGTGGTCCTTGACTTATGACCACAATTGAGTCCAACATTTCTGTTGTTAAGTGAGACACTTGCCAAGTGAGTTTTGCCCAATCTTTCTTGCCACAGTTGTACAAGTTGCAAATAGAACTGCAGATCACTACAGTTGTTAAATTAATCACATGATTGCCAATCTGGCTCCTCCATTGACTTTGCTTGGCAGAAGGTCACAAAAAGTGATCCCATGATCCCAGGACACTGCAACTGTCATAATATGAGTCCATTGCTAAGCATCTGACTTTAGGTCACATGACCAAGACCATACTGTAACAGTCATAATTGTGAAAAATGGTCACAAGTCACTTTTTTCAGTGCTGATGTAATTTTCAACAGTCACTAAACATGCTGCTATAAGTCAAGGACTATCCATATATGCTATTTTAGGAAAGTCATTTTCATGTTTCTTCCTTTACATATAGGTGTAATATTTTTTTTCCAAAGACTGGTTTTATTCAGTGTATGCAATGTAAATCCTATACATTTTCCCTTTCTGAATTAATGTGCATAGATATGCAAATTTCATTGTTTATTAATTCCTTAAAACTCACACAGTAAAAACGAAGTTTTCTTTACAATCCCTTGAGAATTTTAAAACACAGAGCTAAACCATCAAACCATGTGTGTGCTTTGAAAATGATTTGAAGGAGGCACTTTGGAATGGGCAGCCTCTGCTTCGCTTACTTACTATCGGCTGCCATAAGAAACGGGGAGGGTGGGGCCATGGTGTTTGGGATGGGAATAAATAGTACAGGAGTGAGTTTTCTTCTCACCATCTTCTGCGCATGCTGGTGGCCGGGGTTTGGACTTGGTCAAGGCCAACCGTCCTGCATACCAACGTGATGATGCCTTTTGGAGATGCACCCCATCTGACACCTAAGGGAGTTGCAGATTGGACACTGGGGTGGGGTCGTTGGAGGGAGGGGACTGGGTTATCATTTGATATGTATTTGTTCGTGCCTTCCTGGCTCAGATCTTGCTTTACTTTCGCTGCTATCTTTTCATAACCAGTAAAAGTATTTTAATTTCACGAACCATGGAGTTGGGAATTTTCTTTCTTGGTTAGTGAGGGAGGCATGCCTTACAGATACAGCCTCTTTAAAGCAGTCACATCTGTTTCTAGACTCTCCCATGATCTTGAAAAAAAGACATAGCTATATTAATAAAAAAATTTAAATGATACAGCTGTTTTAAATATTTCCTTGTAATATCCTCATTGGAAATGTTTCACAGCCCTGCTTCGATAGCATCTGAATCTAATTGTTATTCCTGATTTGAGACCTTTCTTGACCTAAATTTGATTTACACTCAACGTATAGTTATCATGATCAAAACTTCTGACAGTTTGGTGATACTGCAAATTCTAGCCACTTCTTAGGCATGGAACCTGGTTGGGTGAGTATGGATTGATCACTATCTCTCAACCCAACTCACTTCACAAGGGAAATGTTGTAAGGGAAATATAAGAGAAAAGCATAATATATGCTACCTTCAGTTATTCAAATAAGAGTGGGATATAATAGCAATAACACTTCTATATCACATCCCCCCAAAATAAGATCTATCCCAAAAATAAGACCTAGCTTGACTTTTACATGTGCGCCTAATATAAGCCCTACCCCCAAAATAAGTAGACACTCCGTCCCACCATCTACTTGTACAAGCTGGAATGAGGTGCATGAGCTAGGCAGGGGTGGGGGGGTGGAGATGCCCCCCACATACTGCACCGAATTACCTTAGAGTCTCTGCAGCTAGGCCTCCCATGCTCTGACACCTGTCGTGCCATTGCCGGATATCTTCTGCTGCCACTTGTGGCTAGACACCACACGGTGCATGCGCCAGTGCCGATGCTCATGGTAGGAGGCTGTGTGGTTTGTCACACCAGTGCTGCTACTTGTGACAGGACGCCACATGCCACGTTGCGCCAGTGCCACTGCTCGCATGAGGAGGCCATGTGAAGCATCGCACCAGGGCTGCCACTTGCATTCACAATGGCATGACATGCCACGCAGCATCCTGCCACAAGTGCAATGTGCCATGCGGCATCCTACCACAGGTGGCGGCACCACAGAAGTCGGGCAGTGGCACAATAGGGTGTGAGAGGCCTGACTACAGTGGTCCTAAGGTAAACGGGTAAGACATCTCACATAAATAAGACCTGGTGCTTATTTTTTGGGCCCAAAAGAAAATAAGACCGGGTTTTATTTTTAGAGTAAAATGGTTGTACTTTACAGCACTCTCTAAGAGGTTTTCAGAGTCAGTATATTGTCCCCAACAATCTGGTTCCTCATTTTACCAACCTCAGAAGGATGGAAGGCTGAATCAATCTTGGGACAGTCAGGATCGAAATACTGCCAGTGGGCAGAGTTAGCCTGCAATACTGCATTCTATTTATGTCTATCTATGTGTCATATGTATGTATGTATGTATGTATGTATGTATGTATGTATGTATGTATGTGTTACAACCCCTGGTATGCCCAAATATGGGAGAGAGCTCACTACTCCCCGTTTCTGTCATTCGGCTCATCACAGAGGACCATCCAAGCAGAGAACCATATTTTTATTTTTAATGTTGCCTTTTTATATTTGTGTTGTATTTGTGCTGATAAATAAATAAAGGGAGACTAGTATAGATTGATTTCAAGCTATTTAGCTCTCATCAGCTAGCCATACCCTTACTGGTTCGATTCCCAGTAAGGGTATGGCAAGCTGATGAGATCTAAATAGCTTGAAATAGATCTATACTAGTCTCCCTTTATTTATTTATCAGCACAAATACAACACAATATATGTATGTATGTATGTATGTATGTATGTATGTATGTATGTATGTATGTATATACTGTATATGACAACCTGACACTTTAGCTCTTCTTTGGTCTATACTGTCTATACTGTATACTATACTGTGTACTATAAATGTCTTCATGGTTGCTGCCCCTTTAAGGTCAACTCTAATAATGCTCTGGATTATAAATTATAGGCAATTCTGATGACAAGATGAGATGACATTAGTTTCCATCCTTGGAGGATCTCAATGAAGGGCAAACTTTGTTTTGGAAAAAAAAGTTGGTTTATACAAGCTTGTAGACAGGAATCTGGTCAACTAAAATCCAATACTAAATTGGTGCTAGATAAAGGTCGATGGAATTCAGGAGTGATTGGACTTGGAACAAATGTGGGAATGCAATAACTTTAAGCTGATGATTTGTTGAACTCTCCTCTCCAGCTCTATCTGCCCTTCTTCTGCAGTATGATCCCATAGATTGAATGAACTGATGCTAGAGAGACAAGCCAAGAAAATCCTTTATCTTGTTGTCTTGACTTCTCCAACCTTCCAGATGAGTTGAGCCTGTTTTTCTCAGAAGTCTTAAATGTGATTTGGAATTCTGAGTGCTGCAATGCTGACATATCTTAATCGGTGTTAAAATGGGGGGGGAGGGAGTCTGATTTACCTTCACCTTTTGGGAAAGTAAGTTTTGAATTAGCAAGAATACCTCCACAAAATGAAACATAACCTTTACAGTAAGGCCTCCCTCTCTGTGTTGAGCATATAGGCGAAATGCTGGAACGTTTTAGCAGATGCCAGTTGATGTATTAAGATATCTATAAAGGAGAGATGATTATAATTATGCCATTAGTCAGAATGACTCCACATATGCCCTTCAGTTGAATAAGAAGAATCATTTTCTCAGAGTTGCAAAATGGCTGCTATTGGCACATTATGCCATTGTCTTTCTGTCTGTATCCAGATGCTCTGTCTGCAAATGGGCTCCTCTGGCTTTTAGAAAGGAAGAAGAAAGGGCATCAACTAATCACTGCATTTGAAGCCCACTGAATTGTCTTATGTATTTGCCACCTCCCATGCCAGTAAGCGAGCTGTTGTTTTCCTACTTAGTTTGCCTGAGCGTGTGTCCTCTTTTCAGATAAAACCATCCCTCTCCCTCTCAGCTGTTCTGATTGCATGAAGAGGAACCTGATTGCAATATTATTCTTTCATCAGCTACATAAAAGATTAAAAAAAGTCTTTTCAGGAATCCTAAAGGGTTGGATGAGATTACATTTCAGTAGGGTGTAAGTCGGTTGAGCTCAGAGGCACATCTGATCCCAGCAGCTGCAAGGGGACTTCAAGGCTTGATTAGAGAAAATTGGGCTGTTGTGCTTTATTTAGCAATTTGTAGAATGTAATACTTGGATTTTTTTTTCCTCTTTCCTTCTGGTGGTTGGAGAAGTCCTTTCCTTCTGCCTTCAAGCCAACGTACGTGTGACCTATGAGCCATTAATTCTTTCTGTATTTCTAAAAACATTAATGGAGCTGTGGAGAAGTAAAAAACATATTAAGGTTCCAAGAAGTGCCAGGTATGAGGAAAAACCTCTATGCTTATAATAGAATAATAGTTAGAAGGGACATTGATAGGTCTTCTAATCCAAGCCTTGCTCAAGCAGGGCATCCTATGCCATTTCAAACAAATGGCTGCCCAATCTCTTCATAAAAATCTCTAGTATAGGAGCTCCCACAGCTTCTGGAGGCAAGTCATTACATTGGTTTATTGTTCTCACTTTCAGGAAACTTCTCCTTAGTTCTAAGTTTGTTCTCTCCTTGATTAGTTTATGTCCATTGCTTCTTTATGTCAGCCTCTGCTTTGCTGCTTGCTTTCGGCTGCCATTGAAACGGGGAGGGGGGGAGATGATATGGTATTTGGGAGGGGAAGCTTAAGCACAGGAGTGAATGAAGAAGGGAGTGATTTTCTCACCATCTACTAAGCATGCCGCAGATAGTGGAATTGCCGCCAAGGCCAACCATCCGGCATACCAACCTGATGATGGGTTTTGAAGCTGCAGCCCACATGACACCTGTGGGGTGTGCGGATTGGACTGGGGGTTGGGGTTACTAGGTGGAGGGAGTTGGGTCACATATTGATATCTATGATTACGCACGCTTTTGCCTCAGATCTTGCTTTGCTAGCTGCTTTCTACTCATAACCAGTAAAAGTACTCTTAATTCTGAAAAATGAAGTTGAGTGGTTTCTTTCTTGGTTACTGATGGAGGCCGCCCTGACACTTTATCATCCATGAATTTTCATGAAGTGATCCCTGGGTATAATCCTTGGATATAAATTATGTAAATGAATATAAAGAGAAGCAGCCTTGGTCTGTTTGTCAATTAGAAAGGAATAGTGACATATTGTACAAAACATCTGAAGGGAAACTAATTTTCTATTCAAGCCTGTGGTTTCTGCATGATACTTCTAATAAAGGGTCTAATAAATAAGGATATTTTTTAGCTCAGGGTTGAAATGAGGAGCCCTTGATGTTCTCTGAGTTTGGTAGTTTTCTTGCAGACATTTCATTAGCCAACTAGGTAACATCATCAGGCTAGCACTAATGTTACCTTGTTTGGGTAATGAAAACAACCAAGTTCAGAGAGCACCAAGGACCCATCATTTGTGGATCTATAAGGTCTCTCTCTCCCTCCCTCCCTCTCCCCCCTCTCTCTCTCTCTCTCTGTCTCTCTCTCTCCCTCCCTCCCTCCCTCTCCCTCTCCCTCCCCCACCTCTCTCTCACAGACAGACAGACAGACATTGTCTGCATAGTGGAAGTGACATCACAAAGATTCTGCAAAGGAATAGAATTTCTTAGAATTCCCCAAAGGAACAAAAAGGAAGTGGAAAAAATGGCCAACAAGCCACCAGTAGTCCAAAGTACTTCTCACTTCACCGAGGAATGGTCTGAAAAATTTGGAAGCCACTGTAGTGATATTGTCCAGCTGGCCTTTATCACATCTTGTCTCTTTATTTTTGTGGGAGGTATCATTATCATCTTGATGGTGAGAGTAATCCGATCCCTATTACATAGGTGCTTCTTTAGATATTCCATTCATTTTCAGGTAAGTGTGCTCTATAAGTCATCAAAAGAAAATGTGGCTGGGAACTATTAGGATTATATATCTGAATATTGCACACCTTACTCATGAAGTTAAAATCAGATAGAGAGTTACATGTAAAGGAAGTGGAATATCTTGGGCTTTTCTGAGAATTCTGATGTAGAACCAGTGTGTTGATTGCATATTATTGGTGTATTCATTTGATATTCATTGCTTATTTACAGTATTCCCTAATTACCTATGGACACCCCCCCCTCACACACACTTTCCATCTCCTGAAGAAAACAAACTCTACCACCATTTGAATTTCATCACATGTAGGAAGAAGTAGGGTATAATCTATAAAATGATAGATCAGAATATTTCCTGGTAACATTTACTATTTTGGGGGCAAATAGGTTTCTGATTTTGTTTTCTATTATAACACCCTGATAAGAGATTGGCATTTCAGTTGAGGGTACTTTTTAAGGCGCTTTCCATCCCTTCCTTTCCAGATGTTATACTTCATGGTTCATAATTCACTGGAAGTTTTTATGAAGAGATTGGACAATCATTTGTCTGAAATGGTATAGGGTAGAGGTCCCCAAACTTGGCAATTTAATTGCTCTGCTGGCTGGAGAATTCTGGGAGTTGAAGTCCACAAGTCTGAAAGTTGCCAAGTTTGAAGACCTCTGGTATAGGATTTCCTGCCTGAGCAGGTGTTTGGACTAGAAGACCTCCAAGGTCCCTTCTAACTCTGGCATTCTGTTGTAATCCTAAAATAACCAATGAAAAGAAGTAGCATTGAGATTGAATTTTGGTGGTGCAGTAGCCAAATAACTAAATAAATCTGTTTGACAGCAATTCCAGAATAAATGTTTGGCCCTGCACCTTATGAGAGGCACACAGAGGGCAATTAATTAGTACCCTTATTTTAATGTAGACAAGCAGTGTAAAATGTTAACATTTATTTTTATCTTGATAGTTGTTTACCAATAAGATGGGCTTGCTGAGTGTATGGAAAGGGAAGTTTCAAGACAGGGTGGTCATGATGATCTCAGCTCAGACGTCTATAGGCCGTATTCTGGTGAGTTATTTTAAAGGTGGCTAAAATATTGTTGGTGAACATTCATTAATTATACTGCAGAATGATTTCATGATTATTTCAGTATTTGACGTTAGGCACAGGAGTCAATGCTTAGGTTACTACAATAGAATTTACTATGCACAGGAGACAGGCATCAGCAAGTATAAAGGTGTCTTCCAAGATTTATAAAAATGCAGGATGAAAAGTGGTACCAAACCCTGCAAGAGAAGATTTCATGTAACCCACTTAAAATGAAATGGTGTCATGGACAAAATAAATGGTTGATAAGATTACCGCTTTGGTGCTACTAAAGCAGGTTTAATAGGTCTATCGCTTATATGACAAAAATAAACACGAAAAAGCTAAAGGCAACGGGGAAATCTATATTAATTTTAAATCATTGTCTATTGTGAATTTAATCAAGAATAGGTGAAACAATGAATACATACATAATGAAAGGGAGGATGACGATGTATTTACTATAATTGCATGTGAAATATTATGTCAAATCTCATTTGAATTGAATTCAATTCTGGATGAATTCATGGATATGGACATTATGGGGTTGTTACTTTTTTAAAAAAAAATAGGACAAAAACCTGTCTTTGCCTTCACCCAGGATATTCCAATTTCCTAATTTAGCAATACCTTAATTTCCATCCAAAATTTAACCATATTTGACTTTGCTTTGCTCTTAAATCAGTTTAACAGTAGGGATGTATAAAAGCGCATTGGTCTTCACGCAAAAAGAGACTATAGCCCAACCTACCAGAAACATAACTATAAAAAACAAATTGAAAATAAAAGTTAAAATAAGCAAAATAAATAAATAAATAAATAAATAAATAAATAAATAAATAAATAAATAAATAAATAAATAAATAAATAAATAAATAAATAAATAAATAAATAAATAAATAAATAAATAAATAGTAAGAGAACACCTGTCTGATCTGGATGAATACAAATCGCCAGATTACAGATTACATCCCAGAGTTCTAAAAGAGCTGGCAGATATCATCTCAGAACCACTGTACCACATTTTTCAAACATCCTGGAGCACCGGAGAACTACCAGAAGACTGGAAAAAGCTGGTGTGGTTCCCAGCTTCAAAAATGGGGAAAAAAGCAGACCAATCAGCGTAATATCAATACCCAGGAAAATACTGGAAAAGATAATTCAAAAAACAGATCTACCAACACCTAGAAATGAGTAAAGTAATAACTTGCAGCTAGCATGGGTTTGTTAAAAACAGATCATGCCAAACAAATCTTACTTTATTCTTTTTTTTCCCATTTTTTTTTATTTTTTATTCTCTTACATACCATTGTAAGTATACATTCACATAAAAAACTTATTTCATTCTTCAACATAGTGACTAAATTAATACTAAATTAGACCAGCAAAATACTGTGGACATAATGTACTTAGACTTCAGCAAGGCATTCAACAAAGTAGACCACAACCTACTTCTTGGTAAGCTAGAAAAAAGTGAGATAGATAGCTTCACCACCAGATGGATTCACAACTGGCTGACAAACAGTACTCAATGAGTAGTCCTTAATGGAGCTAAGTCTACATGGAGAGAAGAAACAGTGGAGTACCACAAGGTTCTGTTTTAGGCACAGTACTCTTCAATATCTTCATAAACGACTCAGATGAGGGAACAGAAAAGGAACTTACCAAATTTGCAGATGATACATTGGGTCCTATCTAACAAAATGAAATTCAATGTGGAGAAAAGTAAAGTCCTATACTCAGGCAAGAAAAACCAAAAGTACATATATAGACTGGCTGAAACCAGGCTTAATAGCAGTGACTGGGAGAGGGATCTTGGAGTCTTAGTGGACAACCAGCTAAGTATAAACCAGCAGTGTGCAGCGGCAGCCAAAAAAGCCAATGCAATCCTAAATTGCATTAACAGAGGGATATAATCAAGATCAAGTGAGGTACTAATACCACTCTATAAAGCCCTAGCAAGACCACACCTAGAGTACTGCATCCAGTTTTGTTCACCACACTATAAAAAAGATGTTGAGACTCTAGAAAAAGTGCAGAGAAGAGCAACCAAGATGATTAGAGGACTGGAGACGAAAACATATGAAAAACAGTTACAGGAACTAGGCAGGGCTAGTCTAGAGAAGAGAAGGACCAGGGGAGACTTGATAGCAGTGTTCCAATATTTGAGGGGTTGCCATAGAGAGGAAGGGGTCAAGCTATCCTTTGTGGAGAGGGAGCGGCCTATAAATTGAATAAATAAATAAATAAATAAATAAATAAAATAATCTGTTAATCAGTTCCTATATGTTTTCCTCTGTCCATTCCAAATGTAGCTTTCCTTCCTTAAGACCAGTGTTTTGATTCCTGGACAGCTCTTGGACTAATTCTTGGCAAAATTTCCATAGAAAAGAATATTTGTAGCTCAGATTTGAAAATGAGAAATCCTTGGTGCTCTCTGAGCTTAGTTGTTTCTTGCAGAAGTTTCATTACCCAAGCTAGATAACATCATCAGTACTAATGATGTTATACTACCTAGGTTGGGTAATGAAATGTCGGCAAGAAAACAATCAAGTTCAATAGCACCAAAGATTCCTCATTGGGAAGATTTTTCAGAGGTGGTTTGCCATGGGCTGTGAGAGAGAGCCTAAGGCGTGCATTATTTAAATGAAAAGTTTAAGAGTGGCCAAATTGTTATAACAAACTGGAGATAATCAATGGTTTATATTTATGTATATTACATTGAAGTGATAATGGAGAATATCAAATATATGTTTTTATTCTTACGCCACCTAGTAGTTCTTGAGTGTAAGATCCACTAGGACAGCCAATAGCAATAGCACTTAGACTTATGTACCTCTTCAAAGTGCTTTATTGCCTACTCTAAGCCGTTTACAAAGTCAGCATATTGCCCCAACAATCTGGGTCCTTGGAAGGATGGAAGGCTGAGTCAACCTTGAGTCTGGTGAGATTCGAACTGCCAAACTGCTGGCAGCTGGTAGTCAGAAGTAGCAGTCTGCAGTACTGCCTTCTAACCACTGCACCACCAAAGGCTCTTTTAAATGGTAAATATGGCATTAGAAAAACTAGAAACCCTAGAAAACTCTGGTTTTGAATTAGATTGGCAAATAAAGAGTGAATTAATTATACGGAGTTTTCTGTTTTAGGTAATACTGGTGTTCCTATTTAGTATCGGGTCACTCATCATTTACTTCATCAACTGTTACAGGTAATTAGAACCTTGTAATTTATCCTATGTGCATGTATTTCTTTAAAAAAACATATTTCACATGTCTGTTAATTTTTTTTATCAAAATATAGTTGCTTTTTTTTTTAAAGGAAATCTCTCTCTCCCTCCTTCTTTCCTTTGGTTAAAAAAAAGTCATTTAATCAAATGAAAGAAATACATTAAACTTACCATATAATAAATTAAATTGAGTTCAACCCCTAGCTATTTCATGTGCATATTTTCTTGTAAGAATATAAAATTGCTTTGCTGTTGCCTCCTCCTAGGGTATTGTGTGCTATATTTGTGTGTGGTTAATTTCCAATCTAGCCCACAGCCGTGAAATTTTATGGTTTCCCATCAAAGTATGAATCAGAACTTATCCTGCTTAACTTGGGCAGATACTGCCATCTGCTGTAGACAACAATAAATTCTCTGCAGTTTTCTTGGCAAGAATTTTCAGAAGCTGTTTGTCCTTGCCTGCTTTTTAGGGCTGAGAGAGAAGGACTAGATTCATCTCAAATCACCCAGCTGGCTTTGTGCCTATGGTGGGACTAGAACTCACAGTCCTCTGGTTTCTAGCCTGATGCCTTAACCACTATACCAGACTGGTATATCTTGAGGGCTGGATCTAAAAGCTGTTGTCTGTTTAGGGACAATGGAGGATCAGAGGCTCATTTCTTTTTTGTCACTGAGAATGCAGAAATGCCCTGCACACTCAAAGCAGCAAGGCTTCAGCAGATGTTCTGCAGCTGCTTTGCAGCACTTACTACTATGATTGTTTGACACAGTGGTGTATAGACATGCAGTCATTCCAGAAAGCATTGCAAAAGGAGCACAGCATCCAAGGAGAGCCCCATGCTATTACAAACATCTGGAATGCTTTGTTCTAAAACAAAGGAAAAGATCAATCATCCTCCAAAATGTTAATGCTGAGAGATGTTAGGCAGATTTTATTCCTTGCTTGTATTTATCCCATTATGGTTCAATTGGAAAGAAAGAACTCAGATTCATCATCAGAAGCATCTGTAATGTTATTCTTTCATATCCCTAAGAATAGTTGTATGATCTGTTCTAAGTCTCTCTGACTGCCTGTCTCTAATTTATTTGCCCCTACTATCACTATCTAAATAGCAATGATAGGTTATCCTCAACCTATGACCACAAATGAGCCAAAAAAAATTGTTAAGTAAATTTTGACTCACTTTACAACCTTTCTTGCCTGTATTGTTAAGGGAATAACTGTAGTTGATAAGTTAGTAACCTGGTTGTTAAGTAAATCTGGCTTCCTCGTTGACTTTGCTTGTCAGAAGGTTGTAAAAGGTGATCACATGACCTTGGGACATAGCAATGGTCATAAATACGAACCAGTTGTCAAGCATCTGAATTTTGATCACGTGATCATGGGAAGGCTGCAAAGGTCATGACTGTGAAATACAGTTATGTAAATTGATGACTACCTGTATTTCTCTTTTTAGACTAGTTCTTTTGCATTGAATTAAAATATCCATATTCCGCTAAAGTTGTCCATTTAACTGGTCAGGATCCTAAATTCAGGATGTGTATACGCATAAGCTTCTGGAGTACACCATGCAGTGAAAATAACTACCATATCTTTTTGATACTTACAGCTGGAACATCTTTCACTTTCGAAAGATATAAACCACATTTTTCAAACAAGAGATTTCTTTTTCCACTACTTGATTGAAAAAAACAAAAACAAACCAATAACAGCATCATCCTTTTGCAAAATGCAAATCAAACCAGTTTTGGCAATTTCATTCTGTCATTCCTCATTTGTCAACAACACAAAATGTGGAAACTATCAAAAATGTCAAATAAAATTTGAAATTCTACTTGTTGATATTCTGCAGCATACAGTGAGAATATGGCTTGGCTCATATGCTGCCAGCTTTTGGATCATTCAGTTAAATCATGTTAATATCAAATGCTTTACATTGGAGTACCCTTTTGTACAAGTGCCAACATATTTGGTGTCTGTGTGTGTGTGTGTGTTTTTGTGTGTTGTGTGTGTGTGTGTGAGAGAGAGAGAGAGAGAGAGAGAGAGGGAGGGAGGGAGGGAGGGAGGGAGGGAGGGAGAGAGGGGGAGAGGGGGAGAGAGAGAGAAGCATAATCTGTATTTCCAATGGAATGCATAGAGAAGAAAGGAGAGGCAAATGATGACATGCCCTTTTGTGATATTATTGTATAAATAACCTTTATGAATTTCCATCAAACATTATTCATTCCTTTTTGTCCTGCCTTCAGGTGCTTTGGAGAATAGATTGTCCCGCTCTTCTTTGAGTCAGCCCCTCAAATTGGAAGACTGTTATAATGTCACCTTTAGTCCTTCCTTTTTCGAGATTAGACATAACCAGTTCCTGCTATTTTCATTCTATGTTTTAGCTTCTAGCTGTCTAATCATTTTTGTTGCGCTTCACTTTTTCAGCCTCAGATGTGGGTACATATCTAACTCCTTCTTTGTGTAGTCTGTGGCTCCTTCCTTTGCTATGACAAAGGATTTCCATATTAAGAAGCAGCTCCCTTCTCTGCCTGGGCAAAGATTCCTGGCCAGGCACCATGGGAGGATGGTTGTGTTTTTTTATAGAGCCCACACATCTGGATTTAGAGTCAATCACAGACAAACTGATCTTCCATTAATGAATTTCATGAGGACATGTAGAATTCTTACAAATGAAATCAGACACTTGACTGAGTTTTGATTTCCAATTCTCTTCCTGCTCTGATTTTTCTTAATGATTATTAAAACTTTTTTTGAGGAATATGCAACCTGATTGTTTTAAAGAATTGCTATGGGTTGATTTCAAAAAAAATTAATGAAAGTCCTGCCTTAATATAAACAACAATTACTCATAAATCATAAACAATATTTTACCCCTTACTACAGTGTTAAAGAATTTTGCCTCACCTTTGAAGACCAGACAATTGTGATCGATCTATTCTTTAATTTATTTTTTCTTCTGCATTTTGGATTGCGGGTAAGAAATATTTGCAATTAAAAATATTTTAAAAGTGTTGGGAAAAATAAAATAAGAGGGAGAGATCTAGGAATGATTCAGAAATTTGTTTAAATTTGCAACACAATGTGGATTGTAATACAAACATGCCTACTTCTCATTTCCTTAAACCAACTGAATAGCAATGCAATTATTCTGTGCGTTTCACATTCTTCCATTTTTTTTCTAGTTGGAATACTTTTTAAAATAATTTGTAGAAAAGTGCATGCCATAATATATCTATCTGTGAAAATGAGCATATTTTTTGACAAAGTTATTTTACATATTTATTAAATTTATTTGCTGTCCATCTCACCATCAGGAGATTTATAATGAATACAAAATTGTATTAGTTTAGAGAAGTATGTAAAAAAACAAAAGTACAAAATAAGACTCGACAAATTATTACACTGATAGAACTATTAAATTCCTACTTTAAATTAAAGATAGGTCTGGGAGAACAATAACTATATCACTCAGGCTGTGGGCTTTCATTTGACATTACTTCTTCTTTTCTGAAGTCTGATCACATCATGAAGCAAAAAGACCAGGATAGGCTGAAAATAGTTTCATTATCTCTGACTATGTGTAGTGCTGTGTTTGTTTGTTGTTTTGATTTTTTTGTTTATGTTTTAGTTTTTGGCAGCAAGTGACAAGCTAGCATTCTGGTTGGAGCTTAATTCCATTGTGGATTTCTTCACCATAACTCCAGTCTGTATAGCTTTCTATCTAGGAAAAAATTGGCTTGGTAAGTACACACCTCAGTTGTATATTTCTAGGGAATTTTCAGTCATCCATGTCATGGTTTTCCCAAAGGTGCTTTTTTCAAAAGGCCACTGGACTTTCTTTGTTTTTCTTTGAAGACATTTTGCTTCTCATTCAAGAAGCTTCTTCAGTTCTCTGATTCAGTGAGAATCAGAATAAAGGAGTGACATAATGCAAATATTACCAGAAGCAGGATTCTCTCCCAATTCCATGTGTAAAGCATGAATAAAAACTGTATTAAGAGAAATTAGAAAGAAATTCTAGAACATCCCGAGAGAGAACATTAATAGTTTTCCCCCCTAAAACATGTGAGAAATTAGATGCTTGTTAAGGCAAGTGAAGTGGACAGGGGGGGCTCAATGGTTAAGATGCTCAGGTTGTCAATCAGAAAGGTCAGCAGTTCGGTGGTTTGAATTCCAAGTGCCGTGTAACTGAGTGAGCTCCCTTTACTTGTCCCAGCTTCTGCCAACCTAGCACTTCAAAAGCATATAAAAATGCAAGTATAAAGATAGGATTGGTGGGAAGGAACAGAATTCCATGTGCCTTCGGCATTTAGTCATGCTAGCCACATGACCACGGAGATGTCATCGGACAATGTGGCTCTTCGACTTTGAAATGGAGATGAGCACCACCCCCTAGAGCTGGGAATGACTAATGCATATGTGTGAGGGGAATCTTCATCTTTACCTTTAAGGTCAAGATAATTTCCAGTGAATAAAGGATTCCTTCTAATAAACTATCAAAAATGGCTGAGCCATTTTAGCAAATAATTGTGGAATTCAGTAACTTCAGATTTTCTGTAATGTGCTATATTTAATGTCACATTAAATGTGACCAAATATATATTTATGGCAACCATCCCACATCAAATGTGTTCAGCTTTTAATTCTCTGCAAAATGATAATAATACCACCTACTACCTAGAAATTAGTTAAATAGGTATGCATTATTTCTAAATGTTGTCACCATATTTCAATCTCCAGAAACCCAAAACACAATTTCACTTATTTCCTCATTTCCTCCTCTTTCTAGGTTTACGCTTCTTAAAAGCATTGAGATTGGTGGAACTTCCCAAAATTTTGCAGTTCCTTCAAATCACAACTAGTAGGTAAGACAATTTTTATTTGTGTCATTAGAAAAGTCATCTCTCTCTTTTTTGCTTCCAACTGGCGTTTGTGCAGTGGTCAGCTAGAACAAAATCAAAGTTCTCTCCAGCTCAAAATATGTTGATATCCTTTGTCCCAATTTGAAGAGTGGGCTTATAATCCTGGTCAGGTTAGCTAAATAAAATTGATTTTAGATCTTCCTATTCGGTTATCTCTTGAAGGTTAATAATCCTTGTACAAAAGACCAGTGAAGATTCAATTAAAGTGATTTATTGCTATAGCCCCGGGAACCTATGGCAAGTGTGCCACCAGAGGCAAGCGGAGCCATTTGTCAGGGCACGCAAGGCATTGCCCTGTCAGCTGGCCAGGGCTCCAGTGGCTCTATAGCAGGGGTGTCCAAACTTGGGAACTTTAAGACTTGTGGACTTCAACTCCCAGAATTCCCCAGCCAGCCATGCTGGCTGGGGAATTCTGGGAGTTGAAGTCCACAAGTCTTAAAGTTCCCAGGTTTGGACACCCCTGCTCTAAAGGAACCTGGGGAGGGCGAAAAGAGCTGCTTTGTAGTAGTATTTTTTTAAAAAGTACTGGGGTAAGTTAAAATAATGGCATACAAAAAACCTATGATAAACTGCCTACTCTATCTGAACTGTTACAATTCAAACTCTACCACAATGGGCTGATAGAAGACCTCTAATGCTTCGATTCCTTTTGGTAGCAGAAACGGGGATTAAAACCTTGTATCTAACATATTATTATTAGTTTCATTGGGTCACTGTGGGATCTCTAGGGCCAGAAACAGGATGAGAAATGCAATTAATAAAACAATCAATGTCTACTTGAGTTAAGAACATTAATTAATAGTGCCTCACTTGGAAGATCCTCAAAGGATTAAATGGAGGTGAATGTTGCACCTATTCCTTTGAAACTCATCCACATCAACCCTCTCTTTGCATTTTCAGTACTGCAATCAAGCTGTCTAAACTTCTTGCGGTATTTGTCAGTACTTGGCTCACGGCTGCAGGATTTCTTCACTGGGTATGTATCAGAACTGGGTTCCTCCCTATACTGTCTGGTACGCCAGAAGAGGTAGTGAAAATCTGGCATACTGGATGGGACCAGTAGTAAAAATGGTGGCTTGGCCACGCCCCCGAACCTGTTCTCTCATCAGAAGATTTTCTAAAAAAAGTTTTTCCCCCCCTGCCAGTTCAGCTTTAAAAAGTAAGAGGGGGGGAGGGAGGGCGGACTAAGGAAGAAAACTCACTTTTCTGCCGGGAGATTAAGCAAAGGAGAAAAATAAATGTTGTCACTTTAAATTGGAACTGAACATGCCTGGCTGTGGAATTCTGGGAGTTGAAGTCCACAAGTCTTAAAGCTGCAAACTTTGGAATCACACTTTAAATTGAAAAGCTGCTCAGGTTTGCAAAGTGACATTCAGCGGTTATTTTTTTTGGGGGGGTTGCTTCCCACAGAGGGAAGGGAGAAAGAAAGAAAGAAAGAAAGAAAGAAAGAAAGAAAGAAAGAAAGAAAGAAAGAAAGAAAGAAAGAAAGAAAGAAAGAAAGAAAGAAAGAAAGAAAGAAAAAGAAAGAAAACAGAAAGAAAGAAATGGAGGGAGAGAAGGAGGGAGGGAGGGAAGGAAGGAAGGAAAGAAGGAAAAAAAGAAAGAAAGAAAAACAACACAGCAATTTAGGGCTAGAATTCTACTCAGAGGTCATCTAGTCCAACCCACTGCTGCAGCAGGAAACCCTACATTGTCTGAATTATTTTGGTGCGTCTAACAGAGAGGAAAATTGCCAGAAAAGAGAAGGAGTTTACTAGGACAAGACTGCCATGCAGTGGAAGGCAGAGACAGTCCTTGACTTATGACTACAATTGAGCCTAACATTTTGGTTGCTAAGGATTGTTAAGTAAGCTTCACCATATTTTACCCAATCCATGACATCTCCTGGTGAGTGACATCAAGTTGGCCACACCCACCCAGTCACATGACCATCAAGCCATGCCCACAAAATAGGCCACGCCCACATAATAGGTAGTAAAAAGTTTTGAAACCCACCCCTGGTATGTTTCAAGATGCCTGATCAAAATACCAGTGAAAGCAAATGTTTGGTTATTTAACAGTAAAGGCAGATTCCCTACTGAATATCCTGATGGAATGTAGTTTGATTCAAATAAAACTGCAGGGTTTAACTTTGAAACTGCTTGCAATCTATACTAACATGTGATGTTCCCAAAAATACCTTTTAACTTAAGTTGACATTAACTTACATTGGATTTTTTGTTCTGTAGATGCTGATAGAAATAGTGATCAGTGAATGTTTAATAGCAATAGCACTTAGACTTATATACTACTTCATAGTGCTTTACAGCCCCCTCTAAGTGGTTTACAGAGTCAGTATATTACTGCCAACAATCAGGGTCCTTTTTTACTCATCTCAGAAGGATGGACGCCTGAGGCAACCTTGAGCTCGTTAGGACTGAATTCTTAGCAGTGAGCAGAATTAGACTGCAATACGCACTCTAGCCATGACTCTATATCACTTCACAGTGCTTTAAAGCCATCTCTAATCTCGATCCTTATTTTGCCAACATATGAAGGATGGAAGGCTGAGTTAACCGTGAACCAGTCAGAATCGAACTCCTGGCAGTGAGCAGTGAGTTAGCATGCAATACTGCAGTCTAACTAATGCACCAGAGTGGTGGGCTTGACATTTTTTTAGAACCTATTCTGTAGGTGTGGCCTGTTTTGTGGGAGTAGCTTGGTGGTCATGTGACCGGGTGGGAGTAGTTTGGCGGTCGTGTGACCAAGTGGACGTGGCCAAGTTGGAAAATGTGGTGAAATTCACTTAACAATGCTCTTGCTTAGCAACCAAAATTTTGGGCTAAATTGTGATCGTGTTCTCTTTCTCTTTCTTTCTTTCTTTCTTTCTTTCTTTCTTTCTTTCTTTCTTTCTTTCTTCCTTCCTTCCTTCCTTCCTTCCTTCCTTCCTTCCTTCCTTCCTTCCTTCCTTTGTTCTTTATGTCTCTCTCCCCCACATTTTCTTTCTTTCTCTTCCTTCCTTCCTTCTTTCTTGTCTTTCTCTCTCTCCAACTTTCCTTCTTTCTCTTTCTCATTCTTTCTGTTTGGAAAGCCCCACGTGGAACTCCCCTCCTGTTCTTTCTTCTGCTGTTTGTAGAAGCCACGCAGGGTGCGTTCCCTTGCCTTTCACAGCCGCCTCATTTCCAATTGGGGGGGATCCATGGAGAGGGAGGAAAAAGATGGCTTTCTTTCCCCCCACACCCAATTGGAAATGAGGCGACTGTCAAAGGCAAGGGAACGCACCCTGCGTGGCTTCTTCAACAGCAGAAGAAAGAACAGGAGGGGAGTTTGGCTGTTTGAAAAGCTGGAAGGACCTTGTAGATCTTCTAGTCCAGAGGTGTCAAAGTCACGGCCTACAGGCCATAAGCGTCACGGTCTGACCCCACCCCCGCCTGAAGGGGGGAAAAGTCCCCATACGTCATGTGATGCCACCGTGATGCCGCAAGTTTGACACCCCTGTTTGACAACCCTCAACCAAATTTGACAACCACCTTTTCAAGCAGGGAACCCTATACCATTTGAGACAAGAGCCTGTCCAGTCTCTTCATAAAATGAAACATCCAGTGATGAAGCACCACAACTTCTGAGGGCAATCTGTTGCAGTGGTTTATTGATCTCACTGTTAGGAAATTTAATTCCAGGTTGCTTCTTTCCTTGATTAGTTCCCATCGTTTTTTTTCTTACCATCCCCTCTTGTGCTTTGGAAAAGGTTGACCCCCTCTTCTGTGTGGCAGCTGGTGAAATCTGGAATGCTGCGATCTACCCTTGTCCTTCTTTTCTCTCGACTAGCCATGCTCAAATCCTGCAACAGTTTTTTTTTAAAAATATGTTTTACTTCCAGGCCTTTAATCATTTTAGTTGCTCTTCTCTGCACTTTTTCCAAAGTCTCAACATCTTTTTTGTAATGTGGTTACCAAAACTGAATGCAGTATTCCAGGTGTGGTCTTACTAAGGTTTTATAAAGCAATATTAATGCTTCCCTTGATTTTGATTCTGTAACTTTGTTCATGCAACCAAGGATTGTATTAGTTTTTTTTTTTTTTTGGGGGGGGGGGGGTTGCTGCTGCACACTGCTGGCTCATATTTAAGTGATTGTCCACTAGGATTCTAAGGTCCCTTTCACCATTACTGTTTTTGAGCCATTGTATAATTCAGTAGATAAACTCAATTTTATTATATGTAATCGAGTTTTCTTGTCTAATGAAAGAAAGTTAACACAGACTTCATGAGAATGATACGTGACATACAAGAGATCCAGAAACCTAGTCACTGTATTTAGCATGTTGTGTGAACTATACCATCTGCTTAAATTGTGGCATAGGTTACCCATTTGAGCATATTATGATGTGTGAATAGAGTAACTCACATTTAGAATGCACCAACCTAGTCAGTTGATATAATGAAGAAAGCTCTGAGGACAAGAATAATGTTAATTCAGGAAAAGCCTGAACAGATGAATTTCACAAGAAGTTCAAAGTTGTTGAATCTAAGAACATTTTATCTCTTATTTTTAATTTACAATGAACAATGACTTAATCACAAGCCTACCAGGATGATGTCAGCAAATGACAATGTCTTGCTGTATTGGCAACAATTCTCACCTTTTTTTATAATTTATTTTGTTATACAGATGGAGAATTCTGGAGATCCCTGGGTATATCACAGCAATCATCAAAACTTGACTTACTTTGAATGTTTATACTTGATCATGGTAACTATGTCTACAGTTGGATTTGGAGATGTAGTTGCCCAAACGACCACAGGACGTGTGTTCATACTTTTCTTCATTGTTGCTGGTCTGGTAAGGAACCTATTAGGATTTGGATGAACACAGAAATTTTAAGTCAGCTTCACTTCATATATTTTTGTTGCCCTATAAGCTGCCTGAGAGGTGGTGCCTGCTAGTAGAGAGTGGCAGCAGTGAAATTGTGAGAATCTAAAGTACAGCAAGGGTGTCACTTATAGAGAAAATAAATAATAATAGTGTAATATTTCACTATGGACAATCAGGAATGATGGAATCTTGTTCTGTGATCATTAGAGTTGATTAGGAATATGATAAGTTTTCTCATATGATCAATAGAATGTTGTTGTTTGTAAATAAGCATGTTCAAGCACAATTTGTAATCTTCCCTTTTTAAAAGGTGCTGAAAAAAGAATAAAAAACGGAGCAATACAATACAATACAATAGTAGAGTTGGAAGAGACCTTGCAGGTCTTCTAGTCCAACCCCCTGCCTAGGCAGGAAACCCTATACCGTTTCAGACAAATAGCTATCCAACATCTTCTTAAAGACTTCCAGTGTTGGGGCATTCACAACTTCTGGAGGCAACTTCTGTTCCACTGATTAATTGTTCTAACTGTCAGGAAATTCCTCCTCAGTTCTAAGTTGCTTCTCTCCTTGATTAGTTTCCACCCATTGCTTCTTGTTCTGCCCTCAGGTGCCTTGGAGAATAGTTTGACTCCCTCTTCTTTGTGGCAACCCCTGAGATATTGGAACACTACTATCATGTCTCCCCTAGTCCTTCTTTCTCTTAAGCTAAACATACCCAGTTCCTACAACCGTTCCTCATATGTTTTAGTCTCCAGCCCCCTAATCATCTTTGTTGCTCTTCTCTGCACTCTTTCTAGAGTCTCCACATCTTTTTTACATCGTGGTGACCAGAACTGAATGCCGTATTCCAAGTGTGGCCTTATCAGGGCATTATAAAGTGGTATTAACCCTTCACGTGATCTTGATTCTATCCCTCTGTTGATGCAGCCTAGGACTGTGTTGGCTTTTTTGGCAGCTGTTGCACACTCCTGGCTCATATTTAAATGGTTGTCCACTAGGATTCCAACTATAAATCAAAATCAATATACAGTATATTTAAAGATTCTGAGTTATGCCAGATATTCTAGAGATAGCAATAGCACTTGGAGTTATATACTACTCAATAGTGCCTTATAACACACTCTGAGTGGTGTAGAATGTCAGCATATTGCCCCTAGTAGTCAAGGTCCTCATTTTATTGACCTTGGAAGGTTGGAACGCTGAGTCAAGCTTGAGCTGGTAAGAATTGAACTCCAGGCTGTGGGCAACTTTAGCCTGCAATATTGTATTCTGTTTACTGCGCCACCATAGTTCATCCAGGATGGCCTGGATATTGTTGAGAAGTCACCAAATGGATGTATTGTACCCACTGCCAATTTCCTTATGCCACATTTATGATTTGGGGGAAAATTTGGTAGGCATTTTAATACAAATTTAGCAATTTTTTTTCATTTCAAAACCAATATTCAGATCCTGAAACTAGTAATCTTTCAAAGGTAATATTTTTACAAATGTTGCAGTGCAATTTTCTATTTTAAAAATTGCATCTCCATTGTAAGTATAAGAGGAAAACTGCAGGAAATGTGTACTGATGCAAACCATACGAACATTATGTTTGTTAATACACACACACACATTGTTAATACACACACACACACACCTAGTCTTTATATATATATAGAAAATCAGTCTAACAAGAAACCAATGCAATATTGGAAAAAAAGAAACTGAAACTCACAGTTTAATTTATCTGTTTGATCGACTCGTTGCTCTTAGGAATAGAGGAATATCTACAAATATTTGTTATTTCTCCTCTTTCCTATGAATGGATAATAACAACTGCAAACAATTCTTGTCAATGTAACAGCTAGAAGAAAGTGGTATATGGTAACAGGTTGAGGCTGAAACATTCCATGTTTTATTATTATAAGAATGAATTGCTCCAAACCTCAAATTTACATTTTGCTCTTTTCCTTCTAGAGGAAACATTCAAATCTAATGTATAATTTGAGATTGAAATAATTTCCAGTTTGCGCATTTTTAACTGTGTCTGCTGTCTTGCTTTAATCTGATGTCTACCAAATCTCTTGGGTTACAATTCCAAAACTTCACGTACAACAATTACACCACATAGCACTGGATTTGGGTTGACAATAAATTTAAATAAGTAACCTGTCATACTAAGTCTGAGTTCTGGCAGCTCTATCCATTCATTTGGAGAATAGGTTGGAAAAGGCTAATTACATACTGAATTGTCCATTATTATTATTATTTTAAAAAAATGAATATGTACTTTTCCTGATATAGAATAATAGAGTTGGAAGGGACCTTAGAGGTCTTCTAGGTCAACCCCCTGCTCAAGGCCCTACCCTATTCCACACATGTGGCTGTCCAATCTCTTCTTAAAAGCCTCTAATGATGGAAGCATCTACAGCTTCTGAAGGCAAGCCATTCCATGGATGAATTGTTCCCACTGTTATGAAGTTTCTCCTTAGTTCTAGGTTCTTGCTTCTCTCCTTGATTACTTTCCATCCGTTGTTTCTTGTCCATCATTGATTCATTTCGAGTTGCTGTGGGAAAATAAACATTTTATATGAATCTTGGAAAACTATTGAAACTGGGTTCCCATTGCCTAGATCCTCTTTGCAAATTTGGTGCCTGAAATAGCAGACATTGTTGGAAGCAGAAGAGTCTACATGGGCTCCTATATATATGTGAAAGGCAGAAAGTAAGTAATTTTTATGCTATCCTCCTTGCATTTTTATAGTTCTTAATTTGGATATTTCTTGCACGTGAGGTTTTTTTTCCCAAATGATATACTTAATCAATCAGGCCCAGTATTTAAATACCATATTAAACTTTATTATTGTTAGATATGGTTGGTGCTTTTGTGCTAATATTGTTGTTTGGCTAATTTAATGTATTATGCAAATTGAGATAATAGTTCATTTCAGAAATCAGGTTTTATTCATTAATATAGAAAGAATAAGATAGAAAAACACAAACTGAATTTAATTGAGAATGAAAACTTGGCAAATAAACTGAAACCAACAAGGCAATAAATTTTTGAAAATGAAAATAAACCAGGATGATGGCTGGCATATAAAATGAAAAAAGAGAAAGAAGAAAAATTAATAAATCAATTAATAGACCAAGAATGAAAAATATGCTACCAAAATGAGGAAAAGAAAAATAATTGTTGAGAACTATTATAAAAACTAATATCAACTTGAGACAATTGCGGATGAAAATATAAAGCAATACTTAGAAAAAAATGAAATAACCTAAGATTCCAGAAAAAAAAATTAAAAAGGCACTAGAACGGAGAATTACAATGATGGAATTAATGGAGAAAATTAAAAAAACAGGACCAGGTGGACTACCAGCAGAGTTGTATGAAATATTACAAGATGTATTAAGCAATGTAATGCTGGAAGTATTTAATGAGTTTTTATTAGAAGCAAAGACACCGGACTCATGGATGTAGGCCATTTGACTGTACGCCGCCCCGAGTCCTTCGGGAGAGGGTTGCGGCTAATCAAATAAAATTTGATTTGATACGTCTTATACCAAAAGAAGAGTCATATTTTCAGCAAATAAAGAATTATAGACCAATTTCTTTACTAAATGTGGATTACAAAAGTTTTACTTCAATAATGGCTGAAAGACTGAAGAGATGGTTAAATGAATTTGTACATCCAGATCAAAATGAGTTTCTACCCAAGAAGCAGATCAGAGATACCATGCGGATCATACTGAACACTTTAGAATATTATGAAGTGCATTCAGAGAAGCAAATGGCATTGTTATTTCTAGGCGCTCAGAAGGCCTTTGACAATGTGAACTGGCAATTTATGACAATGCAACTACAAATGATGGACTTTGGATTCACTGGTTGTAGTTCTCATAACCAACTTGCTGTTTTGTTTATTTTTATTTCTAAAGCAAACTTTCTCCCAGAGCAGTTTGGAAAATAACAAGAAAACCCCACTGTGAAATAAAACCCACTGTCTTATGAATATGATGCCAATTCTTGTCAGTGAGCAGTGAACTTCTCTTCTTTCTATAGGTTTATTGTTGTTTGTGGCAATATCACTCTGAGCAGTGTGACTGCTTTCTTAAGTGACTTCCTATCTCAGGACAAAGGAGACATTGCCAGTGAGATAGTCTTTCTGGGAGAGTAAGTATTACGGTGCTATTCTATCTAAACCTTATAGGCAATTCCTTCTCCAAACTAGGAAAATGCAATAAAAGTTTTGTGGATAAACCCACTGTGCAGAGTAAAGAAAAAAAGAAAAGAAAACCCCTACATTTCTCTATTTGTTCCCTACTGTTCTAATTCTATTTGACAAAAGAAACTTTGGTTTTAAAAATGAAGGAGTTAATTTTTGGCAAAATCCTCACCGACAGGAAAGTTCTCAGGTGATCAATGGATGTCTGTTGGCACACTATCCATCTTCTTTCCAGCAATCTGCATTACCTTCTCTGGCTTCCTATGCTTCAGTTATATCCAAAAGGAAGTAATCAGGAAGGAGCTTTTCCTGTTTGGATATTTCCAGACTGCGGAATGGGACAACTCTCTGTGGCCAACTCAGCATGGCCAACTCCCCATGGGACAATTCAAAAATTCAATTTAATCATTTAAAATATTTTTTAAAAAATATCTTAACTTTTGTCATTCACGTTTCATTTTGTTCCTCCTTTTGCATCCTTTCTTTAATGACTCTATTCCACCATGTGTTTGATATTAGTTTAACTCTTGTCCTGTGGTGATTGTCCCATGGCAGGTTGGCCACAGAGAGTTGGCCATAATGAGTTGGCTGTGGCAACTTGGTCAAAGTCAATTGTCCTAGACAAGAGGTTTCAAACTTAAGACCCATGGCTTGGATCCTGCCTGAAGGGTGCTTAAATCTGGCCCACAGGGCCAGCTTGGAAATAGCAAAGGACTGGCCCACAGTGCCTATGGCAGCCAAAATGGGGCACATGGGGGGAAAATGCACCCCGTGCCCCATTTTCAGCCTGGACGGACTCCTGCAGCACTCTGCCAGCCAAAACACACCCCTGTTTTGGCCAGCAAAGTGCTGTAGGAAGCCACCCAGGCCAAAAATGGAGTGTGGGATGTCCATACCCAGCACCCCCAGTGCCCTGTTTTGGCCGGCAGAGTGCTGCAGGAAGTCCCATCTCTCCCTCCTCCCACCTTGGCCAGCCCGCGAAGGAGAACTACAATGCTGATCCGGCCCTTGAAGAAATCCAGTTTGACACCCTTGTCCTAAACCCTCCAGACTGGTAAATTTGAACTGAAATAAATGCAAGATTATTTTTCCCTGGAAAGACACTAGTTTAAATGCATTTCCCTTCCTAGGGTGTCTTTAAGTGTGTATGACAAAGTTGGGAAATCATAGTTAGTTCTTCCCCTTCCCAAAGTAAACCTCCTATCTATTGCTTCCCAAAGTAAGCCTCTGAGTTGATGAAGTGTCATCTTCTTATGAAGGAGGCCTACACATTTGTGTTGGTATACACAAGCAGAGTGTTGTCAAATGTACAGCCAATAAAGCCACAGAACATTCTTTTACATCATTCTATGTTTTTTTTTTTTTTGGAAACTGAAGCAACTTCCATCCTGTTGGGATTTACTCTTAGGGCAGAGTGTTTTGGAATAGCAGGATTAAACAGAGTTGGACCACAATAATAAATCTAAGGCTGCATGATTCAAGTAGTCATCGAACATATATACAAGGTCTATAACTCCCATAGGTAGCTATATGGAAGAATAATTATTTTCTCAAGAATTAATAGTTGTTTTTCTTCTTTCACCAAATATAGACACCCTCCCAATCTGGAACTAGAAACTATATTCAGATGTTACACCGCATATACCAGTTTTTTCCAAGGTTCTGTCAAGAATAGTAATGATCTTCTGAGAGTTAACGTAAGGATAGCATTTGATGGTACATTACGGTCTTGTATAAACATTAGACAGACTATGATAGATGATTATATGTCAGACATATACAGTATGTTGAAGGAGGATGGGGTGTGCCTGGGCATCCTGTAATCCCTAAAACTGGCTTCTGCAGTAAGATGCTAGAGAAGATGATTCTCCCACTAATATCACGAAAGAGTCAATTGATCTTATCAATGACTTTGACTTTGGACATGGAGTGACAGAACCTGTCCCTTTTTTTCCCACTAAACATATCTGACCAATGTACTAATCATGCACAATGGATGTTAATTGCAAAGTCAATGATCACAAACTCTTGGCTGTTTCTTAACACAGTGACCCAAAGTTGCTTACTATGTAACTATGGCTTGTAAACTATAATTTATGGCAGAATGTCTATGGAGATTCTCAGTCATCCAAGTCATGGTTCAGAGGTAGTATCCAACTAGTTTGCACCAGTTTGGGTGAACTGGTAGGGAAACTTTGAACTGGTTTGCTGAACCGGTAATGACCTCTGGCTGGCCCCACCCTCGCTCGCTTGCTCGCCCTGCCCTCAACGCTTGCTCACCCTGTCCGCTTGATGTTCGTTCGCCACACTCATTTGACTCTCAGTCCCCTCACCCACCCGCTCGATGCTCAACCCGCCCATCCAACCCTATATATGTTGCCTTTGCCACCCGGCCCAGCTAATCGCCCCGCCAGTCACCTCCACACCTCGCACACTCTGCTTAGCTCACCAAAGGTAAGCATGCTGCCCACTCATCCTTTGCCAGGCCCCTGGGATATGCCATTCCCTGAGGCCCCGGATCTCCTGCCTGCCTCAGCTGGGTCGGGGAATGTGCCATTCCCTGGCTCTGGCCTTGCCCTGGATCTGCTGCCCACTCACCACCCATCTCGGCTGGGTTGGGGAACACACCATTTTCTGGCTCTGGCCTTGCCCTGGAGCCATCACTCACTTGCTGCCCATTCGCCCTTTGCCTCGCTCATCTACCTTCCATTCCATTGCCTGGGGGGGGGGGGCACAGCGAAGCTAGGTCGGCTTTTGTGGGAAGCTTGCAGCGGCCAGTTGTTTTTGGCTGCCTTCCAAGCATTTTTGCTGCGATGCCATTCCTCCAGTGCAGCAGGCCATTCTCCCAAATGGATTTGGCCCCAAGCAGTACTGGCAGGGAATGGACAGTGCCGGTAGGACAAGTCCCGTGACCATCACTGCCATCGCTGCCCTGTTTCCGCTGGCCGTGCATGCACATCCCATTGCCTGCCAATGCCACTCCTGGATGGCCAGGATAATGGCCTGCTGCGCCGGAGGGACGGTGTTGCAGAAGTGCTGCTCAGAAGTCAACCTCCAGCCACAGTCTTTAAGGTACTTTGACACAGGGAGGAGGGGAACCATAAAGGGACAGGCAGCCACTGCAAAGTGGCTCCTCCGCGAAGGTAGGCAAAAAGGTTCGGCTTCTCTCCACCGCAATATTCAATGTGGCTGCTTCTTTCCTCCTTCTCGGGCTCATACACAGAGTGCAAACATGAGAAGGAGGTGAGAAGCAGCCAGGTTGAATGCTAGAAGACTTGGCCAAACTTTTATGTGGGTTCTGTGGGTGTGGTTTGGGTGGCTGTGGCTTGGTGGGGTGATGCTGTCCCACTTTGCCGTGAGGGACATTGAGTTGGCCACACCCACTTAATCACATGACCCCTCCCCACCAATCCACGCTCACAGAACCAGAAGGGAAAAAATTTGAATACCACCTCTGTCATGGTTGTCCCAAGGGTGAGGAAGGAGGCAACTGAGTTTTCTGTTTTTTCTTCGAAGAAGTTTCATTCCTCATCCAAGAAGCTGAAGAAGCTGAGTTGCAATTCTATTTAGTTTCCTTGGAAAATATACTTTGTTTGTTTGTTTGTTTATTAAATTTATTTGCTACCACGGGGTTACTCTAGGCCAGGGGTATCCAAACTTGGGAACTTTAAGACTTGTGGACTTCAACTCCCAGAATTCCCCAGCCAGCATGGCTGGCTGGGGAATTCTGGGAGTTGAAATCCACAAGTCTTAAAGTTCCCAAGTTTGGACACCCCTGCTCTAGGCAGCTTACAATGAAAGGCGTAAATAATAGAACAGTAAACAATGGCAAAGGAACACGGCAAGAATAAATGGAACAGTATGGTAATGAAAAAGATGGATGGAGAACAGACAGCAGTGGAGGGAGGTGGAATCTGACATCACTCTAGCAGCCACTTCCAATTTGAAACAACAACCCCCACCCCAAATTTGGTCCCCAGGTCAACCAGCACAGCCATATCTTCAGGCATGCAATATAATTATAGATAGTACAATGGATAAGTCTATTTATTACATAGGCATAATATTTCAGTATTTTCTCCTCTCTCCTTTCTCTCTTTGAAATACAGATGGGTAAGGCTGAAGCATGCCTCATTTTAGCTGATATATGTTCTACTGATCCTTATACAGAGGATATTTCTAATGTCATGAGGTAAGGTAGGATCTAAACAGCTGTGTATTTCTTTTTTAAAAAAATTAGGATAACCCCCAATACCCTCTTACCAATTTTTAACATATCAAAACTGGCAAGGAGGTTTGCCTGCTTTTAAATAATAACATCAGTCTTGTCCTGTTCTTAATGGTTCTGCAAATGTTGCCCAAATATAACTTTCAGTGGTCCTCATTATTAGCCAATATTGGTTATTGCTATTGGGAGTTTAGTTAGCATACCTGAAATATGAGAGAGGGAGGGAGAGACAGAGATACACAGAGACAGAGACAGAGAGATACAGAGAGAGGGGGGAGGGGGAGGGGAAGAGGGAGGGAGGGAGGGAAAGACAGAGACAGAGACAGACAGACAGACAGACACACACAGAGAGAGAGAGAGAGAGAGAGAGAGAGAGAGAGAGAGAGAGAGAGAGAGAGAGAGAGAGAGAGAGAGAGAGAGAGAGAGAGATTATCTTTTTGGAGTACTTTGTTGGGAGAAATAGGAAAGACAGATGCAAAAGTAGCAATTCTAGTTAGCCTAGAATTTAAAGACTTTGTTGCATTTGTATAAAAGTATGTGTGTGACAAAGAATATGAGTGAGAGTGCATACAAATCATGAAGAGATATGTCTGAGTAGCTGAAAAAGGAAGCAAAAATGTTGTAATGATTATATATTGTTAGAAATTATCTTCTTCTTTTGGAATCCAGAACAAACTGTATTAACCGGCACTTTTATTCATTAACATGCTGGTTTTTTAATCCCACCCCCCTCTGCTAATCAATAAAAATGGAGAAGCATTTTCTGATCTGAGCCTTGCAATTTTAAGTGGCACAACTTAACGACTGGAAACTGGGGCTCGGTTGTCTGTGAAAGATAGATGCCTGTCCATAGCTAATCCAATGTGAAGTTTTTGATGCTGCTCTTCATCAGTTAAGCTGGTAGCAAATTTATTTCCACTCTTCATTTAGTTTAGCTAATATTATTTACTGTTAATACTGTTAATTTACTGGCATACCCCTATCCACAATGTACACTAACAACAGTTCTGTTTTTCATGCAGCGTACTGTCTATCAAGAATAATTTTCCAAATACCAGAGTTATAATACAAATCATCCAGTCTTCTAACAAGGTTGGGTTTTCCCCCTAATTTCTTTCTTCTTGTATCTTTGAGGTAGCCCTAGTTTTATACAGCAACTCATTATGAGCTTGAGAGCTCATACTTCACCCACTGAGATTTTTCCAAGCAAAACCTTTTTTCCCCTGTCTTGTAGAATTAACCCACGGTCAAGCCTTCCACCAGCAGAGATTGTAAAGCAAAAAATACACCATCTCCTTCTATGGTTCCAATATTTATTTCTTTAAAATCCAATGTCACTCAATTCCTCAATGACGTTGGGCAGTTTCCAAGTATAAAAAGAGAAAAGACAGTTGCCAAGTCTTCAATTAAAGAAAACTAAAGTGACTAATTAAAAGGGCCTATACAAAGTCTGGGAAAACAACTATAATGTCATAAGGGTGTGAGTGACATAAACCTCTGGGGTGGATTTTACATCTGGCGGGCAGGTCCTGCAACTAAGCAGGCACACCCATAGGATCCTGCAAGATGACATTTTTGATAGATGGGACCTGGAGGATATCTATTCCACAGAAATGAATGAAGATAAGTGATATCTCAACCTAGGCAGTCTAGGGCTTTAAAGATAACTGGCACCTTAAATTGCACCTGGTAACCAGTACAACTAACAGAGCAATGGAGAATTGGCTGGAAATTGTAAGAAGGACTTCCACCAAGACAAAAGGGAGATCTGCAGAACACTTAACTGGTGCAACCACTTAAAAATTCAAATTCAATTCAATTATACAAACTTTGTATAAGAAATCCCACAAAGAAGAAGGAGCTGCCCAAAGAAGAGGGGGTCAAGCTTTTCTCCAAAACACACGAAGACAGGACAAGAAGCAATGGATGAAAACTAATAAGGATAGAGTCAACCTAGAACTAAGGAGAAATGTCCTGATAGTTAGATCAATTAATCAGTGGAACAAGTTGCCTCCAGAAGTTGTGAATGCCCCAACACTGGAGATTTTTAAGGAGAGATGAGACAACCATTTGTCTGAAATGGTGTAGCATTTTCTGCTTCAGCAGGGCATGGGATTAGAAGACCTCCATGGTTCCTTCCAACTCTGTTATTCTGTTATCCTTTATCCTTATTCCTACCCTCACCTGTTTCTGACACCAGTGGTGTTTATCACTGAGTTATGATGAAACATGCCTTCAACAACATTCGCAGGACAGTACAGAACAAGCTTTGCAAGATGCAGGACTCCTGGTTGAGAACGAAGCAGATGAAATTCAGAAGTTTGCTTATAGAAACGATGTTAAATGATTCTTCGAACACAATGGAGAAACATTATGATGAAACATAACATGTTTTCCAAATCTTTGTTCAACTTTACACAGGTTCCTGATGCTAAGTGAATTAGAAATCAGATCTAATTTTTATAATATCTATTTTTTTTTTTCATTTCAGAACCTTAGCACACCGTTTCATAAATACAATATACCATTATATATAATTTATGAAAAGAGAGTGAATAAATTTGAACTATATATAAAATCATAATCCCTTAGTCTTCCCAAGAACGACACTCTTGGACTATGTTTTTCCCCCCTCTGGTGACATTCCAAATGTATCATTCTGCTGTTATGAATTATTTTTTATATGCTGCTCTCTATAAATTAGGTTTACTTGCCAAAGCTGCCTGGGTGGGACTGGAGAAAAGGCGATAGTATCATCTGCTTTGCTGAACTCAAGCTTGGATTAATAGCTCAGAGTTGTGTGGTGCCAGGTTTGTCCACGCTGTTGACCAGCTTGTTCATTAGAGAAGATATCGAGGTACTTCTCTTTAATCTATGTTGACCTCATTGCCCATCAATACTTATTGATTGTATTGATTTATTCACCACCCATTTTACTATAAGGTATCTCTAGGCAGCTTACGATTACATATACAGTTAAAACATACAGTTAAAACCAGACATTAAAACCAAGGACACCTGGGGAGGGCAGGGGTGCAGTGGAGGGAGGTGGAATCTGTTGTTACTCAATCAACCATCTCCAGTGTGCTATTCTGCTAGTGGGGTGCCAGGCCAATTTGCAGATCTAGGTCTTTAGTCCCTGATGAAAGGATGGGAGAGCTGGGGCCAACTTCACATTGGGGGGCAAGATGTTCCACAGTGTAGGAGCAACAGCAGGCCCTCCTCCTGTACCCTGCCAGCTGGAATAATCAGGCGGATGGGACCCACAGCATGCCTCCTCTGCTGGCACAGGTGGCATGGGTCAATCCCAGTGGGGTGAGAAAGTCCCTCAAGGACCCATGCCACAACTGGCTTTAAAGGTTATCACCAAAACTTTGAACTGCATCTGGAAGCAGACTAATAATCAATGCAGCTCGTGGCGCAGCGGTGCTAGGGGGAGCATTCTTGGAGGGCCCAAAACTGCCCACGCTGCTGCACTCTGCACCAATTGTAACTTATTTGTTAAATGCCTGAATAAATTGACAGCAACCTCTCAAATAAACTTCCTCAAAGCAGCAATCTTTTTTTCTGGAGAATTGGAAAAAAATAAAATCAGGTATTTTCAGTTGAACTCCAGAGTGATTTTTTTTAAAAAAATTCAATCATTTCCTTAGATGTTAGTATTAATGTGGAACTGTTTTACCGCTTGGTCTTACTATTTTGCTTAGCAGCTTTAAGGGTACTGCTATGAAGTGCTCTATAAAAATGAAATATATGTATGCATATATCAATAGATACACATGTAAGGCAGTGTTTGCGGGGATACACTATTAGAATTCGCAATAGTGGTGAATATCTGTAGCTCGGGTGTAGGATGAGGGCAAAGGTTAATTCTCTGAGCTTGTCAGTTGGTTTTCGAACATTTCATTACCAGGCTAGGTAAATCTTCAGCGGAGTTCCTCTAAATTCTGCTGAAGATGTTACCTAGCCTGATAACAAAATGTTCAGAAACCAACCCACAAGCTTGAAGAACCTTTACCTTCACACTATTAGAATTCAGTTAATGTATCTTTATTACCATATCTGTGGAAAAAAAATCAGGCCTATAAGACAGGTGACAACTTGGGTGGGATATGGATTTGATATAAAGAATTAACTCAGCATATGCTAGAACACGCAATGTTCCAAGGGAAGTTCATGTTAAATTTTTTAGAAAGACTACAAGAGATGAGATTCTAGGAGTTCAAAGGGGGAAACCTTTAAGATATAAGGACAAAGAAATAACCATTCTGAAACAGATACCAAAAAGAATAAGAGATAAGAGGAAGAAACACATTGCAATTGTTAATACAATGAAATGGTTAGAAGTGATATAAAGTATGGTTGAAGATGTTAAAGAATTTGAAGTAAACCTAAACTGCTCATATGTATGTAATAATGATATTTTGATATATACAAAATAAGAGAGAGATGTAAGACCCCGGGGAAGTACCACCTTCCGTATGATGTAGCTGTCAAAATTTTTCTCCACATTTATGTACCCTTTTCCCCAAAATACTTGAAAAAACCAATAAAACTTAAAAAAAAAAAAGACAGGTGACAACTTATTGCTGTCTATTTTTACCAAAACCTTGTTATACCTTTCAAATCATTCTGCTTGTTAGTTGTGTGTGCGAACTGAAATGCCTGTTTTGGTTTAATCTTCATTGGAGCACTAGAGCTTTGTTGGGACATCCTGATTATTAAGGACTTGATATTTTTAATCTGAAGGACTAATAGGATGAATTATTATTAGGGTGGTTTGTGTCCAATTTAGATAACAACTCAACCACAGGGGATCCAGTTAATAATTGTTTATTTATTTTTTGTTAAACATAGCATATGGATGTTTTGATTAAGCACCAGCATGAAATAGAAGGCCAAGACTATAAAGTGATGACTCAGCTTCTTTCCAATGACTTTGTTGGCATGTCCTTCAAAGACATTTGCCGGTAAGATTCCCCTCTACCTCTACTTCCTTAATTTTTCCCTTTAAATTCCATTTTCTTTGCCACATACACATTTTCAGATTTTCACCTACGGTACCCAATCAACATAGGGACAGAATAGAGTTATTGCTGCATCTAGGGATTAAATTTGAATATGGAAATCCAACAATTTATTCATTTGAGATTCTGGATTGCATATTTTGGATTCCTAGAAGATCTGCTTACTTTGATCTCAGGATACCAAGTTCCTGAGATCTGAACACTCATTGGCATGTTAAAGGCATATTTCTGATAAGATTCAAGGCTTAGGACTGCCAATGTTTGGACTTTACTATAAGACAGAGGAAAGGAAAATCAGTTGGTTATGCTTTTAGGAACCTTCTAAGCTAGAAGACACAGACTCTCCATTGTGCTTAAAGATTCTGCTTCAGACACATCTTGTATCGTACCAGCCATGGCAGTAAAACTATGCAATTCATATTCTTTAAAGTTCCTCCAGAGAGGATGTAGGTGATCACCATAAAGATTTTAGCTGGCCACTATATAAGGTTTCAGACTATTGTAGAGATGGGTATTGATTCTAATAGAGAAGAAACTTAGCAAATAGGGCAGAGATAGAACTATCCAAGGTTCTGCTTTCTGCAATTCTTCCCTTGCCTGAATTGTGATCATAAGAGAGTTCTACCTGGGTGTTTTCCATCATGCTTGAAAAAGCCAAAAATAAGACCTCATCCAAATTAAATAATTTTTTTAAAATAATGGGACAATAATCATAACCTTGCCTCTTTATTTGTTTATCCTTTTTCAAACCTGAACTTATCTCTTTGTGTTTAAGACTGTGCTTTCTGAAGCTGGATCTCATACTTCTTGCTATTGATTTTCGAACTGGAAAACAAGGAAACAGGTGATGCTTGAACCTCTCTGTGTATCAGGTTAATAACTCCTCCCACTATTTTCTTTGAATGTGTTTGTGGTCATATTATGTTGCCAAGAATTGGTTGATAATACTTCAACTTTGCTTAACTCATGTTTCTTTGCTGCCTGTAGGAATATATAACGGAATTAAAAGTATTTCATTGAGTAGAGGGGGTGACCCTAAAATCTTAGTTCTAATTTGTGAAAATTTAATCTGTATCTCATCCAGTATAGAGCTGAGATGTATTATGATATGGGCTTGGTGTAGGACAATATGTGACAATGTATGGCTGCAGAAGAAAAAATACATTCTGCTGAAATATGCTTTATTGCAGGGTTATAAAGGTAACCCAGAGACTTCGGAGATTATCTAAGATCTAAATTGTTTTCTTCATGTTTAACTTTTTATTGGATTATAAAATGAAATTAGGTACAAAATAGGAAAATAAATAGGAAAATGAGGGGGAGAAAAAGGGAGAAGAGAAGTAAGGGAGGATAAGAAAAAAAGGGAAAAAAAGAAACATTGACTTCCGACTCTGTCTATTGCAGTAAAATAAGGCATTAACATCAAATCACAACTTTTTGTTTTTTCATAATAATATGAACAAGCCATTTCTATAAATTCTATTAATCTAATTGGTAAAACCCCAAATCAAAGTTTCATTCTTTTCCACTTCAAGCAGAAAGTTTAGAAGCAGGCTCCATGTGGAAATAAAAGTACTTATATTCTTTTCTTTAATCAAAATAGCCAATTTTACAATTTCAGCCAACTCCATCAAATTCTACAAACATTTGTCCATGTTAGGAATCAAAGTGTCCTTCCATTTTTGTGCATACAATAGTTTTGCTGCTGTCAACATATATAGTAGCAACGTTCCATTTTTTTTCTCCATTTTTTCCATTACACCTAAAAGGAAAAATTTTGGTTTCATCTTTATCTCTATTTTCAAAATTTTCTGTATTAAAATATGAATCATATTCCAATTTGTTGTTGCTTTATCACATTCCACCATAGATGATAAAAAGTCCCTTCTTTATTTTTACACTTCCAACATTCATTTGACATACCTTTATACATCTTAGATAACTTATCTGGCTATATAAGTATGCATATGATTAATTAACTAATTCTCTGCTTCACTCTCCTGATCATGTGTCCCAGAGGAGATCTTTGATTAAAGCATTGAAAAATTTGTAAAAGTCATGCTCTGCGTATTTTGCCTTCCCTATTAAGCACCAACTTTACTTTCTTCTTACATGAGTTAGATGTATTTTGCAGATAGTAAGTTAAGTGGAATAATGGCCATGTTGACATATATCATTAATATACTATTTGACAATAGCATCCTGATCAACCCACCTTCTGCAATTAAACTCCATTACAACACAATGGGCTTTTTCATTGCTGCCTCTGCCCAGGAACTGAAAAGGTAATCTCTTTTAATTGTTTGTTTGCTTTTGTTTTGTTTTTATTGGATTTATATGCCGCCCTTCTCCCAAAGGACTCAGGGCGGCGTACAACATTAAAAAACACACATCCCGAAAAGTTAAAAAGAAATTAAATATATATCCAAATCAAGATCCATTCAATTGGGGGGGGTGGGGGGGTAATTGAAAAGTAGTTTCTTACCAACGAACATGAAGAAATGAAATAAAGCGATCTTGTCTGTTTTCTCAGCTTTTCTGTCTAATCCAAAAATTTTTTGTTTCACTTTCATTATCCAGAGCTTATTATTATTGTTTACAATGCCACAGTGGGATCACCAATCCTGAGCTCATTGTGAAATGTCATTGCAAAAGAAAACGTGTGAAAAATCCAATCCAAGATTCTGGTAATTTAATTTTCATTTCAGCCGCTTTAATGTATTGACAGATAATTGCTGGTGTCGTGCAACGTAAGTCTTCTGCATTTCTTTTTACTATTCCCATGCCGTGTTATGAAAAAGAAATCATTTCTGATTTTTTTTAAGAAGAAAAAAAATGTGGGTGGAATTCTCATGGATGAGGCACTTACTTAATCATAAAATATCACCGTTCATCATTAGGTCCTGTGAAGAGCACATTGGGTAGTAAGTGTTTTCCAGGTACAAAATAGGCAATTGGCTCAATAACAGTAACTGTGAGAGGGATTTTGGAGTCCTAGTGGACCATTACTTAAATAAGAGTCAGCAGTATGCTGCAGCTACCAAGAAAGCTAATGCCATCCTAGGCTGCATTATCAGAGGGGTAGAATCAAGATGACATGAAGTAGTAGTACCAATTTATAAGGCCTTGGTAAGACCACACTTGGAATATTGCATCCATGTTTGGTTACCACAATATAAAAAATATGCTGAGACTGGACAGAGTGCAGAGAAGAGCAACAAAGATGATTAGAGTGTTGGAAGCTAAAATATATGCTAGTAAAAAGAAGGGCTATGGGTGACATGTTAAATATGTTCTAATAATTGAGGGACTGTCACAAAGAAAAGGGGGGGGTCAACTTATTTTCCCAAGCACCAGGAGGCAAGACAAGAAACAATGGATGGAAACCAACCAAGACAGAAGCAAACTGTTCTGTCCCTTGATTCCAATGAATATGCAGACACAGGATTGGCTGTCTGCCATGACTAATTACATAGATAAAGCCACCCCTTGGCTAGGAGCCTAGAAAGTTATCTTCAAGAAACCAAGATTAAACTTACGGAATGCTTTCTCAACGGCTAGTAAAATGGACTGTTGTTTCCTGCAAAGATTCCCCTCCCGTCGCTCCACCTATAAACTCTTTGGGAGGGGCCACAACCTTAGCCAGCTGTCCCTATTTCCTTCAATGATGTCTTCTCCACAGCTGTTCCTTTTTCCTCTCAGCTTTACATACACGCACATCAGGGACAACCTCCCTCTGTTCCTCTTCACTGCTCCCTGACTCAGATGCCACCTGGTGACCAACAGGCCTCTCTAGTTCCTGCTCTGACTCCAAACACCCTCCAGAGTCTTCCTCATCCTCCAGAGCAGCCCCATAATGGTCTGAGCTGTCAGAGTCCACCAACAGCTCCGCTGGCCACTGCTGGGCCACAACACAACCCATTTCCTGACAGTAAATACAATCAAACAGTGGAACAGCTTGACTTCAAAAATTGTGGATGCTCCATCATTGGAGGCTTTTAAGAATAGACTGGGCAGCCATTTGTCTGAAATAGTACAGGATCTCCTGCTTGACCTAGAAGACCTCCAAGGTCCCTTCCAACTCTGATGAAATGTTCTAAATGTCACCCTATCCTTTGTCTATTCATATTTTCAATAGTTTGCATTCACCCTGATTTTTAATGCCTCAACTGAACCCAAGAGAACATCATGAGGAATCCTAAGCAACCTTAGGATTTGCTTTGGATCAGAAGCTACAGTCAACCAGAATCCTATTAAGTAATGGAGACATGTAATTCTAAACAAAGAATATTAACATCTTCTGTCCCATCACAACAATAAAGGAAACTCAAGAAGTCTAGAAAAATCAACAGTCTAAAATAGCAAACTATTCTAAAGCATCCAGAGAATGAGTGGAGGAAAGAAACCTTTGTGGGTGAAAAATAAATATTTGTTAATTTAGATAGATATACACAGTAATAGCCTTCATGCTGAGCTAGTCTGGTGTAGTGGGTGAGGCACCAGACTAGATGGTATGTACTAGTCCCATCTTGGGTTTGAAGCCATGTGGGTTACATTGGGCTGGTCACCCACTTTAAGCCTTAGGAAGGAGGCAAGGGAAAGTGACTTCTGAAATCTTGCCAAAAAGGGAGGGACTAGCCCAGGCAGTCACCAGAAATCAACATTGATTTGAAAGAGAAAGAAAGAAAGAAAAACAGAAAGAAAAGAAAGGAATGAATGAGGGAGGGAGGGAAGAAAAGAAAGAAGGAAGGAAGAGGTAGTGGAGGCAAAGGCAGAGGAAGAGGAAAGAAAAGAGAAGAAAAATGAAAATAAAAGAAAAAAAGAACGCCTTCATGAAAGATGGGGCAGATTATTTAGATGCTTTCTGACCATCACCTTTCAAGACAATTATCAATCATTGAGAGGGCAAGTTCTAAGAATAACTCTAATAAAACATGGGAAAAAATAATCCATCGATGATGTGCACAGACATTCTTCTATTTCATTTTTTTTTTTTTAGATTGCAAAAGGCCATATAAAAAAGCACGGAAAATATTCTTGCTAAGTAGTAAAACACCCACTGATAATCGTGTATTCCATTTTGAAGGGGATTCTAACTCATTCATGACGATACCACAACTGCGTAAAGACTTCTATCGATGGTATTCTGCCCAGTAATTGTTGGACTATAGTCCTGAAGGCATGGACTGCTTTAGTCACTGTTAGTCAAACATGCAGTTGTTGACTGATTAATGTTCTGCAACAGGCTGCTGATTCAAAAAGACTCAGTAATCATACACCTGTAAGATATCGATGGAAGTCTCCTAATATTCCATGGCCATTTCTTTCTTGGTGATTCTGAAAGGAAGGGGAGGGGAGGAAAGGAAAGGATTTTCTTCCTATCGCTCAGTCCTAAGTGAAAAAGGAATTATTGAAGCACTTCAGTTGGCTCCTTGCATCTTACATTCTCAGGCACCCAAGCTCAGTCTGAGTTGCTCTTCCAGGAATAGCTGTTTTCCATGCAGTTTTGAGTTCTAAACAAGTCCAATTTCCCCTGCAAAGTAAACACTATCCAAGGTCCTTTATCCTATTCCAAGTATTTCTTTTTATGAATAATCTTTTCATCTCTTAACTGAACAACAGATGGCAGGCAAGTCTTGCTGGTGACTTAGCTTCATTTCCTTTGCAAATTGCACAGAATTGCAATAAGAAAAACTGAGGTCTGGGAACATATACACTGTAGGCTGTTCTTTAAATTCTGTGATCAATATAACTACAGCAATACTCTTCAGAAGAACAGGGCAATTTGTCTAGCATTCACCAGGAGAAATTTGTAATCAATGCTGTTTACTTTCTATTTCTTTCTGCCATGAAAAAAGCAACAGAGAAACCAGACAGGGACAGCCATTGATCACTAGCGCCAATGTCCACTGACTTATGAACTTGCAAAGCAAAGATTATTGTTTATTTTTCTTGGTCCCCTTTCATTCTCCACCTGATATTTTAAAATCTATTTACTCAGGGATATAGTAATCCCAATCCTTCAGGAGGTCAGCTACTTCCAACTGCAACTTCAGTTGTATTTCCTTGGAATCTCTAATCAGTAAAGCTGAATATCTTTACAGAACAGTTAAGTAGTATGTAAATAATAATAATTAGGGAGGAGGAGGAGAGAAGGAAAACATTTTCAAAGACTTCTTGACATTGCCTGTATTGATAAATATTATAAACTTGGGTAAACTAGTAGATTAGCAATTTAGCATTACTAGAATATTTTCTTCATGTACTTGCTCTGAGTACATGGCCGGAATAGCTTCAGCAGAACATAAGCTGTTGACCTGAAGGAAAGAAGAAATCTCCTCTTAATAATTTTCATTTCAGAAAAGACATCAAGCATGCACAGTAATTTGAGACGTTCAGATGAAGTTGTAGTACATTCACGATCCCTTGGGATTCTCTCTTTCTTGGATTTTTTCCCCAGGTAAGAGAGTTAAACAGAGTTCTCCTTATATTACAAAAATCCATTTTTTTTTGAGCTAGAATAAAACAAGAGAAATGGGTATTTGCTTCTCTTTATATCTTAGAAGTTGTTTAGGTACTTACCTTTGATGGTTAAAAAGGGCTAGAGGTTATGGCCAGTTTTTCACTAGTAACGGAAATTAATTTGAAAATAATGTCATGCCATGTTTCAAAGAGCATCCCAATCATATTGCATTCAAACCAGTAGTGGGATTCAGCCAGTTCACACCACCGGTTCTTAACTTTCTGAGAAGTTTGGTGAACTGATTGTTGGAAGAAATCATTAGGGCAGAGAGCCGGTTGTTAAATTATTTGAATCCCACCACTGATTCAAACCCAGCTAATAAGGAGCTTCTCACTCCCTTCTAGGCAGATCCTCCATCTTCAACGGTTTATTTAGTGAGAGTAATTATCTTAAAACACACATTTCCATGCACAATGGCACTATGGATGAAGATTTAGAACAGCTGAAAACACCAAGGGACTCCTTCATCTTCTGTCATAGCTGTACCTTTGTCTAGTAATTGTGCGTGAGATACCTAGCACATACAGCCAGGAGAAAGAAAGAAAAAAAATTAGAAGCATACCATATTTGTGCAGTTTGGAGCTACGATGAACATTTTTATGCTGTTGTAGGCTTCAAAAAATAAACCAGTTATTTAAAATGAGCAAGGTTGGCCTTCCTCCTCCTCCCCTCCTCCTCCCCTCCTCCTCCTCCTCCTCCTCCTCCTCCTCCTCCTCCTCCTCCTCCTCCTCCTCCTCCTCCTCCTCCTCCTCCTCCTTTTCTTCCTCCCCTTTCTCCTTTCTCCTTTGCCCTTCCTTCTCCTCCTCCTTTATAAGTGTCTTTCAACATTTATACTATAGTTTCCATATGTTCCTAACTCAAAATTGTGGGTAACTGGTGCCAATTTTCAACAATTATATTGCTAACATTCAACTGTAATGACCAAGGAGTGATATGGGAACCACACATGGATAAAGGGCTATTGTTTCCTCACTCTTGTTTTAGCACTCTTTGAAATCCCTCTTTCTCAGCTGCTGTTTGACTAAGGGGGGAAATATGCAGGTTCTCCACAGACATTTGTTGACAACAATTTTGTCTGGGGCACATATCAGATTAGAAACTTACCCTAAAGGGCATGAATAAAAGTATCCATACTATTGTATTATGCCGATCTGACTAAAAAGGGAATCATTAAGTTTATAACACCCCTCCCATTTCTGCCCATAACATAATCTGAAGCAAAAAAAAAAAAAAAAAGGAAGGAGGGGAAACCCCTTTCTCAACCTGCTGAAATATCATTATTAAAATGTGCATGAAAAGTCAATTATACCAGAGGGAGGTATTTAAGAGAAGCAAGTTTCCATACTGTTGGATTACACCTCGGGGATTACAAAATCTGCTGAATTCATTGCAGCTGTTTAACTTAAAAATGGAGCAGATTAGCATAGTCAGATGTTCTATAGCCCTCACAAGAGGAGAACAAATATGATGGGAAAACATTGCTCCTTTGACCATGGGAATCTAAGCCCGGTCATCAAATGAGGCAGATCTACAGCAAAGGACATGACTCCAAGACCTGGAATTGTCCCATCATGGTTACTAGACATGACATTAATGATCTGGAACTTTGTAGAATTTTAAACTGTTTGCATAAATGTTGGTGGTTCTATACTAATTTGTAGAAAATTAGATGGATGGATGGATGGATGGATGGATGGATGGATGGATGGATGGATGGATAGATAGATAGATAGATAGATAGATAGATGATGATGATAGATAGATAGATAGATAGATAGATAGATAGATAGATAGATAGATAGATAGAGAATGGAGCAGAGGAGCAGGTTAGTGAAGGCATTGTGACTGCTCTGGGGTGGGGTGAGGGTACAATACAAAATCCTAACCTTCACCCCAAATCCAAATCCTAACCATAAGCCCTGGTGCTTATTTTGGTGAGCAAAAGAAAAAAAAAGAATGGGTCTTATTTTCGGGAAAACATAGTAGGTAGATACGTGGGTGGGTGGATGGATGGATGGATGGATTGATGGGTGGGTGGGTGGGTGGGTGGGTAGGTGGATGGATGGATAGATAGATAAGTAGATAGATGATAGATAGAAGATAGATAGATAGATAGATAGATAGATAGATAGATAGATAGATAGATAGATGATAGATAGATGATAGATAGATAGATAGATAGATAGATAGATAGATAGATAGATAGATAGATAGATAGATAGATAGATAGATATTCAGCATGCAGTTGGACTTTCTTACACCCAAGCTGCAGTTTTATAGATATTTATCTGAAAAGTGTTGAATGCAGCAAAACATTTCACTAAATAACCATAGGATTCATCATCTTCTTCACTCTCTTATTTTCTTCCTAAAGTTCTCTCTTTTCTAAATCAGCACTTCCTAGTGTTTTAATTTTTAGGGGTTTCTGCACCACATAGTTTTTGAAGAGCATCATTACAATTCAGCATCTGCCTGCCCAGTGCCCGGAGGTACTATCACATACTTGTTCCTGTTTGTCTAGCAGATACCAACATTATTAGTTTTAATTAAAATGCTCAAAAACTCACAAATTTTATAAGATTTTTTTGCGTCCCTGCCAAAAATCTGGCAAAACTATGGGGAAAAAATGTAGAATGTTTCTCTCTCTCCCGCTCCCTCTTTCTGTTTCTCTCTCTTTGTGGAATAGTTTGTTCCACAAGTCATAGCAGGGTCATTCTTTTAGGACCAAAAAAACCATAACTATTTTATAAGGATGACCACTTTATTTCTAAATTTAGTTAATCTCCTTTTGGTGACGCCATTAAGCTTTCCAGATTTCTTTTGGTTGTGTTTCAGTTTAGATAATGGGATTGTCATTTGACACACAAGAACATAAAATGGATGCAGAAATACATTCATTCTCTGTCTCTCTCTCTCTCTCTCTCTCTCTCTCTCTCTCTCTCTCTCTCTCTCTCTCTCTCTCTCTCTCTCTGTCTCTGTCTCTCTCTCTCTCTCTCTCTCTCTCTCTCTCTCTCTCTCTCTCTCTCTCTCTCTCTCTCTCTCTCTCTCTCTCTCTCTCTCTCCTCTCTCTCTCTCTCTCTCTCTCTCTCTCTCTGTCTCTCTCTCTCTCTCTCTCTCTCTGTCTCTCATTAAAAAGCTTCCAACCCAACTTCTGCCAATATAAAATAAGATTAAAACAACTTAGATGAAAGAGAAAATGTATTCTTGGTTGTTTCTAAACAGAACCACCACCCAAATTTGTGTTCCTTCTTAATTAAAATTTATCTAACATCTGGATAATTATTCCTAAGTACCTGTTGATTGTCAAGGCGTGTCAGTCTTTCATAAATCCCCAGCTTTTAAGATTTTATTCTTTGATACTATCCATCACATCCAGGTCCAAGGGCAAGTGGGGCGTGGGATGAGTTTGGGTAGAGGTGAGATTAGAACTAAGCACTCTGCCTTTCCTTAATCTGGCAAAATGTGATGCATTCTTTATGAATGTGAAGGGGAGGCTGTGCCGAAGTATACAGAAAGGTCACTGATATTTTTGGAGTAATAAATCACAAAAGAGAAGGAAGATTTGCATTTTGGCCATATAACATTCAGGGATGGATTAGAGAGAGCAGGGGAAGAATTCTTTGAAGTAATATTTCTCCGCTGACTTGTTTTATTAGCTCACTTTTAACATGTTACATTATTGCTTATAGAATTTCATTTACTTGGATTGGCAGCTTGATAAATATGTCTATTGGCAATGATTTGGATTGCTCTGGGCATTAATATTATTAAAACCTGTCACAGGGAAATGTCTGAAAGATGACTTACTGTAAAGATTACAGCACAAAATAAATCACACAGTGGTATTTGTTACCATTTATGGCCTCTTGGAGCTGAGTCAATCCCTTTTTATGTTGCATTATTTTTCAAGTTTTTATAGCTTTACATTATATATCGCTGTCAGAAATGAACAGATGGGGTGTCAAACATGAGCTTTTTGAATAATTCCCACCCTTGGGTTATTTGTGTGAAGGACAAGTGTAAAACTCTGTTCTCCAGAAAGAGAAGACAGACAGGGTTAGTTAATGTGTTGTGACATTACAGAAAGCCTACACACACACACACACACACACACACACACACACACACACACAATGGCTTTAGTCTCTGACCTCCTCTGGTTTTTATCTCACAATGGGACTTGAGAAAATTCTAGCTGCCTATATTCTTGTGGTGGTGGACCCATTCAAGATAAATAGACTAGAAGAGAGACATCAGCTGGAATGTTAGAGAGTTTCTTTGTGTCTTCCATATCATGAAGATCTTTCATGGGTCTATTCCAGATGAGTGAAGGCAGGATTGGTTTCTTTCATGAATGTCTGTAGGAATGCAATCATGGGTGTCTTTTCTTCAATCATTTGTGAATTTGGGGCTGCTTTGCTGAGAAATGGGTCTAGGAGGGAAAGGAAATGATTTCAATTTAGTAAGCAAAAGAGCAAATTAAGTAACACTCGCAAATCTTATTGCTTGAGCTGTACCTTGAAGCATGTGAAATTGACATATGAAGGAGATCTGTCAATCAGTGCTACATAATGTTTACAGGATGTGGTGATGTATAATTGATTCAGTGCCAATAGACTTTTACACCCACCACCTGCCCAGAATGGGACTATAAAAGTCATTTCCACTTTGATTCTTTTTAGACTACGGAATCATTTTCCTATCTTTTAAAATGTAGCATCTTGGAAAGCCCTTGCATTTCTTTTTGATTTATATCGTGAAGCAAGATGGGCAAATCAAAACTCACATAAGGCCTCCAAACTGTCTGTCTGTCTGACATTTATCTGTCTGACATTTATCGTCTGTCTGTCTGTCTGTCTGTCTGTCTATCTATCTATCTATCTATCTATCTATCTATCTATCTATCTATCATCTATCTTTTTTCAGAGAGAGGGAGGCAACGCATGGTTGAAAAGCAGAAAGACAACGTGCATTATATAACATACAGAACATTGCTTTGTTTTATTTTCTTCCTTTTTTTCCCATCACAGAAATATTTTCTTGCATTGTGTCCCCATGTACTTATTTTCTGCAGGGGAAAAAAAAGAATCCTGATCTTGGTCACAAAAGAAAAAAAACACTTTTTGTCTACACTAGTTTTAGAAAATAGAACAGGAGAGACAAAAACAGATATATATGTACATATACATGGGATGTTCACATGATTTACTTATCACATTTCCTTAAATGTGTTACACAGCAAAACCTATATATCCAGATAGAATTTCCTTGTACACTGCTCTGGGGAAAAGTTGATTATCTAAATTTACTCAGTCTAATCCAGATGCATAAAGATGTTAGCTAATTATTAGTTCTGCCCAGTTAACTTGTGCAAACCTGCCTATTTATAATATGGTCAGTTCCTAATTCTGTGTTGAGGATGTGGAAAATGACAGACCCCTCCCGGCAATGCTTACTTTATATTTTAATAACCCAGAGTAATTCTAACGATTACACACATATCATAAATCATATCATAATGGCCCTTATTGAATTACTGATTGGGGACTCAAGTTTAAACAGATTGAAAGAGGATTAAGAAGGAAATTAAGGCTCTAAGGAAACACAAGCTGGAAGTTAAGTGGGAAAAAAATTCTGTCCCTTTACTGGGAAACATCTTGAACGTTTTAGCAGATTTTGGTCTTTTGGTATTATTTAAAATAACATAAAATGTGATAACATCTAATATTTACATAACGTATTTAAAACATGCAAAATTATAAAGAGAAATCAACAATAAGTCACCCAGGTCGTGGTTGTACCAAAGGTGATTTTTTAAAAGGTAACTTGACTCAGCCTTCCATCCTTCCGAGGTCAGTAAAATGAGGACCCAGATTATTGGGGGGCAATATGCTGACTCTGTAAACCACTTAGAGAGGGCTGTAAAGTTCTGTGAAGGGGTATATAAGTCTAAATGCTATTGCTAATGTTAAGGGGACTTTGTTTTCCCTTGAAAACATTCTGCTTCTTGTCCAAGAAGCTTCTTCAGTTCTGACTGAATGGTGGAGAATGAAAGGATTGAAGAAGTGTCCTTCGGGAGAGGGTGCGGCTAAGAAATAAATATTTTATTATTATTATTATTATTATTATTATTATTATTATTATTATTATTATTATTATTCTTGGATGAGAAGCAAAATGTCTTCAAGTGAAAACAAAGAAAGACCAGTTTTCTTTTGAAAACCACCTTTGGGATATCTAAAATAGCATAAAATAATTCCTATCTAGCAGAAACCTGGCTCACCAATATCTAATGTATCTTATATGCCTTCTTTGTTTTATTTCCTTCTTATGAACATTTTCCCTATATTTAGTGTCCGAATGACAAAAATGCAATCTACCTCATAAAAGACACTTTTGAGTAATGCTGTACAGAATTCAGTTCCTACCTGCTTATTAACTTAAGCATCCGTTCCTGTAAAGGATTGTATAAAATCAGCAAGTATTAGGGAAGGAGGCATTCAAAAGTAGATAGGAGCGTCATACCTTGTTAAAAAGAAACTTGAAGCAATTATGCAAATTGGCTTATTGTAAAAAGATAGATCAACATTAATATGACAACTCATTTTTCCTGGTCAAGTTTTTCTGCACCCACCTTTTAATAATTTTCCACTATGACTTGGAAGGAAGTCAAAATACCTGAATTTTTATCCCACTAATACTGTATGCATTGGATATTCATTGACCCACAAATTATATTAGGTAACCTTCCCTATCATTCATTTTCCTCCCATCTGTGCGGTGTGTTGTAAGGCAATTTGCTTATGAATTACTCATTTGTAGGATGTGGTATTGAGCAAAGAAGAATTCTATTTCTAATCCCAAATGGTGTATTCTATGCTTCCGCAATCCCGGTCATAATTAAAATCAATTAGATACCTATATATGAGCAGTTGCTCATATATAAAGAATCCATGCAATGTGAATCTATACAAAATTTATATTAACATACCAAAGCGATTCATGCAACTAACATATAAGTCAGGGGCATACATGTATAGAGAAGAAATAATAATTACCCACGTTCCGATATATCTGTCTCTATGGTTCTCTATGGTTCTACCCTGGTTCTTCTGGCACATTTTGCATCAATCATTATAGCTTAATTTGGGTTGAGTGGTGTGATGGCCCAAGTGGTGAAGGCACTCGCCTTCAATCCTACGTAGCCGCAGATGTTTCTTTCCTAGCAAAGAAAAAATATCTGCTGCAAACTCTTTCTAGGACATCTGGGCAGTAAACATGCAGCTCCATCCAGTTGCCTTGACTTTATATTGAAACGAGACCATAGATCATAAAAAGGAAGTTATTACAGCTTAAATTGATATTTATACACATTGTGGAGAGATTTAAAGAGGCTAAAGAATAGGGCCTGGTTGGCTGGCTGTATCCCCTATATCGGGAATGGCGAACCTAAGGCACATGGCACGCAGAGCCTTTGTCAGGGCACGCGAGGCATTGCCCTGTCAGCTGGCCAGCACACATGCACATGCTGTCAAGATGAGTTCAGCCTTATTTAAAGCCATTTTTGCCCTTCCCAGGCTCCAGAGGCTTTATAGGAACCTGGGGAGGGCGAAAACAGCCTCTTCCCCCCCCCCCGGAGGCCCTCTGGAGGCTTCAGGAGCTTCCCCAAAGCCTCTCGAGTGCACAAAACAGCCCTATGGGCAAACCAGATGTTCGGGAATGGCCTTCCAGTTTGCTTGTAGGGAGGGTTTAAACCCTCTGGAGCTTTCAGGGAAGTGATTTTCGGATTGCTCGTAGGGTCGTTTTTTGCCCTCTGGAGGCTTTAGGAAAGCTCCTGGAGCCTCCGGAGGGCTTCCGGGGGTGTGGGGGAGGCTGTTTTCACCCTCCCCAGGCTCCTATAAAGCCTCTGGAGCCTGAGGATGGCAAAAAAACATGCAAAAAAGGGGGGCAGCACCTGTCATGCGCGCATGTGTGTCTGGGGGGTGTCATACATTGCATTATGGGTGTGGCACTCCCACACACAACCCCCCTGCACTCCCCCCGCTTATGGCACACGAGCCAAAAAAGGTTAGCCATCGCTGCTATATATCTACTCTCTCCTGCATGGAACAAAGAGCATTAAAGCAGAACTGGGGAACTCATTCTGGGTCGGGACACATGGTTGAATTGCCAAGAGTCACAGTAGACAGAGACTTACAGTAGACACGTAAGTAATTTCAGTCATGATTATCTAACTTGTTTCTCTCTTGGGATCTGGAAAGACAGGATTTTCCCTCCCTCTTTTTATTAGGGTTAGCATATTTTAATGTTTAAATTTTATTTTGTGGATGCTTCCATCTCAAAATGTCAGAATACTTTTTTTTGCAATTTTTTTTAAGGAGAAAAGGGGTGGGAGATGGTTTCACAAGGATGAAAAAGTGTAGTTGTGGTTCTGTGACTTCAGCTTCCCTGCCTCTAATAGAAAGAACAATGAGCTTAGATGTATCTGAATCATTTGACATAATTCACGGTCTCACAGTTAGACAGATTGAAGTACATATGAAGATAAGTCCTTTTCAAATCTGCCAGGTGGGGAAAGCAAAGGATGGAGAGAATAGGTAAGAATATGAAGAATCAGACAATGGGCGGTCACATACAGAATCCCAACCTCTACCCAGTTTCATGTCCTCTCATGTTTGAATTGAGCTTTTGAACTCCTTCATGTTAGGAATGTAAGCTAACAGTTGGGTCAGCAATATATAAACCAGGATGGTAGTACTGTTGCTTTAAGTACTGCTGTAATATGATTGGTTGCTGTTACCTCAAGCAGCCATAAGAGGGAGCTAGAATGACTGTTAGCTCTCTGTTTGTTAGACTCTGATCGGTGTATTGTGAGGTACTGTGTTTTTGCTACTGTTTGTGTGCTAAACTGATAATTTGATACTGGACTATGTTCAAAGGATCATTCCTTAACTGAGAACATTGATAACTGACTGACTGAACCGTGTATGACTTGGACTGTAAATTGAACTCTGAATACCTCTATATTTCCACATAGTAAACTACTATATTTAATACTATTCAGTGTCCCTATATGCTGGTTTGTGCGTGTTCTTGCATACCACTCTCATTATGCTTCTCTGCACACTCGCTCTCCTAACGGGGAGCTTACTTACTTAACACTTCATTTGAAATGATCATGGCTTGTACAAAGTTAAAAGTAGGTATGCTGAGAATTGGAGGGTGAGAATACCTGGCTCCACCCAGTTATGACATTTATCCCCGACAAATTATCAGAAAAGAACCAAGTTCTCATTAATAAAAATAAGGCAATGATCAGTCTCCAAATTTTCCCATGTGAGCATCTTAATCAAGAAAAAAAAAAAAGAATTGAAGGCTTCCTTGCCCTATCCAGATCCCCACCAATCTATAGACAAGCACTACCCATAATTAAATTAATTTACTAATTAACCACTCTATTCAAGCTGATTAGCAGTGGCCAAATACAATGAAGAGTTGTCAAGAATGTCTTACAGCTGACAATGTTGTCAGTGATGATTACTGGCTGTCACAATTTCCCTTTCTGCTTTCTTAAGGGCATTATGTTTTGTTGTTCTTGATGATGATGTTGTTTTCCTTTTATGGAGTTTTCCATTTAAGCTCCCAATCCATCTATTTTTTGATATATTTTCGGGGAGGGGGGCATCCCACACACTTGACTTCAGTTGGGCAACAAATAGCACATTAAAAAAAAAGGGGGGGGGGATGCCAAATTAGAAAGTAAGTATTCTTAGAGTTTTCATTCCAGGAATTGGAATCTATTTGATTGGCTTTTGCGTGCTGTATGGACTGATCTACAATATTTAAAAACAGTTACATATCAGCTATATGTATAAAAGATTATAGACTTTTTGGGGGGGAGGGCTAGTGTACGGAGAAAGAGATAATTGCATTACTAATTTTCTCATGTCATTCCGTTCCCCCCCCCCTCTAAGCGAATACAAATATGAGGTCTAGTTTGATCGTTGAAGAAAATCTGAAATCACCATAGTAAATTTGGATTGGAATTTAATATGTGTACCTGCTGTTGTTGGGACTGCATATTGAAGTCCCTGTAAAGGGTGGTGACATCACAAGAAGGGAAGCTGTAGCACTTCATTTCTTGTTCAATTTTAGTCCAAACAAGTCTTGATCAAAACGTTGGCAATGATGAGATGATCTATAGTTTCACAATGGCTACGTAGGAGATGACCAAGCTGAGCTTGAGGAAGGGGTCAAATGCATCATAAGTGATGAGTCCCTGTGCTCCAGCAAGAGATAAGAATGAAATGAGGGTAGCCCAGGGAACTACAGGCCAGAATAATCATAATAACAGAGCTGGAAGGATCCTTGGGGATTAAGTAGTCCAACTTCCTGCTTGTGACCCTACATTATTTCAGACATTGAGAGAAGATTCTTGGTGCTTAAGTTTATTTGATAGATTTAACTATTGCTGAGATATTGCTGCTTGTGTGATTGTTGGATTTACCTGTCTGCAAGGGCTTTTCATTGATAGCAGTTGAAATGATATAAATCTTTTTTTAAGAACTATACAAACTGAGGCTCTGCATGAATCTTAATTTATAGTATTTCAATTGATGGCAAGCAAAAGCCTTCATTATTATAAACCGAGTGGTATTAATTCAGGGTAATGAAGTGGAAATAGAGGAAGAGATGACAGCTTCCCATAAACATAGCATCAACGTGACATGGAAATGTTACACACATTTGTAAGTATTTGTGCATTTCATATCAAGCCTTACTACTCTAGGGTGAAATGAAAACCCATATGACATAACTGTTAAATGAGTTAGGGATACTCAAATCCAAGGCTCTCTGTCATTTTGCTCATTTTAATCCTTCTGGTGCATTTACATAGATAAATTACTAGGAACCTCATACATGGGGGAGGGAGAACAATATTAAAAGTGAGTACAGTAGAACCTCTGGTCACAAACACTTCTGATCATGACCAAATTGTGTTCCAACCAAAAAGTGGTTGATTTCCCCTTCCGTGCCTTTTTTTTTTTTTTTTGTAAGCACCAAATTTCCAAAATTAGGTTTGGGTCACGCCCAAATCGGTTTGCGACCAAAGTTATGAAACAAATTATGGTCGTGACCAGAGGTTCTACTGTATTGTGCATGCAATGGATTTTCTATAGGGATACAGTGGGATCACCAATGAAAGGAGAGAGGACAGTCAAGAGGCATGCCATTATGAAGTCACTCCAGGGGAGGAAACATCATAGACCCGAGATGGCGAACCCATGGCATGCATGCCACAGGTGGCATGCAAAGCCATTTGTTAGGGCACGCGAGGCATTGACCTGTCAGCTCCAGCGTGCATGTGTGTGCTGGCCAGCTAACTTCGGCCTTCATTTTTGGCTGTTTTTCGCCCTCCTGAGGCTTACCTGAAGCCTCTGGAGTTGCAAAAAAACAATCCACTGCACAAAATGGACATCTGGTTTTTGCATTGGGCCATTTTTCTCCTTCCAGAGGCTTCAGGGAAGCCTTCTGAAGCCTCCAAATGGCCTCTGGGAGGGCAGGGAGGGCCGTTTTCACCCTCCTGAGGCTCCTAGAAAGGTACATTATAACAAAGCAGCCCTGAGACATATTCTAGAACACCTTAGCTATTGCTATTTATTTTGAAGAAATAATAAAAAGGGAACATAATCATCTACTTCACTTGCCTTTTCTCTTTAGGCAATCATGGGGACTGTTGGGAAAAGAGAAAGGAAACTGGTAAAGAAAAAAAATGACACCATTCAAAGATCGTATCTTAGTAAAAGCCATTGTTGATTGGTAAAAGATCCTTTCCTAAATTTCAAGCCTGAGACTAGATTTTGCAGTGGATCTTAATGTTTAGCTTGCTCAATTGGCTTGAGCAAAATTGTGTCCAGTCAGGAAACTTCCTTGGAAGACTGGATTCTTATCTTGATATGTCTGTTTTTCTCTCCTTCTCATTTCATGTTTCCTGAGACCTCCCACCACAGAAGCTGCATTCATTAAAATTGCTCATTGACCTTCCTACGGCAGTAGATTCTAGACAAGCTCATATTGCTTGTGGAAAATATGGCAGATGGGAAGAGTAGTTAAGAGATACATGAGCACCCTCTCCGCCTTCTCCCCCTTTCACTTTCACAATGATATCTGAAGAAAGATGCCTTTATGATGAAGTGCATTTCAAGCATTGCCTTGCCTTTTTATTTCTTTGCCCAGGGCTCTGACAGGTGTTCCCTCCAGGGCATAGATGCTTCCTATAACATTTGAGTGAAGGGAGATATCATCTGTGACAGTTTGTGTACATAGATCATGGTTTTATGATGATGGGAAAGTGTGCACTGATTGATTTGCTGAGCTGGGCTGACTTAAAAAGAGCTTGCAACAAGATAGCTTCCCTCATGCCAAAACACAATTTAATCAACAGCTGACCAATCCATCATCTGGGCAGCAAGGAGGAGGTTGCAAATGCTGGGGAGGTGCCATATGACTAATGGACAAAAATGTCTATTCTTGGCATAAGCACACTGAGATACACATACTAATTTCTTTCCCCGTATTATCTACTAATACCAGATCTTCTCTTTTAAAGACGTCTGTGTGGAATGGCAAGGAAGATGGCCCTAGACTGTTTTTCTTCCTGCTGCTTAAACTTGAATCCTGATATTATTTTTGACATTTACTCATTAAAGGCTGCGATATTATTTGGTGAGAAGGGATCTGTCACTCCTTTCTGGTTTTACTTAAATATCAGCCATCTGTGGCAGGTGTAAATTGTGTTGATTTTGTAATGCACATGTATTTATGAATCCTGGAAATTATTTCTTGTAATAAGGTTACTTTTTAGGTGTTCATGCACTGCCCCAGAAATGAAGTTTGATGGAAGTAAGAGGAAATAAAAGAGGATCCCATTGGTTACAATTAAGGACTTATGTTGTTTCTTGGTTTTTAGGATCATCCTTGCCTGATAACTTTTGATTATATAGCCTCATTGTCAATGATATTCTCAGTCATATCTATTACAATCACTTTCTCAAAGGCATATGCACAATACAAAAAATGAATGCTATGTTCTCTGACACATATCATTGTCTAGTACCCAGAAATCAATAAAGAAAGGGTAGAAAGGACACCATGTCAAAAAGAAAGAAGCATCTTAGCATGAACCCAAAATTGTCGTGAGTTTCTATTAGTTTTGGATTTTTGTCTTGTTTACCAAAGAACATAATACAAATGTCAAATAACTTACCAGCTGGATAAAATATATTAATCCTTGCTCTGTATTTGATACTTTTAAAAATCTTGGTACTGTCCATTCAAGTATACAGATGTCCTTAAAATTAAAGTATACTGAATTGTCTTGGTTGAGAACTCATTCAACAAGTTGATTCATAAATGAGAGCAAAGTATCTCACTTTCCTATGTTTATCTTCCAACTATGTCCTTCTCACTTTTGCCTGCCTGTCCCCCTTCCTCTGTTTTTTCTTTGCATCCAGTTGTATGTTGTAAGCCTGTTTTGGTAAAGAAAATCTGAAGAACGTATATTATTCTTCAGACCTTAGAAGGCACCATGTTAGTTATCCTATGAAAATCTGTCATTTAGTCCAACTAGATATTCGGAAGAAGGAGGAGAAGAAGAAGAAGGAATAGCTGGTCCTTGCTCATTGGATACTACAAGAATGTTTCATTGGTGTGAAGCTGTTCCTTTTGAAATGGCACTCTTGGTAGGTAATGGACCTAGATGATCCAGATTTATTCAGGGCATTATTTACTTTTTTAAAATCACAGAACCTATTTTTAATATGTAGAAACTGTTTCTATGTTAGGCCATTTTTGCTTGTATTTGCTTATTAGTTTCTTCCATGCAATTCCCATGTTTTAAACTAAGTTTTCTAATGAGGAATTTAACCTCCCCAGTTACATTTTTCTGTCTCCTTCAAGAAGAAACTAAAGAGTTCTGAGGTTGTCCTTTTGCAACGTTTAGATCTACCTTCAAAGTATTCTGCACAAATGTCAGAGATTAATACTAATGTGGTATCATCTGTCATTGGGCAGAATCCTGCAGCTTGTAAGCGAATCTGCTATTTACATGTGCAATTATACAGACCATATACTTATTCACCCAGTGTTGAAATAAGATCTTTCTAGACAATTTTTGTCTGAGTGGCTGCCATTAAAATATACATTTTAAAAATTCTACAGACACACTGAGGGGAGGATGCTAGGCCCCATTTATACAGAGAGGAGCCACAGTATGGGGTGTAAATGCTATTCAGGATTGTCCATTGCTGATGTGATAGCCTGGCACCTTTTCCGTGTGGCCATTTATATATCTTCCTATGACTGGGTGTTAATGTTTACTATGGTCATAGTAATTTGGCTGATTGGAGATTTTATCAATAAACTCAATAATATATAAAAAATTAACTTATTATTTAAATTATTCATTGGAGTGCCAAACTCCAAGAAGAAATTCGAAGCCTCTTTAGTTTGGGGTAAGATATTTATGTTCAAACCTCTTCCATCAGACTTAATATGCACATTAGTCTTTGTCTTCAATATAGCAAATCCATCTTTTTGTCTCATATTCTAATCAGACCAGCCCTCCTCCTGTACCCCCAGCATCTATTAAAAGGTTATAGAATGAATCACTTCCATTGTTTAGCATCACTTGACAGACTAATAATTGGATTTAAAGCACGTTCCACTAAATACAGCTTGAAATTTCATTATTCAATTTAAACTAATCCAATTAGTTAGAGATGATCATTTAATTTGGCAATGATTCTAATCACTCATCAGTAAAGTTCCCTGACATGAATCTTTTATTTTCCTTTAAAGATAAAACCATTATGAAGAAATGGTTTTATGAATGTTTGCTTGGCAGTTCTTGAGAGGGAATGTTCTAATCATCTAAAGATTTCTTCCGCCACTCCTAAGTATAGTCACCTTGTCATGTCACATACCCAGTATGACAAATCACCATTATGCTTTCTGACATATTAACGACGTTATTAGGTTCCCAGAAATCTATAACAAAAGGCTATAATAGACAGATCAGATACAAATCATCTTATAGTGGACCAAAGGATAGTTTAGATTTTTCTAGGAGGTTGAGGTATAGATTTTTGCTTTGCAAAGATGATGCTATAAATGATAAATCTGTTGAGTTCTAAGAGCTAATCCATAGACTAGAACTAGATTTTTTTAGTGTGTGTGTGTGCTTTTTTAAAAAAGAAAATGGCACGGTGACCTCAAATTTAATAAATTTCTAATGTTAAGTACTTGGTTAAAATCTCATTCAACATGATGAGTCACAAGGGATATCTCTTGATGGGTAAACTGCCAACATGGTAAACTTGTAAGAGGTGATAGATTCTACTTTGTACATAAAACCTTCCCAATTTCATATGTCTGTTTTTAGGACCAGGAGGACAATGAGAAGAGCAATGGAAACCACAATTCTCAATGTCTAAATATGATTCAAGACGTAGAGCATGAGACTTACATTCTCCCCTTTAGATGTTTAGGGTTTCAGATTTATTAAACGTTTTCTTTTCTTTGCCATTCTTGGTGTTAAACATGACTGGTATCAGGTCTGTATCTCAGCAATGCAGGTTACTACCTCTCTCTGAAGCTCATGCCTCTCCTTGATGCATTGCAGTAGAGAAAGCCCTTCCTTCCTTCCTTCCTTCCTTCCTTCCTTCCTTCCTTCCTTCCTTCCTTCCTTCCTTCCTTCCTTCCCTCCCTCCCTCCCTCCCTCCCTCCCTCCTTCCTTCCTTCCTTCCTTCCTTCCTTCCTTCCTTCCTTCTTTCTGAGTATGTTACCTAGTTGAAAATTTAACCAATACCCAAGGCTTGTGAAAGAGTTGCATATTGTTACAATCAATGCATTCTCTGTAAACACTGGTAAAATAATCTAACTTTTCAATTCCATTGCTCTTTTACCAAATTCATTTCTAGAGACCCTCTGTTTTATCTTATGTAGAAATCCAAAAAGAAGTTTTCCGGTGACTTGCGTGATCACATTGTAGTCTGTGTTTTTGGAGATGCCACTTCAACCATGATTGGATTACGGAACTTTGTGATGCCACTGCGAGCTAGCAACTTTGCACTCAGTGAGTTGAAGGACATCGTCTTTGTTGGCTGCATTGAATACCTTGAACGGGAATGGGAATTCATCAACAATTTCCCAAAACTTCACTTACTGAAGGTATGAATGTGTTTGCTAGTGAATGGGAGGATCATCGGATGGGGCAATAAGGCAAATTTCTTTACCACTGTAGATGAAGCAAGAATATAGTATTCCTCTTCCTCCCTTGTTTTGGTGAAAAGGTGAACTCTTTTAAAACAACAACACTAATTTAGTCTGTCTGTCTGTATGTCTCTCTGTCTGTCTATTTCTCCCTCTCTCTCTCTCATTCTCTCCCCATCAATTTACTTGCATTTGAATATTAGAGAGTCAGAGACGGCTTTGGAAAAGCAAAAAGGAAGCTTAACTACTCCATCCAAGCATAGGTTATTTTTTTTATCCATCTCATGCAGCATACTTCTTAAAGCTGCACAGATTGTCAAAGGAGAAATCTGTCCTTATTGAAGCTTCAGTCTCAATACGATTCTTAGTCCTGCACTCTCAATTGAAGCTGTCTCTAGACAGAAGAATATATGAGTTCATTTTCCTGGATACCATTTTCATTTATTGGTGGAGGATAATAGAGTTGAAGAAAGTAGCTTCTAACCTATTTTCCATATATTTCTTGGATTTCTGCTTTAAACTAACTGGACTTTTCTAGGAATATCTGCTATTCCAAAATCTAGGAATCTGATTTTTGTTCTGAGGTCCCATAGCTTTTACTGATTGGATATGTTCTATATTTATACAGTTTGGAGACTATTCTGTCCATTTTTTTTTTATCTCAGGAAACCACATGTCTCTTCAAAATGTTATTAGGAATGTTTATATTAAATTGAATATAATTTTAGTGTTTAGTTCTATGGTTCTCATCTTATAAGCCACCCAGGGTAAACTGTAGAGAAGATGACAGCAGAAACATATATTTTTTTTCTTTTGTTGTTGTTAGTTGCAAAGTCGTGTCCAGCCCACCATGACCTCATGGACAACGTTCCTCCAGGCCTTCCTGTCCTCTGCCATCCTCTGAAGTCCATTTAAGCTCACACCTACTGCTTTGGTGACTCCATCCATCCACCTCATTCTCTGTCATCCCCTTCTTCTTTTACCCTCAATCTTTCCCAGCATTAGGCTCTTCTCCAGTGACGCCTTTCTTATCATTAGGTGGCCAAAGTATTTGAGTTTCATCTTCAGGATGTGGCCTTTTAAAGAGCAGTCAAGGTTGATCTCCTCTAGGACTGATCGGTTTGATCGCCTTGCAGTCCAAGGGACTTGCAGGCATCTTTTCCAGCACCATAGTTCAAAGGTGCCAATTCTTTGTCGTTCAGCCTTTCTTATGGTCCAAACTTCACAGCCATACATTGCAACTGGGAAAACCATAGCCTCGACTCTACACACTTTTGTTGGCAGGGTGATTCGTCTGCTTTTTAGTATGCTGTCTACATTTGCCATAGCTTTCCTCCCCAGAAGCGTCTTTTAATTTCTTGGCTGCAGTCCTCATCTGGGGTGATCTTGGAGTCCAGGAAAATAAAATCTGTCACTACCTCCATTTATTCCCCATCTGTTTGCCAGTAATTTTGAGGGCCGGATGCCATGATCTTAGTTTTCTTAATGTTGAGTTTCAAGTCAACTTTTGCACTCTCCTTCTTCACCCGCATCAAGAGGCTCTTTAGTTCCTCTTCACTTTCTGCCATTAGAGTGGCATCATCTGCATATCTGAGGTTGTTGATATTTCTCCCAGCAATCTTAATTCCAACTTTTGATTTGTCTAGCCCCGCTTGTCTCATGATGTGCTCTGTATATATATTACACGGCAACAATATACTGCCTTTCTGGACTACTTTCTCAATTTTGAACCAATCAGTGGTTCCGTGTCCAGTTCTCACTGTTGCTTCTTGACCCACATATAGGTTTCTCAAGAGACAAATAAGATGGTCTGGTACTCCCATCTCTTTAAGAACTTGCCACAATTTGTTGTGATCCACACAATCAAAGGCTTTAGCATAGTCATTGAAGCAGAAGTAGATGTTTTTTTTCTGGAACTCCCTAGCTTTCTCCATGATCCAGCATATGTCAGCAATTTGATCTTGAGTTCCTCTGCCTCTTCAAAATCCTGCCTGTACTTCTGGTAGTTCTCGATCCACATACTGCTGGAGCCTAGCTTGTAGGATTTTGAGCATAACTTTACTAACATATGAAATGAGTGCAATGGTGGCGTTTCCTTTCCTTTCTTTGGAATTGGAATGTAAACTGACTTTTTTTCAATCCTGGGGTCACTGTTGAGTTTTTCAAATTTGCTGGCAAATTGAGTGTAGCACTTTTACTGCATTGTCTTTTAAGGTTTTGAATAGCTCAGCTGGAATACTGTCCCCTCCACAAGCTTTGTTGTTGCTCAGATTTCCTAAGGCCCATTTGACTTCACATTCTAGGATGTCTGGCTTGAGGTCAGTGACCACCTCAGTTTGGTTGTCAGGGACATTAAGCATGTTGTTGTATAGCTCTTCTGTGTAATGTTGCCACCTCTTCTTAATCTCTTCTGCGTCTGTTAGGTCCCCACCATTTTGGTCCTTTATCATGCCCACCTTTGCATGAAACGTTCCCTTCATATCTCCAATTTTCTTGAAGAGATCTCTGGTCCTCCCTATTCTATTTTTTTCTTCTATTTCTTTGCACTGTTCATTTAAGAAGGCATTCTTATCTCTTCTAGCTATTCTCTGGAATTCTGCATTCAATTGGGTGCATCTTTCTCTTTCTCCCTTCTTTCCTCAGCTATTTGCAAAGCTTCCTCCGACAGCCATTTTTCTTTCTTGCATTTCTTTTTCTTTGGGATGGTTTTAGTTGCCACCTCTTGTATAATGTTGTGAACCTCCATCCATAGTTCTTCAGGCACTCTGTCTATCAGATCCGATTCCTTAAATCTATTTGTCACCTCTACTGTATAGTCACCAGGGATATGATTTAGTTCATACCTGAGTGGCCTAATGCTTTTCCCTACTTTCTTCAATTGAAGCCTAAATTTTGCAATGAGAAGCTCATGATCTGAGCCACAGTCAGCTCCCGATCTTGTTTTTACTGACTGTATAGAGTTTCTCCATCTTTGGCTGCAGAGCACATAATCATTTCTGTGTTGACCATCTGGTGATGTCCGTGTGTAGAGTCATCCTTTGGGTTGTTGGAAAAGAGTGTTTGCTATGACTATCGCATTCTCTTGACAAAATTTTATCAGCCTGGGCCCTGCTTCATTTTGTACTCCAAGGCCAAATTTGCCTGTTATTCCAGTTATCTTTTGGCCTCCTACTTTAGCATTCCAAGGACATCATTTTTTGATGTTAATTCTATAAGGTGCTGTAGGGCTTCATAGAACCGGTCAATATCATCCTCTTCAGCACCAGTGGTTGGAGCATAGACTTGGATTGCTGTGATGTTGGGTGGTTTGCCTTGGATTTGAACTGAGATCATTTTGTCATTTTGGGGATATCCCAAAATGCTTTTCCTAGTCTTTTCCTAGTCTTTTCCAAAATATCCCAGCATTGCTTTTCCTAGTCTTTTATTGACTCTGAAGGCTACTCCATTTCTTCTGAGGGATTCTTGCCCGCAATAGTATACCTGATGGTCACCTGAATTAAATTCACCCATTCCTGTCCATTTTAGTTCGCTGATTCCTAAGATGTCGATGTTGAATCTTGTCATCTCTTGTTTGACCACGCCCAGCTTGCCTTGATTCATTGATCTTACATTCCAGGTTCCTAAGAAGCATAGATCTTTATAGCATTGGACTTTCCTTTCACCACCAGATACATCCACAGCTGAGTGTCCTTTCAACTTTGGCCGAGCCACTTCACTCTTTCTGGGGCTACTAGTACTATCTCTCTGCTCTTCCCCAGTAGCATATTGGACACCTTCCACCCTGAGGGTCTCACCTTCTAATGTCATATCTTTTTGCCTTTTGGTACTGTCCATGGGGTTTTCATGGCAAAGATACTGGAGTGGGTTGCCATTTCCTTCTCCAGTAGATCATTTTTTTAAAGCTTTCTGCTATGACCTGTCCATCTTGGGTGGCTCTAGCCCATAGCTTCATTGAGCTACGCAAGCTCCTTTGCCATGACAAGGCAGTAATCCATGAAGGGGATTTTTTTTCTTTTAATGAAACTGTAATCCCTTGCTTCAGGGTGGAGTCGAGATGACTGAATGGAGCTGAGCATTTACTGTAGAGATGCCCTTCCTGAAGCCTATGCAGAGTTCACAGCAGACATTTTCTCTTTGTGCCCAGAGAGAAAAATGTCTGCCGTTACCCAGGATCAAACTCAGAGCCTCCTGATTGGGAGGTGAGAGCTCCACTTCTAGGCTACTATGCCCCTCAGGCATAAAAAAAAAGCAATAATTTAACATAAACAAACAAACAAAATTCTTACTTTTCTTACCAGGGCAGTGGACTATCTTGTTCAGATCTCAAGGCAGCTGGCATCCAGCACTGCAGCATGTGTGCCATTCTGTCAGCCAATGCCAGAGCTGCCAGTGATCAAACTCTAGTGGATGCCAAATCTATATTGGCTACCCTGAATATACGTTTCTTGCAGTTCAAACAAACTTCACCAACAGGTAAAAAAACATGGGCATCCACTGAAGGATGGAGGTTCAAAAAATGTAGTATGGATAATGTTTCGATCATATAAGGTAGAGTTTATGGGACGATGCCATCACAGGTGTGTTGTCATTCAGGCATTATCAGGATTTGCTGTAGGTGTAACTGGATGAGAGAGAGAAGCAGGTGAGAGGAGAAGGAGGAAGAGGAGGAGGAGGGAGGGAGGGAGAGAGGAAGGAAGGAAGGAAGGAAGGAAGGAAGGAAGGAAGGAAGGAAGGAAGGAAGGAAGGAGACAGACAGACATTTCAGGACATAATACCTTAACTAGTCCCTACTTACTCACCATTTCTTTTTTAACATTTGTCTCACCTCTAAATTACATTTGATGAAGGATATTAATCTATTTATGAACAAAATCTACAGGCAATTCCACAAGAGATACTATGAATGGTTTTTAATTTTCAGCACAGCTGGCCTTACTATTAGAACAAGTAGCTGTGTTAGACAGCAAAATACAGAGGCTCTCCTGAGTCCCCCACCCATTCTCCTCTATGGTTCTTGACCTTGCAACTCTTTTTCAATGACCTTTATATCTTGCCCCAGAAAAAACGACTCAAGCCTGGATTTATATCAGTGCGCCAGACACAAAATCTGAAAAATTACCTTACATCCAACATCATTTATTTTTACCATTATAGATTCTTTTCTCCTGTCTTTTCATTTACAAAAGAGTGAAGATTTCTCCTCCTCTTGGGAACGGCAATATTAATTAACTGAAAATGAATTGGGGATGGATAACTCACCTAAGGGGTCTGCCCATTTCTTTATTAACATTCAGGAGGTTTTACAGCACGGTGGGCATGCCAAGACAGAGATTAAGAGGGAGGGAGGAAGGGAGAAAGAAAGGGAGAAGGGGAAAAGGGAGAGGGGGAGAGGGAGGGTGGGGAGGGGAGAGGAGAGAGCACAACAGAAAATAATTTCATCCAAAGCTAAGGGAGTTGTAAAAAGAAAAAGAAAAGAAAGAAAGCTTCCTCGTGGCAATGTAGCAATGCAGCAATGCATTTCATATCCAGGAGAAATGTTATTTTTTCCCAGGAGCATGGCAATGCCCAAGGTTTTGCTGTGTCATTCCCAGCTTCATTTGTTCTTCATTCATAGTATCACCTGAAACAAGTATCTCCATTCTGCTGCTTGGTAGACCCAGCCTAATTCTTTTCCTTGACAATTAAAAAAAAACAACAACTTCAGACATTAAAAAAATGTTTGAGACAAGCACACTGTGCAAAAATTCCACTTTATCTGATGGGAAGACTGTTACCTAACAGCTACAGTAAGAGCATAGAAAAAGCAGCTTCCATTCTTAGTGAAGTAAAGGAATTTCTCTCTAAAGATGCCATCAAATGCTTCTGTGGATAATTTACTGTTCTCTAATTATATTGTGGTTTTTATCTCTCTCTCTCTGTGTCTCTATCTATATATATATACAGGTAGTCCTCAACTTAAAACCATTTGCTTACATTCAAAGTTACAACAGCATTGAGAAAAGTGACTTACGATCATTTTTCACACTTACAGCATCCCTGTGGTTAGATGATCAAACTTCAGATGCTTGGAAACTTGCACATATTTATGACAAATGCTGAGTCCCGGAGTCATATAATCCCATTTTGTGACTTTCTGACAAGCAAAGTCAATGGGGAAGCCAGACTGACTTAAAAACTATCACTAAACAACTGCAGTGACTCACTTAACAATTGTGTCAAGAAAAGTAGTAAAATAAGGCAAAACTTACTTAACAAATGTCTTGCTTTTTGGGCTTAATTATGGTCATGTTGAGGACACCCTGTACTCTTTATCTCTCTGTTTACATCTATCTATGTCTGTCTATCTATCATCTCAACTATCTGATTAACATAAACATGTGCATGGATGAAGGAAAGGATGGAGGATGGGAAAATCTTAAAGATAACCTAAATCATGTACATGATGTACACTTTTTTGTGTAAAATATAGTCCATAACAGTGACGTGCGGTGAGGTTTATGGCTGGTGAGGCTGGTGACGTCATCAGGAAGGTGGGGAATGGGACCAAGTGGGCAGGAGGCTGAGGCTGCCTCAGCCTCCTGCACACATGGTCCCATTCCCCGCCTTCCTGAGTCAACATGAAGGGGACCACGGAGCGCAAGCCGCAGGACTGCAGAGCGTGCTCCTCTTGCACACGTGGTCCCATTCCCCGCCTTCCTGAGTCAACATGAAGGGGACTGTGGAGCGCGAGCTGGCGGAGCGCGAGCTGGCGGAGCGTGAGCCAGCGGAGCGTGAGCCGGCGGAGTGCGCTCCGTGGTCCCCTTCATGTTGACTCAGGAAGACAGGGAATCGGACCACGTGTGCCTTTTCCCTTTTCCCTTTTTTTTCTTTTCATGATGAGAGCGGTGAGGCTCTGCCTCCCCTGACCGCACGTCCCTGGTCCATAATGTCTCCTTTACAGAAAGTTAAATTAAAATATGAAGGTTTACAAACGTTGACAATTCCAATTCTCAAATGTTGAATCTAGCATGTTACTCTTGGAAAGGGGAAACAAATTTAGGCTATGCCTACTTTCCAGGCAGTGAGTTCTATAAAGTATATTAGGACTTTCATATAAATAAACACACACTATTAATATGCTTTTTAAGTTAGAAGGTTCTTCTGTTTCTCTCTTTTTTTAAAAAAAAATAAAGACAATTAAAAATGTGCCTTTTAAATGCAATGCTTCTCAGTTGCTGACAGACCAGTTTTTGAGTTGTTTTGACATACTGCCACCCTGCTGTTCCCATTTAGTTGTTATTTTAAACTTTGCAATGGTAGATAAAGTCTCTTTGTTTCATATCAAAAACTTTGCCAAAACTGGAGTGGAGAAGAGGTTGTCATGAATGTGATGTAAGATTCAGAGTTTAACTCTTTTGAATAGTTCTAGAGGGGGGGGGGAAGTCTAGTAGGAAATGTTGGGTTTACACTGAAGATAATAGTAATTAAATGAGAATATTTTCCATCTGAAAAGTTTAATTTAGGTTATACAGAACCTTGAAATAAGCTTGTGTCTATTTAAGGTTTAACCCAGAGGTAGGAAACAGGAGGGGGGGTTGCACAAATTGTCAATTATCAGATTTGTATCTAAAGGAGATAGTGGAAGGTAAGATTAAAGTATTGCATCTCCAGGTCAGAGGTTTGGAAACTTTATCCGTTCTCTCCTTTTTATAGGCTGTGCTCCTAGAACTGAGTTGTCTGAGGAAAAAATGGTTGTAACAAGAAGTACCAGAGAGAGGAAGTTAAGGATTTAAAGCTAATATCCTTCTATCATAGCATTCTCTGGCCAGATGTTGCGGTTCTGTTTACAGTAACCAGATTCAGACAGCTACCTTTTGGGACTAGTGATCAAATGCAGACTATACCTGGAAAAGTTTCGGGCTTTTACAAAAACTGAAAGGCCAGTGATACAACCAAACTTGTAACAAAATACAAAATACAGGCAGTCCTTCATGTACAACCACAATTGAGTCCACAATTTCTGTTGCTAAAGTGAAATATTTGTTAAGTGAGTTTTGCTCCATTGTATGACCTTCCTTGCCAGGTTTGTTAAGAGAATCACTGCAGTTGTTAATAACATGGGTTGTTAAGTGAATCTGACTTCCCCCTTCCTGGTCAGGAGGTCACTAAAGGGGATCACATGACCCTGGGATACTGCAACCGTCATCAATATGAGTTAGTTTCCAAGCATTTGAATTTTGATCGTGTGATCACAAGGATGCTGCAATGGTTGGAAGTGTGAAAAATGGTCACTTTTTCAGTGCTGCTGTAACACCGAACAGTCACTAAATGAAGTGTTGTACATCAAGGCCTATCTGTTTTGAAATCTCAACTCCATTTCTGAGACAGTAAGGGACTTAAAAAAAAACCCTCTATTCTCCATGTGCTTTAGAACAACACTGGATTGTTTTCTCCTTCCTCTTCTTCTGCTTCTTCTGAGGTAGTTGCTTTGGCTGGGACTCTTTGCTGATAAGACTTTCTTAACCCTGCTGATCTAATTTCTTGATGAGGAAAGGATTGAACTGAAGTGTGGCAGCCAGGGTCAAGGAAGTTTCAGATTCTGTAGAGCTGATTGTAAGATGAAATGCAAGATACCCTCAGGAACTCTTCGGTTGCCTTGTAATGAATTTATTAGAAGAAGTAAACCTTCCCCCCTATTTAAAAAAAATGCTTGAATGGTTTGTCTATGAAAATTCCAGATCATGGTTGTCCCAAAGGTCTTTTTTTAAAAAAGAGGCAATTGAACTTTCTTTGTTTTCCCTTGAAGACATTTTCCTTCTTATCCAAGAAGCTTTTTCAGTTATGACTGAAGTTCTTGAGGGCTTCAGTCAGAACTAAAGAAGGTTCCTGGATGAGAAGCAAAATGTCTTCAAGAAAAAAACAAAGAAAACTCCAGTTGCCTTTTGAAAAAGCACCTTTGGAGCATTTTTTTAAAGCTAAAACTCAAAAGATTGCAAGATAATGGCAATAAAAGTACAATGCTGGAAATTATTTCTATTATAAACTGTGCTGTCGGAGTTCATTGAATCCCCAAAATCTATCACTGCCACTTTTTGCTACCTATTTAAAAGTACAGGAGATTCATAAAGGTAAAAAAAAAGATACAAATAGGGAACAGTGATATGGATCCCTATCTATATGTGTCTAAATACATATATAGACAGTGTGGGTCGCTGAAGCTTCCTACAAAAAGGAAAAAAAAATAGATTTCCCCCCAGTTTTACTCTAATTAGTACCCTGTCATGTTTCATCAAATTCAGATTGGCAAAGTTAGTTACTGAACTAAATAATCTTTGGCATAAACTAAACATACAATAGTAATTTAGTTTGACAATTTAATATGATACTGAATTCAAATGTACAGTAGAAACGTATAATTAACTACTGTTTTGTAATAGCACCCTGCCAAGATGAGAAATTTCAGGTAGAGGTGATGTATATTGTTTGGGAGCAAAAATATTGACATAAGAAAAATGTAACCAACTATGAGTGGCTGCTTATAAAAATCTTCCTACTGAAATTCTCATCTACTTTCTTCCAGATGTTTGAATTATTTTCCGATATACTTTCCTTTTCCAGGTGAATTTATTTGCCTACCTTTCCCTCTGTTATCCAGTCTGATCAACAGGAGCTCTCAGGAACCATCACTGGGATTTTTTCACTATTTCTTAGTTGAGAATTTTCAGTGAAAAGGACAGGGAACTAAAACTGAGACCCTCTGTATTCAAATGGGGTTTCTTTTCAATATGATGCATTTGAATAAACACACACAATTCTCATACTTATCCTAATATTCTCGGTTTGGAATGGTCTCTTAATTATCAGGCAGTGAAAGTTGTTTTACATCCAATGGTACTTGATCATTTGAGCTTATAAGTGGATAACCTGAAGCTGAAAATCTGTGTGTTTTCCCATAATTCCTTAGTTGGTTTTTTTTTTTTGGAAGCTCTGTATCCACAATTGTTTCAAATTGACTTCTAGGGTGAGAAAATATTCTTTCGTCCTTCCATGGTCATTGGGAAAATAATCAGAACCCTTTGAAATGGCTTTGATGACTTATCAGCAATAAAGGGCTGAGTCTTCTGCTTCCTCATTTTCCAAATATTATTTTTTAATAAACTGTGGAGCAGCATTAATCCATGAAATAAACCTTGCTGAGATGATAGATTTTTCTTTTCTGATGCCAAACCAAAATATGTTGCTCCCCGAGGCAAATTCCATTCCATATACTCAAGTTGTTGGCAGTTGATCGTTCAACATTGGCAAAGTTCTTCCACTCTATCTACTTGTTTTCTGGGGCAAGGCAGAACTTATGGTATGGCACATAAATTTCCTTCCTACATGAAAGTGAGCAGGTCTAATGCCTGAATGGCTGTGTTATTATCCAAGGCAGCTGATCTCTCTAAGGTTAGAGCTGGTACAGTTCTCTTTGGCAGTTGTGATCTGTTCTTGTGTCTGAGCTTTTTTTTTTTTACCATTCAATGGTTAAAAGCCATTTCTGAAAATGTTCTTTCAGAACTTGTAATGTTTTGGGTTTGTGTTTCAAGGGAGATCTTGTTGGGAATTCTTGATTCAATGTATTAGCCTCTGGACCCTAATGTAGGAAAATGGGTCTCTTGAAGAATTTCTGATAGCTCATTGTTACAAATCAATGGGATTTGAACGGCATAGGAAATTTGCTGGCATGGTGATGGTGAAGATATTTGGGAGGGGGCATTTTTTAACACTTGCCTCTCAAATTGTGCTTTGGTTTTTTTAAAAAATATAGAAAACTGGAAAAATGTTCACAAATATATAGAAAGGAAAAAAAGAAGGGATTAAGAGAAGGAGAATACCAGTAGTTTGTTTTACATTCCTTTTTTTTTAGAGAAGAAAGAATATTTTCTTAGACATGGACGAAAGGGCAGCTATGAGGTAGCTATTCATCAGTTTGAAATGAAAGCAAATCCTAGGTGTTTGATAGTTCTTTGGTTAAATATTCCTCTGACATTTAGGTATATCTACAATATGGGTTGCCATAAATTACAAGGGTTGCTTAGGTTATTAAGATAAACCTGATGGAGATACCTGATGTGATGGCTAGAAAGGACAATACTTTGGCTTATGATTATCTATAAACTCTGGATTATTAAATATATAGACATGACCATAATCATAGCATCCTAATGTCTCAATACACACAAAAAAAAGTAAAAACAGTTTGGCTCAGTCTCAAATATATTCTAAAGATTCAGAAGGACTGGACATCTAAAGAGTCTCAAAACTCAAAAGAAAACTACAAAAGAAAAAGGACAAATTGGAGTGGTTTCTTGAAAAAGGAATATATTAAATTTGATTGCCTACAGATTATCTATACAGGTTTTAGCTCTGTAATTAAATTTCACCTCATATTTTGCAAGGCGCAGATCTTCAGAGTTATTTGTGTCAAGAATGAAGTTGCTTTAAAACAGGCAAAACCAAGCCTCAATGATTCATAATTTGACACAATTATGGACATTTAAACATTTTTCTGCAAGAGAAGGATTGTTAATTCTCAATAAATTAAAGGACACTAGTGAATAAAACTAACGAAAGGGAATTCCAGTTGTTGAATTCCATGAATGCCATTTGGAAAACTCATATTTAATTACATGCTTAAAATCAACCTTTTCCTGTTTCTCAAAAGACTTTCCAATTCAAATATGTATAAACAAAAATTCTTGAAAAACCAAACACCCCAAATATGTCAGTAAATACAAAAATCTATGATAAATGCACACAAATGTCAAGTAGTCCTTCTTTTCTTAATGGGGGGAGGAGCTTTAACCAACATTAGCTCATCCCAGAATACTAACTTCAACATTTCAGTTTTGTCCTATCCTCCTCCAATGAAATTGTGATCAATTATCTGATATTTTAATAAAATGAATGCAAAAATCAGTAAAATGGCTTAAAGTGATCACAGTTAACAAACAATTGCAGATTTCAACTGGTAGCAGTGGGTGGTCAATTGTATCTGGACTTCGGTGCTAAACATGGTCAGCCCTGGTTAATTTTTGGATATAAGGTTATTTTTTACTTAGATTAGCCAGGTAGGTACATAGGTAGGTGGGTGGGTGGGTGGGTAGGAAGGCAAATAGGTAGGTAGGTGGGTGGGTGGGTGGGTGGGTAGACAGGCAGGCAGGCAAGTAGCAGGCAGGCAAATAGAGAAATTGAGATAGATAGATGATAGATAGATGATAGATAGATGATAGATAGATGATAGATAGATAGATAGATAGATAGATAGATAGATAGATAGATAGATGCTAGATAGATAGATGATAGATGATAGATGATAGATGATAGATAGATAGATAGATAGATAATGATAGATAGATGATTGATTGATAGATAGATAGATAGATAGATATAGATGATAGATAGATAGATGATAGATAGATGATAGATGATAGATAGATAGATGATAGATAGATAGATAGATAGATAGATAGATAGATAGATAGATAGATAGATAGATGATAGATAGATGATAGATAGATGATAGATAGATGATAGATAGATGATAGATAGATAGATAGATAGATAGATAGATAGATATAGATGATATATAGATAGATGATAGATAGATAGATAGATAGATAGATAGATAGATAGATAGATGATAGATAGATAGATAGATAGATAGATAGATAGATAGATGATAGATAGATAGATAGATAGATGATAGATAGATAGATAGATAGATAGATAGATAGATAGATAGATAGATATAGATGATAGATAGATAGATGATAGATAGATAGATAGATAGATAGATAGATAGATAGATAGATAGATAGATAGATAGATAGATAGATAGATATAGATGATATATAGATAGATGATAGATAGATAGATAGATAGATAGATGATAGATAGATAGATAGATAGATGATAGATAGATAGATAGATAGATAGATGATAGATAGATGATAGATAGATAGATAGATAGATAGATAGATAGATAGATAGATAGATAGATAGATAGATAGATAGATAGATAATCTCAAGAACTGAATCTCAAGTAGGGGGCCCAACTTTCTGTAATCTTTTTCTTCAACTGTATTAACTATCTTAATGCTGTACGCCGATAGATAGATAGGAGAAAGAGAGGAAAAAAGACAGAGGCCGAGGCAGACAGACAGGTTTCCCAAAAAGCAATAGCAAATTATGTGTTTTGTTGCCAAGGTAACAACACAGATATGTCCACCTAAGGCATCAGGGGTCAAATCTGACTTGAAAGAGCTTTCACTTAAGCAGCGTAGATCCTCTTTCTGAGATGCTGATAATTTCACTGTGTTTAGGAGCCTCTTATAGCTTGTGTGAAATCCCTTTCATCTCATCAGACTCTTTTTACAATTTGCTGAGTGGCTGCTATAGATTCATTGACATATAAACTGGATTAACAGCTGCATAACAGTTCCCCCTGGGTTGCATTTGTCTACAGTATGTGGATGCGCCAGTATCTATTTTTAATTCCTTTAGCTTTTGACAAAACAATCCTACCAACATGTTTAATACTGCCCAAATTCCTGCTTATGCAGCCAATTTTACTTTTAATCCAATTTATTACCACCTTGGCAGTATGACTTTGCTTTTGTCATTAACATATTGGAGAGAGAAATAATTACTGCAGTTTTTTTAAAGGATTTAAGTTAAGAAGTAAGGAATGTTTCCCTCATTTTCAAGGCTTATGTGCAGGGCAATGTGTGCGTTGTGTCAAAAAACAACAATTGGAAGAGACGATTAAGTCAATCAAATGTGTATTTTTTCCTCTCCCTTTTTCATAAATGTAGTTTGTTCCTTTGTGTTGAAATAATTGCACTTGTCCTTTTCTTCAATGTTATTCTATGATTGAGACAGGTTTTCTCTAAATATCTAGGGTAGACAGGTGCTCACTTACCATTTTCTTCCCTATTTCAATTTGTGTTCCTAATCTGATTTTTGTGGTGCTGTTTTTGATAAGTTGGACTTTTTCCTTTGTATAGGTTGTTTTTTTCCCTTTGTATAAAGAGAGATGTAAAAAATGAGTTAAATAGTTCTGCCTTCTCCCTGTTGCTTGTCACCTCTTGCCACTTTCTCCCATCAATGGACCAATTGTTTCCTTGACTTTTTTCTTGTTCTTAACATGTTGGAAGAAGCTTTTTTTGTTATTTTTTACTTTTGTGGCAAATCTTTCTTCATTGTGAGCCTTAGCTTTCCTCACTTCATCTTTATAGCCTCGGGCTATTTGCTGATATTCTGCCTTAGTTATGTGCCCCTCTTTCCACTTTTTACATGTATCATTTTTGTCTTTCAATTTGTCAGAGAGTTCTTTATGCAGCCATGCTGGTTTCTTTTGGGATGACAACTAAAGAAAAGCAGATCAATGTGGAACCAGTTCATGCCAGACATCTTCAAGTGTGAAAAGTCACTAACCTAAACACCTCAGCATTCCCAAAACATCCCCATGGCATAGCATTGGCTGGGTTTGGACTGGTCATGCGGGGACGGGGGGACGGGACTGAAGGAAATAGTTTCGTCTTGTTGCTTGGGAAACTCAGATTCCGTCTGACTTTATTGCAACCAGCATCTCTCAGTAAAAGTACCTTTCACTTCAATCAAATGGAGTCTAGGGTTTTTCTTCCCTAAGGGATCAGACTGGGTCAGGTCCCACCATTTCTCTAATCTAGGTCTGTTTTACGAGTATGTATTTATCAGTCCTTTTACTTCCTGCTTTGTGCAAGGGTCGGGGGATAGGTAGCGCTAAGAAGCCTTGCACTTAATCGTGTGAATTTATTGCCCTTCATATGCACATCTTACCACCAAAATATGCCTTTCCAATTTTAAAGCCAAGTGCCATACCGCAACATCAGAGACAACCTAATCTATTGAATAGCTGCATTCGCTACAGCACATTAATTAAGGAGGGAATTAAGCTGGTTTATTAAGAAAAAAGAAAAACAGCCTGGACAAAATGAATCCCATTTGTAATTCTGCAAAGCTTCCAAGATAATGAAGCTCTGGAACTGAACTGAAGGCCAAAGAAATGTCTCTTTGTTTGCATTAAATAATGTTTAAGAACCGTTTGTTGGCAGACTCAGAACCTCTTTGTTTCTTTTCTCTCCCCCCACCCTCTTACACTGATATCAAAAGTTAATCCACAGGGATTCAATGAAGATTCAATCGGAGTTCAATCACAAACTTTTTCCAAACGGATCTCTGTCATCACCGAGCTTAGTAAGTTTTTCTTTAGGAACAAATTTGACGAAGCAATATGCCTGATGCATTATTTATTTACTGCCAGCTCTCTTTAGAATCTGCAGATAGAAAGTGACAGTGTGGCGTGTCCAAAGAACAATAAAAGGGTTGACTTAAGTGCTAATTCAGCAACTTTAAAGACGTCCCAATGGTTTATCAGGAGAATAAATATAATGAAGTGTTCCAAAGACTCAGCAGGAAGCTAAACCAAAGTTTTCTATCTGGAGGGGTTTCCTCTCCCTCCTGCCCAAGGGTGGGTACACCCAGAATGATGATTTTTAATTGGTGTAGTTATGATGATCACGTGGACTTACATTCTAAAATAATAGAGTTGGAAGGGACCTTGGAGGTCTTCTAGTCCAATCCCCTGCTTGAGCAGGAGACCTTATACCATTTCAGATAAATGATTGCCCAGTGTCTTTTTGAAATCCTCCAGTGATGGAGGACCCATGACCTCTGAAGGTAAGTTGTTCTATGGGTTGATCGCTCTCACCGTTAGAAAATGTCTCCTTAGTTCTAGATTGCTTCTCTCCTTAGCTTTCATCCATTGTTTCTCATCTTGCCTTTTGGTGTTCTGGAAAATAGTTTGATCCCCTCCCCATATAAAATAGAAGATGAGGTATATTCTATACTTCTATTCCACTCTCCCCTCTTTTTGGTGCCTTAAATATTGTTTATTTGTAGACAAATCCTTGCAGTTTTCTTGGCAATAATTTTTTCAGAAATGGTTTGCCCTTGCCTTCTTCCTAGGCCTGAGAGAGAAAGATTAGCTCAAGGTGACCCAGCTAGTTTTGTGCCTAAGGTGGAGCTAGACTCACTTCTCCTTGTTTCTAGCCTGATACCTTAACTACTATACCAGACTGGTATAGCTTCATACCTAGACCTAAGAGCTGTTGTCTGTTTGGGGCAATGGAGGATTGGAGTGTCATTTCTTTTTTGTCATTGAGTGTATAGAAATGCCCTGCACACTCAAAGCAGCAAGGTTTATGCAGAGGCTCTGCAGCTGCTTTGCAGCACTGTGTTAGGGTTCTAAATACCATGCAGAAATAAATCATTGTCCAAGGCAAAACATCCTTAAAGGTCCAATTTATTCTACAGGCAAGTTAGCACCTCTATGGAAAAATTCCAACTCTGACTTGCATACTGGAATTCCACCCAGTTGAAAGTTCATGATCTATCCCCACACCCACAAATCCATCACATGTTCCAATCATCATCTACACCCCTCTACTTCCGGTCAGGTGTCGAGGTGCGGAGACAAAAGATGACCTTGAGCTTCTAGAAAAGAATGACAACAATACATTCTACAATCCTACTCCTTTCTATTCCCCCCTCCCAACTACTACACTATTGAAACAGCATAGAAAATTATAAGAAAGTGTGGCAGGCCAAAGATCCTAAAAAGAGCATAACTACAGGCCTGACACACTAATTGTTCAACACAGTGTTGTGTAGTCATGCAGTCATTCCAGAAAGCACTGGTCTTCTGATTTCTAGTTTGGTGCCTTCATCATTGCACCAAACTGGCACCCTGTTTCCCAGTTTGTAACATTTCAACTTCTGGGGAAACTGCCATGATTTAATGGGAGAATATATCCTCAACATCCTTCTAAAAATCCATCCTCTTGCCAGCCTCTGACAGGGCTGAGGAAAACTCTGGTATGAAACCCTGCCAGTTGGTGGAAATGCAAAAACCAACATTAACAGTATTAAGATTATGAACTCGGGAAGCAAATTGATCTCAATAAATTAATGCATCATGTAATTAAATTAAAATGTACTATTATATATCCCATATCCAGACAATATGATAATACTGGCAGTGAAAATACTTAAGTTATGGGAAGAGAAATCTGGTGACTGATTTTCAGAATTTCTCCAGAAGAATGAGGAAATGAAAAGGAAAGGAAAGCTTTTGACAGTTTATCAAAAATAGTGAAAACGGGCATTCAACTAAAGAAATAAAAACATTACATCCACAAAATCTTCAGGATGAAATCTTTCCCCAGAATATATTGAAAATCTAGAAAAATTGGAGACCATCAGGAAAACAAATTTATGTATTATTTTTACTTATATATCCAGCCACTTACTTGCCATGCAACCTAAGGCAACTAGCAAGAACAATAAAATTAAGAACAAGAAAGTCACCCAAATATCTTTGTCTACATACTTACATATAATACATACATTCAATACATACAAATTGTATTTCTAAATACAATTTTCCTTTGAAAGCTTTCTAAAGTAATTTTTTCCATCAAACTGCTCTGCAACTGGCACAAAGCACAGAATGCTGGAGTTATGACTGCAATTGAACCTGGCAATTACTATCATATGTCGCAGTCATAAAGTGGGTCATCATGTGTCTAGACCCAATTTAGCAACTTTTTTGTGGCAGTTATTAAGCAAACCCATTGTTTGCTAACGACTTGTTTATGTCATTACCATAAACATCTGTCATTACTTTTACTGGAAGAAAACACCAGATTCCAGCAAAACCTTTGCAAATCACATGACTATGGGGCACTGCTTGCATAAATGCAAGCCAGTTGCCAAGTCCCCAAAATGCAGTCTTGTGATGGGAGAGGAGTGATTTTGTTCAAAACTGGGTAGTAAGTAGCTTTTGTGGCTACTGGTTATAAGCTGATCACCACTCGTGTGCCTTTTCATGCTGTAGCAATGGATCTGGTGGAGTTTTTCCCAACTTATAATTTCCATTTATTTAGGCTCATATATGCAAGCAGTTGGTCTTGTGTTGCATTTTTGTTTTTGTTTTGTTTTTTTGGTGTTTTCTTTTCCTACAGAGGTAGCGGCAAATGCACTATTCTTTCAACAGACTGGAATGGAAAACTCTGACAAGTCAGACCAGAACTTATCCAAAGGGGCACTGTTTTCAGACAGCTTTTTGGATTCTCTCTTGTGCACAGTAAGTTCCTCAAAGGTCACCTAGTTCAAGTTCTTATTAAACTGTCCTTTTCTGTAGGATGACTCAATTAACTCCTTGATCTTCTCCAACTGTACAAACTGATCTTCCTTGTTTAGTTGAATTAATTTTCCTTATCTAAAAATAGCTATCTCTAACCTAGCCAAGAGAACCTAAGTCAAAGTACCACATGTTATCACAATACAACATTTTAATTTACCATAAGGACAGACATATTTATTAGGATATTCATGCCCACTATAACTAATATTCTTTTTTTTAAAATGTATACATTTTTCTTTTTATTGTCTATTGTCTATTGATATTCATCATCATTATCATCATCATTCCTGATCCTGCCTTCCCACCACCAAACAGGAAGATAGGCCTCTTTCACACACACACACACACACCAATTCCTGATTGCTATGTCCAATAGTTCTCTCTCCAGTCCATCTGCCTAGGGGGTGCTGTTCTCGCTCCTGATTGGCTACCTGTTTGACAACCGTCATATATGAAGAGCTGTCAAACAGGGCTCAGCTGTTGCCGTTAGCTGAGATGCGTGTGTTATGAATTGCCATCTTGGCAACCTGTTAGCATTAAAGCAGTTAGCATTTTAAAAGACTGACTTGCCTCAGTCAATGAGGATAGGCAGCAGACTAAAGTTGACCAGATTGTTTATAGTGCAAGGGGAATTTTTTTTATCACTGTTAAGTTAGAGGGCAGTTCCTGCCCCATGGAAGTAGATACAGGATCACCCATCTCTATAGTGTCCTGGACAACCGCTAAGAGACTAATGCCTAGTTGAGTGCAGGATAGGTTGAAATCCTGTTTATGGAGGCTGAAGGATTTCCAGGGAAATCCTATTCTGGTGCTGGGCAAATATTATTGCAAAGTGCAATTGAAACAATACTGTAGAAGATTGCCACTCATTGTTGTCCAGGGACATTGCCACAGTCTACTTGGGCTGGAATGGTTTGAAGCCCTGGGGTTAAGTGTTACTGGCATTGACCAAATCCAACGTAACCCATACCTCAATCTCTTAACTAGGGAATTCCCCAAAGTTTCTGGTAAGGGCTTGGGAAAATATACTGGCACCCCCATTTCATTTAATTTGGACCTCCAGGTCCATCCAAGGTGACTCAAGCTGTGCAGAGTTCCTTTTGCATTCAAACCAAAAGTTGACATGGAACTTGATAAGTTATTAGCACAGGGAGTGTTAAAACCCATTGATCATGCCCATTGGGAGACATCTATTGTGACCCTAATTAAGAGCAAAGGGTCTGTGTGCCTCTGCACCGACTATAAATGTACTTTAAACAGAACATTTCAGCAGAGCTCATACTCTGTCCCCGTGGTGCAGCATTTGCTGCATTCTTTGGGAAAGGGGACCATTTTCGCTAAGCTTGACCTAGCTCAAGCTTATCAGCAGTTGCCTGAACCTTAGCTAGAACACTGATCCTGCCTTCCTACCACCAAACAGGAAGGTAGGCTGCTTTCCTCCCCCACCCCATTTCTGATCCTGCCTTCCTACTACTAGACAGGAAGGTGGACCACTTTCCTGCTGTGGCTGGGCCTGGACAGCTATCTGGTGCAATTACTATGGTTCTGGGATTATCATCTTTGGATCAGTAGTGGTTTAACCACCGAGAACCTTTCTTTTGTTGAATAACTCAACAAAATTCCACATCGGCTCATTTGTTGCCTGGATCAACAAGGACTGTGCCATATGCTATGGGTCCTGGACATCTGTCAAAAACAGGCTACAGGGTTCAGTTGTTACTGCCAGGGAGCCAGGGCATGCAACTGCAAAGCGATTGGAACCAAAGTGCAAAACTTGGACAACCAAAGAAAATCGAGAAATCATCAAATATTACTACCAGGCAGAACCAACAGCCAGGGGGTTTCAAAAAAGAATTATGCAACTGTGGAAGGAAAAACACCTGGAAAGTGACATAACTGAACAAAGATTAATGAATCAAAGATGTTCATCATCCATAATAAAGTTTTCACAGATGTGGAAATGCAACATCTAGAAATATTGGCTAAAAAGAAAACGAGTAATGAGGAACAAGCTGAAGAAATTACTCCAACACCTTAACAAACTGACCAGCAGTGGGGAAAAACCCAACATACAGGATTAAGATCCTCCTGTGTGCAATAACTCAAAAGTGTAGAGCTAAGTGATCTAGCTGAAAGAAAAAATTGAAAACCAGATCAAAGAAAACATAGGGAAAAAAAAGACTATCTACCATTCACGACGCAGATAGCAAATGAGTGAAAGATCTGTTAACTGCTGTGAACAACATTTTAACTTCCATCCCAGCCATCACACTGTATGAAACCAACCAACTAATGTATAGCAGAGCCGCTGTTATAACTGCAGAACTGAGTTATAAAATGCCAAAAAAAAAAAAAAGAGAGAGAGAGAAACCCACTGGAAGACCAAAGTGGAAAATTCAACTTGAAAATAAAATTTAAAAACTACAAGGGGATGTCAGCAATCTGAAGTACTTGAACGAAGGAAAACTAAAGAACAAAAAGCTGAAAAATAGTTTACACAAAAAGTACAAGCTGGAGGAAAAAACAATAATGGAAATCATGGAAGAACTAAAACAATGTGTTATAGCAAAGCAAAGAAAATTGAAAGATACAAAGGACGAATACAACAATATTGTGAAAATGTCCAGTTCAGAAGAAGCCTCGAACACTGAAGCCCTGGTCATTATGTAAAAAAGATGATTTACCTGTATCCAGAGCTTCCAGGGCATCCCTTGACTTCTAAATTGATTCTAAATTAGGTAACTTAAGTGCCAACACTTCCTTCTGAGCTGGAGAACATATGGGTTATGAGCTGTCACTGAATTAAGAGTTGCCAATTTCTTGGGAACTCAGAACACAGAGCTGAAAATTTTGCAGTTCAGGTCCAAGTATCTATCTAAGGGAATAAGCAGGTTTTCCAACCAAATCCTCAGTCATCCAGGTCATGGTTGCCCGAAAAGTGCTTTTGCAAAAAGGTCACTGAACTTTCCTTTTCCTTGAAAACATTTTGCTTTTCATCCAAGAAGCTTCTTCAGTTTTAACTGCATGATGGAGAATGGGAAGATTGGAATATAAATCCCCAAAGGGCCTCAATGTTTCTCAGAGAACTAATGACCAGATGACTGCAAAGAATATAAATCCTACCATGCAGTTAGAACTGAAGATGTTTCTTGGATGAGAAGTTAAACTTTAAGAAAAAAAAAAACCCAAGCAAGCCCAGTTGCCTTTTTGATCACCTTTGGGCCAATCCTTGATTGTACTCTTTCCACTGTTGGTCATTAACTGGGTGTGCTTTGCTGAATCCATCAGACATACATCTAATGTCAACAGTACAAGTTTTGACTGGTCAAACCAACATTATAGGTTAAACTGCCACTGGATTTGAGACTGGTTTCTTTTTTTTAAAAAAATATAAATTAAGAAGACTCTCAGAACATATTTCTTCATGTAGTTCATCCAAAGTTTATGTTATGGATTTTTTCACAGTATTATTGGCTACCGAGAACCACCAGAATTGGGTAATGTATAATTTTGCTAGGCTTTCACTAGAAATGTAAATGAAAACTGTTAAATATCTTTTCAGGAGAAATGGCATCAGCTGCCAAAATTCTGTCACGGAATAGACAGAAATGAAATCATAGAATCACTGGCATTTTTCTCTCAATATGTCTCAGCTCAAAACATTCAAACAAAAATGGGTATATTTAAGGGCGTTGCATGCAAAAAATTCTAATTAGGTCCTTACAAAGCAAAACAATAGTCAAAATAGTTGCATGTGAAATGTATACAGTAGGCAACATATGGCAACAATTTTACATTTTTTTTACAAACTCTCAGAATGATGGATATTTATTGGTAAAACACTACCTAGCAATAATTTTAAAAAGTTATTTATGTTGGAATTTACAAGGCTTTCTTGAGCATTGCTAAAACATAATTCAACGAGAACGTTGATGATATACTGGTACAATGGCCATTTTACAGTGTTTTAATTAGTAAATAGCTCTTTCTCTTCCTCAACATAATATGATTGTAAGTAAGAATGCAATTCTTGCCATTCTAATAAAGTGCTTTTTTGAATATATTAAAGCAATGATGGACAACTTTTTGGTCAGGGCTACAACTTACTTTTAGGTAATGTACCACTTTGCAAAAAAAAAAGTATGCAGGCAGGACAGAAATGAATTTGATTGAATTTGATTTGATTTAATCTATCTTAATTAAGAGAACTAGGATTGGGGTAATCTGATAGCTGACTTCCAATACTCGAGGGACTGTCACAGAGAAGAGGGGTTCAGTCTATTCTCCAGAGCACCTGAGGGCAGGACAAAAAATAAAAGATGGAAACTTATCAGAGAGATCCAACCTAAGAACTAAGTAGAAATTTCTTGACGGTGAGAACAATTAATCAGGTGAACATCTTGACTTCTGGAGCTGTGGGTGCTGCATTAGTGGAGGTTTTCAAGAAAACATTGTACAGCCATTTGTCCAGGATAACTTAAGGTCTCCTATCTTGGTCATGGGGTTCAACTAAGGACCTCCAAAGTCCCTTCGAGCTCTATAATTCTATGATTCTAATTTAATTAATTTGAATTATGATTAATCCCCATATGCTTTATAATTGTCCTCTTTGGTTACCAAATAATAATAATCAGCAGCAGCATCTTTGAAGAAGTCTGCTACAGCTGGCAAGTTATGAACCCTATGTTGGACTTTGAATAAATAAATTGCAGGGATATTCTGATAGAAAGCCATCTCTCTCTCCTTGTCTTCCTTTTTATTCTGAAAACTCCAATGATGTATTTAACTCAGCAAATAAAATACAGAGGGACCCAGGTGACACGCAAATCCTTCCATTTTTTCCCAAGTCAGAGAATGCAACAATCCTTTTGATGTTAAAAAAAGAAATGTAGCCAAGAAATGTTAAATAGCTCAGCCCTATAAAGCTAAGTATGTAAAATGCCAATTCTTTTTGAGCAAGATAAACCTGACCTAGTGCTCAGGATAATACTAGATAATTCCATCTTTAAAAAATGCTGATACAGCTGTTGAATTAATGGAGCACTACTCACCAAAATGGCCTATGTCTTCACAGACAAAGGCAAACTTATTGTCTGCTCTATCCTGATCCTTTCTCGTTGATTGGAACAGTAATCAAAACCTTATTACAGTGTTCTGGAAATCTGCAGTTATTGTGTAATGAAATAAGTGTATTGTCCAACATGTTTAATTTCTCTGATTAATCAACCTGAAAACCATATACTCTGGGTATCAAACTTGCGGCGTCACATTGTCATCACATGTTTTGTGGCATTTTCCCCCCTTCACAGAGCTTGTGTGGGCATAGCCTGCACATGATGCATCCAGCCTATGGGCTGCCAGTTTGACAACCGTGGCATAAAGTATCATACCCCAATCTCACATGCTCTTAATTGTGGCTAAATATGACATCCAGATCTGTATTCGTCATAAAGCTTTGCTAGCGCTAACTAAAATTTGGAACTATAGTTTCTTGGTCTTGTATTAAATTGAAATACCAGTCCCTTAACCTTAGAGAACCTATAATCCATGGCTAAGCATTTGTATAGTTGAAGGTATTGCATTTCACATTTAATAGGTATATTAGATGGCTCAGCGTAATGAGAGTGGTATGGAAGAACACGCACAAACCAGCATACAGGGACACCGAATAGTAAAAGTAATAGTATTTTACTTATGTGGAAAACAGAGGTATTCAGAGTTCAATTTACACACTGTTCAGTCAGTCAGTTATCAATGTTCTCAGTTAATGAGTAATCCATCGAACACAGTACAGTATCATATAATCAGTTCAGCACGCAAAGTCGCTAACAGTAGCAAAACACACAGTAACTCACAATACATCTACAAGCAGTATCCACCGATCAGCATCTAACAAACAGAGAGCTAACAGTCATTCTGGCTCCATCTTATGGCTGTTTGAGGTAACAGCAACCAATCACATTACAGCAGTACTTAAAGCTACAGTACTACCATCATGGCTTATATATTGCTGACCCAACCATTAGCTTACATTCCTAACATTATGGACTCATTTGAATACCCAAAGACTTTCAATTCAAGAACTACAGCTAGAATCACAAAATATGTTTGCTGGAAACTTGGGGAGAACAGTCTGTTAGATCTAAAAATAATTCAGAATTGGCGTGGTTTGAGTAACTTTATTATAATTTGCGCATCTCGGAACAAGCAGTTTTCCAACATTTTTATTCATATTTACAAAATATAAAAATGTGGTATGGAGAAGTAAAGTCAGCATGAATTTTCTGGAGTAATTGCAGTTACCCATTCATCCAAATTAAATTGTGTTGTATTCTCAAAACTGCTCACCAGCTTGCTTCTATTTTCTTATTAATAATCAAAACATTGGTCTGAGATTTCAAGATTCAATTCAGTTGGGCTTATTGTGTATGCTAAGTAGATGAAAAATGCTTGCAACACAATTGGAATATCATCATGGCTAACTATTTTTTTAGCAGCAGGGTAGGAAACAGTTCAAATGAATTATTTGATTTTCCTAATTCAGTAAAGACTTCCTTTTCAAAATGCTGGCTTATTTAAAACAGTATAGTTGGATAAGAACAGAAGGAACCCAGTTTTAATGCCTTACTTGACTTACCACCGGGTAGGTTTAAGACAGTAACAGACCATCTTACCTTACAAGATTGCTATTGTTAAGAATAAGAATGTTTTCTTGAGCAGTCAAGCTCCCCCCTCCCCACTTCATAAATGAGTGAGATACTTATATACCTCTTCTTAAATTTTGGAGAGCAGTGACTCTAACATGTTGTAATGCTGTCTCCATACACATTCTGGAGGGCCAATACAAAGCAGTCCCATATGAGCTGAGATAGTGTCCCTATGAACAAGAGGCCATTGAAACCACAACTCATATCCTGTTATATTGTATCATCAATAAGGATTTATGGACCCATTTTATAACTCATGATCTGGTACAATACCAGGAAATTCTCATCTTTTATATACCTCTGTTACTAGCACATAAGTATGATACAGTGTCCTTGAATATAGTTAAATTCTGCTATAGTGTCTGTAAAATTAGACAGATTGGCTGATCGTTGATGATCTTACCACTGATTATAGTATACTATTGGGTTTTAACAGAATAACAGAGTTAGAAGGGAGCTTGGAGGTCTTCTAGTCCAACCTCCTGCTCAGGCAGGAAACCTATACCATTTCAGACAAATGATTGTCCAATCCGTCCTTAAAAACCTCCAGTGTTGGAGCACATTGTCAGGAAATTCCTGCTTAGTTCTAGGTTTGTTCTCTCCTTGATTAGTTTCCATCCATTGTTTCTTGTCCTGCCTTCAGGTGCTTTGGAGAAAAGGTTGATCCCCCTCTTCTTTGTGGCAGCCCCTTAGATGTTGGCACTTTGCTGTCATGTCACCCTCTAGTCCTTATTCTGTTCTGTTTTATTTTATTTCAATATTTTAATTCTGGTCTGTGACCATGGTAAGAGATTTATTGATGGACTGTAAGAATCAAAAATCAGGGACAGCTACTTGCAAGGTGCTCTTAGTTTCTTAGAAGAACAGAAAAACATATAAAGAAGAAATGGAAGATTGGAACATATGACTCTTTCTCTCTTAGGCATATATAATGCTTTCCAACAGGGTTTGCAATGTGCTGAGTGACATCTTATAGAAGAAGGAGAGGCAGAGATAGGGGGCAGAGTCAAGAGAGCAATCAGTCTGGAGTTGTTAGTGATCCAAGTCCAGCCCCCCCTTGAATTGTATTGTCTTTTATCTAGTGCCAATTTAGTGCTATTAGTTGACTAGATTCTTCCGTATGCCCATAAGCAATACATCACCTTAATAGGAACTTAATAAGAGGTCCTGATTCTTCATGCCTGACATAACTAGATGTCCACACCATTATTTTGCTAATACATGTCTTTTTAAAAAAAGAAGGTGTATATCTGGAGATTTCTTTGCAGTCAAATTGATATGAAAGGGAGTTGGCCAATCAGGCAAATTTTACAGCCTGGTCATTTGGTTCTGGGTTAACTGTGTTTGCAAAATCTTTCTCTTATCTGATTGACACAAATGATTTTTCCCCACCTATTATTTCTCATTGCAGACCTACCATAATTATCATGTGCTGGCTTTGCTTCAGACACTGGTCACAGGTGGGACCAGCCCAGACGTTGAAGAATATTTGGAAGAGGGGAGTTCACTGACTGGCAATAATAGCAATGTCTTGTCCTGGGGAGTTAGAAACAGATGTAAACTGGCTCTGTTAACATTAATAGATGATCCACAGTTAATGGAAGGGCTGCTGGTAAGTTTTGTTAGATGCCAGCTGATCTAATTCAAGCTAATCCATTTTGCTCTCTCGGATAATTGTCTAATGAGTTAGAAAGCTAAGCATTTGATAGTCATGAGTTAACTCTTATTATGTGGCTCTGGATGACATGCTTGAATGTTGCCAAGCTGATCCTAAACAGAATATTGAAATCAAGATCCACATTTAGGACATTATACTGTAGCCAATAAACAAAGCTTCCATCAAGGTTAGGAGCACTTGGACACAGTCAATGTGTGGTTATGTGTGTAATACATATGTGAACATATGTGTAATATGACCTGCATTTGAAAATGAAAAGTCATCTCTATTTGTATTGGCTGCAACTTTTCAATTGTTCTTAGGCAAGATATCTTCAGTGGGTCTCCACACTACTTATCTATCTGCGTATGATAAGTATGATACATGAGAAAAATAGCTTGCAAGTGAACAGCTGCTTTTACAGCTGATCAATGGCAGTGGTCTAGGTAAGAATGCACTGTTCACCTGTTTAGAAGGAAAATATGATTCCTTCCTAATATTTCTTTTTAAAGTCCATTGTTTGATAAAGGATGTGAATTGAATTATTGCCAACTCTAGGACAGTGTAAGCAACTCCAATGTATGTCACTAAGTTTTCATTGTGATTCCTTCACTGGATGGAATAATTTTGTAAGCATAAAATGTGAACTAATCAGATACAACTCTCAAGTTGGATAGATTATCCTCTCTTTCTTGATATTTCTGTGGATTCATTCTGCTCAGCATTCCACGTCTGAATTCTTTGCATAAAAGATTTGCTAGAAACTGCCAATTCTATTTCTGACTTTACAAAAAAATAATAATAATCCTAGGCCAGTTGTAAATTCTATTCAGCCCCATATTTATGAATCCAAAAAAGTGTGTGTTTTATCATGTATTCAAAATATCTATTTTTTAAATGAAAATACCACATTGGAAATATCTACAGAAACATGGAAAGTGTTGGAAATAATTTTCAGCTTGCTATTTTCCCAAGAAGTGATGTGGGAAACCCAGGTTTTTTTTAGCTATAATCTTCTACTTTTAGTTTATGGGTCTTCCATTAATCAAGGATGGCTGATATAGAATCAAAAGTGTTTTCTTGTTTTGCAGCTCTTCTTCGGTGATGTATTCATTAAAGCCCTTGATATGCATGGAATTCTTTGCTTAGGTATCTATCGCCTGAAACCTAACCCCAATCCATATGAAATCAGGAAAGTATAGTAAAATTGATATATATTTTTTCATAAAGGTTTAGCTATCTACCTGCATACACAGCAATAAAATATTGGCATGTTCAATAATATTTCATAGGCTATATGGAGTTTGAATTTTGAAAAGTAGCTTTAGGGATGCATAATGCAATGAAAAATCATCATTAAAGGACAGGATTTGGGGGTAGTAATGAAGTAATGAGCTTTCTTTTGTCATATGAGTTTTATTGTTCTTTGTTCAATCCTCTTTTACACCCATTTCATTCAGGGCATCTTGTACTAACAGTAGTGAATTGTGCAATTATAATTAATATAGGGAGTTGTCATGCGATGCAGTGGTGACTGCTTGGCTCAATTGGTTTTAAAAGGTAGTGAGATAAATTCACAGATAGCGAGTCTTGGTGACTTTTAGCTGTGACAGTGAGGCGGAAGACTCCAAATGAGTGTTTCTTGCTTGGGAGAAACAAAAGATGGAAATTCTTGATGTCCTGATTGTGATCTTTTCCTGGAGACTCTCTAGTTGGCTACTAGGGCAGATAAGATATATATAATATAACAGTATAGTTCAGGGGTGTCAAATTTAATTTCATTGAGGGCCGCAACAGAATTGTGTTTGAACTCAGGCTGCTGGGTTGGGCCAGGGAGGGTGTGTCCTGCTTGATGTCACTCATGTCAGGGGTGCCTATGGTAGCCCAAGCACTCTGCCAGCAAAAACGGGCTCCTGAGCTCCATTTTCTGCTGCGACGACCTCCTGCAACCCTCTGTCAGTGAAAACAGAGCTTGGGAGGACTATGTATGGCCCTCCTGAGCTCCATTTTTACTGGCAGAGGCACTGCAGGCCAGGCCTTCACTGTTTCCAGGGTGGCCCTAGGGGCCATATCTAAGCACCACGTGGGCTGGAACTGGCCCCTGGGCCTTGAGTTTGACAACCCTGGTACAGATCATGGTTCTCAACCTTTTCTTTACTCTGACCATGTCCATAGACAACCAAGACTTAAGACCAAAAACCACAGCTTGAGAACCACTGGTAACGATGTCTACAAAATGGACCGGACCTCTCACCTACATGGCTGAGGCTTCCTTGAGGGAGTATCTTCCAGATCTGCTAAGACTTTAGCATCCATTACTGGAGTTGACGCACCACATTTTTCTTAGTAATATAAGTCAGAGACTGAATCTGTAGCCTTCTCTCTCATAGAGAGCAAGAATCCTTATACTATTCCATTAACCAAAGACAACTTCCAATTCAGAAATAACTCAGAGCATATGACATTAGCACAAGGTGCCTTATAGCCCTGCCCAATATTGCTACATCTTCCCCTAAAATTCTTTCAAGTTTTTTTTCCACATGAGTTAAGCAAAGTTACCGATGTAAGATTAGGATTTATCTATTTTGGGCTGATTTGCTAATCCAATGCTGTTGTTGTTGAAAACCATGGCATTATTATTCCATAAAAGCTTCTCAGCATCAGTGTCTTATTTGAAAACCAATTCTGTTACTCTCCAAGATACTGTACCATTTAACTTGTCAAGGAGAGAAACCAGTATAAGATGCTATTTTTAAAAAAGAAAAATCTAAGAAATCAGTATTCTGTAAAATGAATTACATTTCTGTTCGTTAACTTCTTTCTTTCCCTTCCATGTTAAGTAAGTATTCAGGTCTTTGACTACAGTGATTTTGTATGTTTGTTGCTCTAATAAAAGTATTGTTTTATACATTTGTTTTTTCCCCCCTCATGACCAATACAGCTATTGTTTTTAATTGATTTCTGTTTTATTGGTGACTTTTCTCCAAAACAGGTTTGTGATTGCTCGGCCATCTACTAATTTTGTGCTCCTGTCTTCTGATCAACTCTTTTGCCTTGTTCCATATAACATTTTATCCAAAGACCTAACAAACGTCGTGAAAGCTGTTCCACCAAAACCTCAAAGGACTATCGTTCAGAAGAAAGAAAATGACGCTTCCTTTATAAATAAAGTCTTCTTTCTTTAAGAAACATCTACAACCATTTGTTTTAAGATTTTTTTTTTAACCCCAGAGATTTGAAGTTATGTTCAGTGCAAACAATAAGGATCATTCATAAAGTTGAAACATAGAAGATTTATTCAGATCTATACACTAGAGTCTGGTCAATTAATGTTGTTGTTGTTGTTAATTGTGAAGTTTGTTTGTTTGTTTGTTTGTTTGGATTTATATGCCGCCCTTCTCCAAAAGGACTCAGGGCAGCGTACAACATTAAAAAACACACATCCCAAAAGTTAAAAAAAAAATCCATATCCAAAAAAACAAACTGAATTTAAAAGACAATACATTTAAAATAAGTTAAAATTAACAGGCCAGGCCGGCTTGCTGGAAAAGCCAACTTTTTAGGGCGCATCGGAAGGACCGGAGGTCAGGGATTCTGCGAAGCTCCGGGGGCAGCTCATTCCAGAGGTTGCGTCCATCTCATTGTGACCCCATGGACAACGTTCCTCCAGGCCTTCCTATCCTCTACTATCCTCTGGAGTCTATTTAAGCTCACACCTATTGCTTCAGTCACTCCATCCAGCCACCTCATTCTTTGCCACCCCTTTCTTCTTTTGCCCTCAATCGTTCCCAGCATTAGGCTCTCCTCCAGTGGGTTAATTAATGATCATCACTAAAATTGGCACTAGATAAGGGTCAACAGAATTCAAGGGGGAGTGGATTTGGATCCTTTGGGGCAACCCAAAGGCTTTAAACCAGTGGTGAAATTCAATTTTTTTACTACTGATTCTGTGGGCATGGATTGGTGGGTGTGGTGTGGCTGGGTGGGCATAGCAGGGAAGGATACTGCAAAATCTCCATTCCCATCCCACTCCAGGGGTAGGATACTGCAAAATCCCCATTCCCTCCCCACTCCAGGGGAAGGATACTGCAAAATCCCCATTCCCTCCCCACTCCAGGGGAAGGATACTGCAAAATCTGTGAAAAAGCTGGGATGGGATCAGCCATGTCCCATACTGAGCCATAGTGCCACAGTGGTTAGAATGCAGTATTGCAGGCTAACTGCCCACAGCCTGAAGTTCGTTCCTGACTGGCTCAAGGTTGACTCAGTCTTCCAGCCTTCTGATATCAGTAAAATGAGAATCCAGGTTGTTGGGGGCAATAAACGGACATTTGCAAACCACTCAGAGTGTGCTGTAAAGCAGTATGAAGTGGTATATAAATGCAAGTGCTATTGCTATTGCTATTGCTATTGCTATCACTCAATCCAAAATTGTGTGTATTCCCACATTGTAGTATACGCTGCTATTCAAAGATTCCAAGTCAAAGGTCATTATGCACAGCATTCCCTACAAATGTTATTTTGCCTTCAATAAGCCCTGACTTTGTTTTACAGGGCAAAACAAAAAAATGAGGAATGGTTTTAGGTTGCCCAGCCAGCTCTCCCCTAACACTAATTAGATCTGAAAGACTGTAGCCTGAGTCCAGCCACCGCATACTGAGAAGAAAGGAGCCCAAGCAGCTGACGCAGAGTTCAGACTAAACTAACTGCAAACTCTCTGGAGATGTCCCAAGGTAAATCTGATAGTCTCTGTCGTTTATAATCATTATCAGGCAACTGAGTTCACTGCTTTAAAAAAAACAGAAAAACTGGGGAGCCAATTAAGTGATCCCTCAGGCAAGAGACAAAGGCCTGCACTTCTCTTTGGTTTTCAAGGGAAAGCCATTGCAGTTATTTCAAGTAAATAATACACAGTTCTTAACTGTGGCACTTTGCAGAATTGGATGTGTTGTAGGATCAGTTGAAACTGCCTTATGCTCTGGTGAGCCAATCACTCAAACATCTATAAGAGAGGTAAACAACCTTTGTAAGGTAAACACCAAGTGCCTCTCCAGCCTGTTATGCATATGGTTGAAACACACACACACACACACACACACACACACACACTATATATATATATATATATATATATATATATATGTGTGTGTGTGTGTGTGTGTGTGTGTGTGTGTGTGTGTGTGTGTGTGTGTGTGTGTGTGTGTGTGTGTGTGTACACTCTGAGTGTGTGTGTGGGAGAGGGGGGAGGGAGGGAGAGGGAGGGAGGGAGGGAGGGAGAGGGAGGGAGGGAGGGAGGGAGGGAGGGAGAGAGAGAGAGAGAGAGAGAATTTTAATGGCCGGATGCACTTCCTGTTGCTAACACAGAATTTTGTTCAGCAAATATATTCTCAGTGTGCCCAGTGAGAGAAATATCTGCCTCTGACTAGAATCAAACTCATAGCCTCCTGATTTTGAGATGAGAGTTCGAGTCTCATGAGCAAATTGATAGTAAAATAAATTGAAACTCACCACTGATAAAGATGAGAGAGAGAGAGAGAGAGAGAGAGAGAGAGAGAGAGAGAGAGAGAGAGAGAGAGAGAGAGAGAGAGAGAGAGAGAGAATACTATAATAAGATAGATGATAGATAGGTAGATAGATAGATAATAAGATAGATGATAGATAGATAGATAGATAGATAGATAGATAGATAGATAGATGGATGGATGGATGGATGGATGGATGGATGGATGGATGGATGGATGGATGGATGGATGGAAGGATGGATGGATGGATAGATAGATAGATAGATAGATAGATAGATAGATAGATAGATATAATACTATAAGATAGATGATAGATGATAGATAGATAGATAGATAGATAGATAGATAGATAGATAGATAGATAGATAGATAGATAGATAGATAATCTCAAGAACTGAATCTCGAGTAGGGGGCTCAACTTTCTGTAATCTTTTTCTTCAACTGTATTGATATGCATTCTGTGATTCCTCCATAAATGTTAGTTGTCCATATTCCTTCTCATTCAAAAAGCGCCAGCCACATTTTCAATGAACGTATGGAAGTATCAATAATGTTATCATTGACCTTTGAATGTTTTTTTCTGACCATGATGGACAGTGAGTACCTCATAATCCATAGGCCATTTATCACCCTCAGAGAACAATTGCACCGCTGAAATTCATTGGCATAACCTTCCGTTATGGTCAGAGAGTAGTGCCAACTCTTTGCAACTTAATCCCCCAATGCATCATAAAACAGAGACATAATAAAATGTTGAAAATGCTCAGTTACCTACTTTCTTCGTGCCAGTGTGTGATTGGGCATGCTTCTTCAGATAGTCAAATGGTTGATCCAATGTTCTCCATGTTTGGCCTCATCATACATCAGAGAATATTCTGAGATAGCCTTCCTCAAGCTGGGCATTATTCATGTTTGCAGCCCATCTCTTAGCAACGAGCTAATGGCCAAGAAAATTCTGAGAATCAATATCCACATATGTGCAAGATGAGAAAAATATATATATATATTAACATCCCAATGCTGCCTGCCATACCCTATCCGATGCCAATTAATGACCGGGGAGACTCTTTTCATACTATCATGCGGGTTTTTTTTTTTATTACAGTGATTTGGGATGAAATGAGTGATGATAAGTACCTTATCCTTGTTTTAATTAAAAAGGATGAGCATGAACTGGCATGAGGGTGAACACTAAATAAAAGAGCTGCTTCCATTTTACCAACAAGCAATTAATAGTAATAGCAATAGCACTTATATACCTCTTCATAGTGCTTTACCATCCTCTCTAAACAGTTTAGATGTCAGCAGATTTCCTCCAACCATCTAGGTCCTCATTTTACCAACCTTGGAAGGCTGAGTCATCCTTGAGCCTGCCTGAATTAAACTCTTGACAGTCAGCAGTGAATGACTTCATTTTAACTACTGTGCCACCAATTTTATCAGTTCATCCAAAGGATGTCCCTAGTGGCTGCTTTGTTACCAAACATTATCTCTCTCCTTCTTCCTTTCCTGTGAGTTTACAGACCTATTGTTGCAATGGAAGGATACGTAGTTGATACCTTCCATATGTTGTTGGACTATATATGAAAAAGAGTCCCTGCAGATTTTTACTCTGCTAGTTGTTGCTAACTATAGGCGGCGTGGGTGGGCTTGCTCATCTCTGTTTAAAGGCCATTGAGCCAGTGCTGTCTGAGTACATTTCCAGTGAAAGTAAGTCCTGTGCTCAAGGAGGATTCCATCAGGTAAAGATACAAAGGGTCACACTGAGAGAACCACCAGGCTGATGTGAATAGTTACGAAACTATGTGATCAGGCTTGATAAATCAACACAGCTTGAAAATTAATGAGTAGTTACCATCGACCTCTCCTCTCGCCTTCTCTCCCTCAGCATCACCCCACAGAAGCCTCCTCTATCCTATCCCTTAAAGTTTGTAAGCTTTACGGTTCTGGAGATTTTGTGGTTCCTGCGTGAGTGTTTTCCCATTTATATATATAAGATTAAACAAAAAAAATCACACTGTCAGCATTTCCAAGTTCAAGAATATTGCTTTTGACTTCATGCTGCCAATTGCAGATTATAACCTGGATTATCTGTTGTTGAAAACACTTTCTAGCACCTTGCTGGGATTCTCATGACAGAGGTGTTGGATCTTTCGGATAAGAGAGGCAGCCTCAAACAGAGCCTCTCCCCACCTGTATAATAGATATGAACAATTCAGACTCCCAGGTGGAGTCTCGCTTGAGACAGGTGAGAAGAGAGTGTTGACAGAAATGAGATGTAAAAGTATTTTTTGAAGAGGTGCCCAAGTGTAACACATTTAATCTTGTAGTGAGGGAGAAGGAACCCGGGATCATCTGTCATTCAAGGATTAGAACTTGTTTTGAGGAATTTCCAGGCGTTCATTGTGACAAGGTGGGTGGCTTTATAGCCTGTTTATTGAAGTCCTTCTCGTTTCTCTTCCTCGTTTGCTTTCAGCTTGATTTCTCTGGTCAGTCTAAGGCCAGGGGTAAAATCTTTCAGGGTTGCTGTTTCTAATCCCTCTTCAATGGCATGCTCCTGATACAAGCAGGCTGTTGTAGAATAAAACACATTATTAATAAATTGCGTTTTTATGCACCACACGCCAAATAACAATCAATGAGACATAATGTTTAAAAGCTAAACAAACAGAAGTATTTAAAGAAGATCAGTGGATCAAGGACTACAGATTGTCCTTGACTTACAATCATCCATTTAATGACAGTTCTGAGGCAATAGTCTCAGAAAATGACACTTTGATCCAGGTGCTAGGCAACTGGCTGGTATTTGCAACAGTTGTAGTCTTGTGTTTTGTTAGCTTTTCTGTGTTTTGTGATCTTTTCTGTGTTTTGTGATCTTTTGGCAATTTGTGATCTTTCCTGTGTTTTGTGATCTTTTCAGACAGTTTCTGGCTAGCAAAGTCTTAACTGTTGGCGTAAATCGAGGACTACCTATACGATTCAGGATCAAAAATCCTTAGCAAAAGATTCCCCCCCCCTTCAATTTCAGAACTGATACATTATAGACCATTAAGATTCTTTCATTTACTTATTTATTTATACTTCATATTTCTGAATTTTCCATCTCCCTCAAAGAAGAGCTGCTGAAATTTCCGTGAGACTCCCCCATAGTAAAGCTGAAAGTTAACACATTGCAAGCTAATAATTGTAGAAGCTACCACTCTACTCCAGATGGTGCTGCCTATCAAGGTAGGATTATTTTTCCCCCATTTACACTTATATTAACAAATAGTTTGTTTGTTTTTAATCCCCTTGGCTAACTTAAGTAAGTAACTTTAGTAACTTCTTCCCATTTTCCTTTGCACTCTGTATGCACTCTATGCAAAAGATGTGAAATATTCAGGTTCCATTTAGATAGTAAGATTTATTTTTATTTTCATATTAAAGTTTGTTTTCATTAGAACAAGTTCTCGGGTTTTATTTACTGCTTATTCAGAGATATGCTATTTGGAAGGGCTGCAATCCGCACCTCAATTGAAGGGCGGGGGGGGGGAATTCCCCTCCCTTCACACCATCTTCCTGCCTTTTAGGAAGTGGAAATTGGAGCAGTATTCCTTAAGAAAGGTGAGAAATTCTTAAAACAAGGTTTTTTTTTTTTTGAAAGGCGCTATAATATCACTTGAAACATTCAGAAATAACTGGGTTATATATACGGCAGAACATCAAAAGAAATTGCCCTATTTTACTGTTGGATGTAGAAGGATGTTACATTCTTCAGGAAGCTGTAACTTGTTTGTTCATGCCAAATTTAAAAGGCAAGATTAAGAAAAACTTCTAAATAGGTCTGTGCCTCCAAGGAAACAGTTCTGAGTTGTTTATAGTCAACTGGCAATGGTTGGTTATGTCAAATATCTTGGACAACTCTAAAAGAAAGGCTATCTGTCTTTGGTAGGCTCCAACTTTTCCAGATTTTCCTCTGTCTGTCTGTCTGTGTGTGTGTGTGTGTGTGTGTACACATACCATGAGAAGTTGCTGCAGTATATAATACCAGCCTAACCCATCAATCATAATCCTCTGAGCTGCCAGCAGTCATGTAACTGCTTAAAGAGCTCAGCAGCCCTCTACTATTTATAAGGGGAGATTCCCCCTCCTCATCTAATTAATCATGGGTGAAACTGCTTGGCCACCCTCCAAAAACCCTTGGAAGACCTGCCAAGCTTTGATGCTAATTTTCTTTCTAAATAACCCCCTAAAGAAATTTACGATTAAGTAATTAAAGTGATGAATAAAGAGATACTTAGTCAATGGGAAAAGGATAGAAAGGAAGAAAAAAAAATCTCAATCTATCTTGTCTTCTCAAGTAAAAGCTCTTCTTAGTATGTATTATCTTTGTAAAATAATTACTAATACAAGGTTTAGAGCCTGTTTTGGTCAGGATGCTGCAGGATGCACTAAAACAATGCTCAAAAGGAAATAAATGGTGGCCAAAACAAGGAACTGAGTGCACATCAGGACTACATTTGTTTTTCAAGATGTGTTTGATTCATCCAGTGACTTCACATCCATGCCCATGGCAATAGAGAGCTGATATGTCATTGCTTTTTTAATGTATTGTTATCATTTGTAACTTGTGTGGCAGGGAATTTCTGAGTTCTTCATCAAATATGACTTTTTCCAAGCTAAACAAGATTAATTAGATGTTGCCACTTAGACCTATCAAAATCTCTTTTTATGTATCAAGGATAGTCCTTCCCTCTTTTTTTTAAAAAAATAATCTTCACCTGGTAAATTTGAGAAGGCAACTGGGCTTTCTTAGTTGTTGTTTTTTTCCTTGAAAACATTTAGCTTCTCATCCAAAAAGCTTCTTCAGTTCAGAACTGAAAAAGTATCTTGGATGAGAAGTGAAAAGTTTTCAAGAAAACAAAACAAAACCCTAAGGAAGTCCAATTATCTTTTGAAAAGCACCTTTGGGACAACCTAGATGATTGAGAATCTCCATAGACAGTTTGCCTTTGAAGAATTTTGAAATAATAAAGAAAATACAATGAAAACAGAAGCAGGCTGAAAATAGATAGAAGGTTAAGGTTTGTATTTGAGCTTGGTTAGCAGAGAGATGTGACATGGGAGATTATATTCAGTTTAGAGCTTGAGAACCTTGGTAAAAATTTGCTAAGGTCATACTTCTTAACTCAAGGATAGTTATATTGCGAACATGCCCAAAACTACAAAGAAACGTCTGTCAAATTATTGTTTACTTCAAAAACTTAACTGAACGGAGATCTGGAAACATGTAAAATTGAAATGAACAATTTTAATTGTTTGTTCGGTGGAATTAGCATCATTTCTCGTGTGAGCCTTTTATTACAGAACACATGAATTTAGTGCCCTAGTTACCTTTCCTTTCTGTAAGCTTATAGAAATACTGTTGCAAAGCAGGTGAGGCAGTTGATAGTTTCCATATTTTTGGAATATAACTCCACAAGATTTAGCCTAAATCAGAGATTGTGGGGACTGTAAGCCAAAGAATTGTTAACAGGAACCTTATTAGAATGATGAGGATGGAAACAGGTGACGTCCTAAGCCCAGGGAAGGCTTTTTCAAATCAGAAAATTAGAACTATCATTTTGGTATGCAAATAATACTAATTAAACAAAAATCCAGACTGTCAATATTTCCAGCTTCAACAAATAAGTGTTGACTTTCCTTAAATATTGCTTTTATCTGCTACCTATTGCGATTTACAAATAATGAACTTCAAGAAAAACATTAGAAAGGGAAAAGTAATCATGAGAATGTATGGCAATCATATCCTTCTTTACATACCAACAACAGAAAAAGCTGATAGGAAAAGTTATGAATCACAATTTAATTTTTTAAAAGTTTATTTTGCAGAGAAGAATTAGAAACTACTGTAATTCAAGGTTCCTTCCATTTTTATTGGAAAAAAATTGTGCTATAAATCAACCAGGATTATCTGATAACATTAATTTAGGCTGACTATGGTAGTGATCATTTTGCCCTAAAAGAAATTTCAAACATGAAAAGAATAAAACCAGGTGCTCTAAACATTCTTGCTTTGTTTACGCATATGTCACTTTTCCCCTAGTAATCTATGGTTTTTACTCAAGGATTGTCCATTGTTATGAAACTAAGTGGGCAAAAATATTTTCATATAAACAGTTCACTTTCATGGATTCTTGAAAAGCAGATGATTCACCAAAGGAGCATTATATAGAGTAACATCCTTTATTCTTGAAGGGGAGGAGGGTGTCAAGCCATTTCTTTAATTGTTCCTTGAAATTTACCCTCTACCTAAAACAAAATACACTTTTTTTCTTTCAAAGGGACCTTGGCTTCCCTTTGTAGCCAATGAATGGAGCAGCGGTTACATTTCTGTGCGTCGCTTCTGCCATACCTTGTTCTAGAGAGTAATTGTGAAATAAGTGAACTCAACCTCCTATATTTCTCTGTGAAAACAACCAGCCTAACAGAAATGCTACACCATTATGAGACAGGAGAAAATTGTTAGTTCTTTTCTCGTCCCCCTGAAAAGCCAAGAAAGTTCAAGAATAACTGGCCTGAAGTCTGATCCAACTCATGGAGTTTTTCCAAACTCTTCTTTATTTAAATAAGCAGCATGCTGGTTTGACTTCTGTAAGGTAAAGGTTCCCCTTGCACATAGACGCTAGTCATTCCCGACTCTAGGGATGATGCTAATCTCAGTTTCAAAGCCGAAGAGCCAGCGCTGTCCAAAGACATCTCCGTGGTCATGTGGCTGGCGGGACTAAATGCCGAAGGAGCACGGAACGCTGTTCCTTGTTACCTTCCCACCAAAGGTGGTTCCTATTTTTTCTACTTGCGTTTTTACATGCTTTCAAACTGCTAGGTTGGCAGAAGCTGGGTGTCTCACTCCGTTATGTGGCACTAGGTATTCAAACTACCGAACTGCCAACCTTTCTGATCAATTAGCTCAGCGTCTTAGCCACTGAGCTACCATGTCCCTTATTTGACTTCTGTACTTCACATCAGTTCAGTTATCTCCTCAACTGATGCCTTCCAGATGTGCTGGAATTACAACTGCCAAGGTTCCCTATCCTGATGTTAGCCCTTCAGAATAATCCAAGTAAGAAGTACAAACAGGAGTACTGGCTCTATTTTTATTAGAATCTTGCAAGACTGAAAGCATTCATTCCATGCTTTCCTTTTACTCTCTGGAAAACGTGGGAGGGTCCCTTCTGAAATGCCCTTTCTCCTTTTGGGGTTGAGACACAATTTATACATTGGTGGTCCGCTCTGAGTTTCTTCCTCCTGTCTCCCAAGGTCATTCTCACAGACTATTACATCCTATGCCCAAAAACCTCTAGGTATAAATATAATCTTTATTGTCATTGTACTTAAATACAACGAAATTGAACTGTATTCCTCCATAGGATACCATGCTGGGATGACTACAGTACTACTGAAGCCAACATTGCACTATTTTGTATTTTATTTTTTCCATTTATTTATTTTTAAACCGCCCACTGGAAAGTTCTTTGTTCCCTCCATATAAAAGTCTGGGATGCATTCATTGCATTCTGCACAAATTATTCCAGTTACTATCTATTGCTTCCCTCTAGTTCTCTAGAGATGTTACTATCAAATAGATCACCCGATATTAAAAACATAATGCAATTGGTTAGCGGATTCTACATATTACATTCTGAATACTACATTCAGATAAGTTCAAATAATTTGCCAAATGGCCTTTTTGCTTAAGTTTGCTATAACTGTTGTTGATAGGCATGAAATAATGTTAAAATAAACTCTGCTTAAAGTTCAGCTGTGTTTCTGGTCTTTACAGTCATAACATGGAAGAAATTGACTCTTGTCTTCTGGGAATTTTTTTCCCCCAATTTCCCAGCCTAGAGTTCAGATTTGGGATTCCTTGATGCCTCCCATTTAAGTTCTATTCTGATCAAAATCTGCTTAGTTTTTTGACATTAGATATATTAAGCTTGGCTGTAGAAATCTGATGGATCCAAATGTACAAATATAGATATATAGTTGATAGATGATATAGGCAGACAGACAGATAGACTGAGTGACTGGCAAAACACACACACACACACACACACACAATTTTGACAGTTGCTAGACATTGAATATCTGAATACAAACTAAGTTGAATCATCTTGGCCACTGTTCTTGCTGACGAAGACTAAAGGAGTTGTACTCCACAATATCAAATGGCCCACTCCTACGTTTTGACCATGTCCAGTTGAGGTCTTCTGTATCAGGATTATTTGTTTTCCAAATTCCTTTTGTGTTACCACAATCACCTGGCTGTACTCTACCTATTCCTAAACAGCAACATAAAACAATACTCAATGTAAGGCTGTCCAGATTTAATGGTCTGTTTGCCCCTGGCAGTGAAATTTCATACCGTGTTGAGGTGGTAGGGTTTTTTAGGGGAAGGGGGTGGGGAAGGAATAGTGAGAGAACAGAAAACAGTGATAGAACTATTAGAGGAGCAAAGGTTGGGTTTTATTTTGAAATTTTCTTGATTTTAATGGCCATATACTTTATAGTTTTAATAACAGCAATTATAATCAGAATGGGTCATTTCTGGGGTCTTAACTGTAGCACAAGATAAAGGACAGTATAAGGCACTTGTTTCCCTGCTAATGAAACTGTACCCCCTGCTTGTGAAAGCCAGCAAGCTACAAGATCCTTGAACAGGGTCAATTAGCTCTTGGACCGATCATATCACCTTGGGGAAGGATTTAGAAAAAGCAGGGATTTAAATTTTCTTCCTGCACAAACACTTTTCTGCCTTTGTCCAGTTTTATCTCTCCTCCCGTCCCCTTTTAATGATTCCTTTCAGATGAATTTGATCCTTTGTGAGCCACAACTTATATGCATTAGTGCTCCTGATACACACCCCGGTTTATCAACAAAAGCAGGGTGAGCAAGATTCCAGGAGACACAGCAAAAGGGAACCAAACACCAACTTATTCAGAGTTTTAGGTCTGTGGTTAAACTTAGTCAAAAGAAATAGCATTTCTTCCTTGTATTTGGCAATGGATCTCTGTTGAAAGTCAGAGCAAGAAGCAATGGATAAGAAATTAATCTAGGAGAGAAGCAAACTAGAACTAAGGAGAAATTTCCTGACAGTGAAAACAATTAACCAGTGGAACAGCTTGCCTCCAGAAGTTGTGAGTGCTCCACCACTGGATGTTTTTAAGGACAGATTGGACGACCATTTGTCTGAAATGGTAGAGCTTGGGCATAAAGTTATCAATGTCTGATGATGGCAAGCAAGGATGAAAATGGTCAAATTGTGCCTCCTGGTGGTCAATGTAATTAAAATATACACTGTGTAAAAATGAAGAATGTCCTCCTTTAGGGAAGCAAGTGTGGAAGTTATTTAAAAACCTAAGGGGAACCATTTCAAACATAGTGATTTGGGTAGACCCTATTTTATAGACCCCTTTTCCATCAAACGCATCATAAATCCAGTTACAGTAGAACTGGAATTACCAAAGTCGCTAAGAAGAGTTCACTACAGCTTGTTAAAACCTGAAAACATGTCTCCTTTAAGGCCATGACCCCCTCCTGTTCCTGAACTTTTTATGATAGAAGGGGAACAACATTTTGAAATTAAGGAGATCCTTGAGTCATGCACCCACAGGGGAAAGGTTCAATACTTAGTGGCATGGAAGGTTTTCCCTAGTTCTCCAAATGAGCGGGTTGATAAATGTCATGTCAAAGCCCCTAAGTTACTTAAATGCTTTCATCGTCAATATCCTGACAAACCATAGTAATTGTAACCTTTCTTTGCGTCCCCTTCTCTTCCCCCTTTTTCCTCTTTCAGCTACAGATCTCCTCCTTTTAAGGGGGGGAAACATGTCAGGTCCCTGTTGGAATGCTGCCATTCTGAGTGGGGGCGGGGGCGGAGAAGAGGAGGCTTCATGGGTTTAATGATTTGCATGCTTTTGCTTTTGCTGTAACTGCTTGGGAGTTTGAGTGGGGGAATCACAGGCTCCCTTTCAACTGGTTCCAGCCTGGGATTCAAGGTTGCAACATTTTGAGAACAACCTCTTCTCACCATCCCACCTTGGAGTTTCCAAAACACCTTTGCAGATTTTATTGGCTACCAATAGACATGAGGTATGGGGTGGGGTGGGGTGAAGGGGAAAGTTAGCCTAACACTTTACTCATGAATTTCAGACTCCACGTGACTTCTCTGCAATCACTATCTCTCAGTGAAAGTTGCTTTTGGAATGCAAACCACTCCAAGAGTTGAGAAGGTAACTGACACGGGTCTTTACAGATATCTTACTTGCATTACAAGAATCCCACTTTTTAGTGGTTGAAGACTTCATCTACGGGAAGCAACTGCCCTGCTTATAAAAATCAGAGGCATACAAGAAATAAAAGGGGAACATCACATTCCAGACCCATCATTCATAACGCTACATCATGAATTCAGCCCTTTACTTGGGGGCCACTCCCCCCAAAAAAATTCCAAACCTTTTTTGATGCACAATTTTAGTGATGACAGATGTTCTCCGAGCATTTGCAGAGAACAATTCCATATATTGTTGGCATAATCATCTCACCATTGAGAGGAATGTCAGTAAGCAACAAATGGTTCCATATGTTTCTGCCAATCAGAAAGGGTCTGGTTCACGTTGGTTATCGAGGCGAAGCTGGCACTTGGTTTGCAAACCAAGAAGTGGGAGAAACTAAAAACGTAGTCCTGAACTGAGAATGGAGATGAGTTTTCTGCAGGACATGAGTTCATCTAGGCTGTTGCTTTATCACTATCAGTTTAAATGCTGCTCTTTAATATATAGGTTTCCTAGGGTGGATACAAATACTCTAAAATGGTTCTCAAACTTTTCTTCATCATGGGCCCCCTTGAAGTACATTTTGTGACCACTGACCATGGCCAGGGACACCCGCCAATGCTTAACTCAAGATTTAAATCATAACATTTCTTCAAGCCTTCACGGACCCCCTGTGATGACATCATGCCCGCGCCCAAGGTTCCTGGATCACAGGATCACCCTCCCACACTTCTGTCTGCTATGTTGTTTCTATAGTGGGGAAATGGGAGGGAGATAGTAAGGAGTAGGATGTGATATAACCAAAATAAAATTTCTTTTAGATTGCCAAGGTCATCCTTTGACTTGGTACCTCTGAACCTGACCGGAACTGAATCGGTGGAACTGCCAGCATGGCAGCGGAAGATTGGGCCATGTGATGGACTTGTGAATGTGGGGGCAAGATCTGGAACTTTCAACTGGGTGGGGAAAACCAGCAAGCTTTCAGATTCAGGTTTTCCCAGATGTGCCAACATGGCTCTCTGAATAAATTGGAACTTGGAGCAGTATTTTGCCTCGGACTCTGATTTAATTTTGGATGTTATCTGGAACCCTGACAACAGATAGTTCTCAACTTACGACCACAATTGAGCTCCAAACCTCTGTTGCTAAGTGAAAAATGTGAGTTTTATCCACTTTTTACAACTTTCCTTGTTCTATTTGTTAAGTGAATCACTGCAGTTGCTAAATTAGCAACATGGTTGCTAAGGGTAACTATTGACTTTTCTCTTCAGGTCATAAAAGGGGATGACATGACTCTGGGACACTGCAACCATCATAAATATGAGTTGTTAAGCATCCAAATGTAAATCACGTGACCATGGGGATGCAATGACCGTTTTTCACATTATGACCGCTGCAGTATCTCCATGGCCATGTGATAAAATTCAGATGCTTGCCAACTGATTCACGTTTATGACAGTTGCAGTGGCTCAGAGTCATTTGGTCAGTTTTTGTGACCATCTGACAAGCAAAGTCAATTGGGAAACCCGATTCACTTAACAACATATTGCTAAGTTAGCAAGGTCAGTGATTCACTTAACAGCTGTGGAAAGAAAGATCATAAAATGGGGCAAAATTTGCCTTAATAAATGTTTTGCTTAGCAACATAAATTTGGGCTGTAAGTTGAGGACTCTCTGTGCAGCATCCATTCAGGACTCCATAACCTGGTTCAAATCTTCAGATGTTCTTTTTATATGAGGTGTGCTTTTCTACTTACCTGACACATTTCATCAGCTGGATTCTGGATTCTGGATCAGCTGGAGACATGCATTATTATTTGGGCTTTACAGTGACATTCCAAGCATCCTGCAATAGATAAAATAAATAAATAAACATCATGTGATAACTGCATCAAATTTAAGCTGGCTGTTAAGATACTCGAAGAAAAGTGGGCTTGTGATTTTTCTCAGTGCTCATCTATCTTAGTTGCAAGATCTGCTCGCTTTCCACTGCACTTTCCTATTCTTCACAACTAAACCTATCAGTGCATGGGGCCAAGAAAGGTTTTGTTTTTCAGCTAGCTTCAGCTAGGACTGCAGGAGGCCATCATGGCTGAAAGCAGAGCCTCAGTGCATGCCGTTGAGGTGGCCATACCCATCCTGACCGTACCCCTCAGCCTTCCGAGGTCAAACACAACCCTAATGCGGCCCTCAATTAAATCAAGTTTGACATCCCTGGACTAAAACATCCATTGTAAGGGGACACAATGACTCAGCAGTTAAAGAAGCCAAGCTTGTTATCTGGAAATCTGACTGCCTTGATTTGAGACCTGAGTGCCATGCGATAGGGTGAATCCCTGTTACTTGCCCCAACTCTTGCCCATCTAACAGCTTTAAAGAATGCAAATGCGAGTAGCTAAATAGAATCACTTTGATGGGAAGGTAACATCACTTTGATGGGAAGGTAACTTTGATGGGAAGGTAATCACTTTGATGGGAAGGTAACAGCAACATGGAGCCTTTGGCTACATGAAATTGAGCACGGAAAATGTCTTCAGACAATGCTGGTTTCCTCAGCCAGGAAATGGAGATAAGCACCACACCCTAGAATCGAAAATGACTGGGCAGGGCAAACATTTACCTTTAAAACATCTGTGGTTGGAATAAAACAATCCCAAACGCAATAAAAATAAAAGCCATGCAATATACAACATAAACTACAAATAAATTAACTAAGAAATAAAGATAGTGGCATCCACATCATGGGGAAACACTCTGAAATAATTCAACTTTTAAAATATCTTAAAAGACTAATGAAGAATTGCTGTCCTGATCCCCATGGCAAAACAGTTCTGCAATGTTGACACTGCCACTGAGAAGCAGCAAAAAGCTCCAAACTTCTGGACTATCCATAATAAGGTTCTGACCATTGTAACTATATTGTTTTTTTAATTATTATTTATGCCATTCATTCATATCTGATTCTTAGTAACTGCCTGGACAGTCCTTGCAGTTTTCTTGCAAGATTTTCCAGAAGTAGTTTGCCATTGCTTCCTTCCTAAGGCTGAGAGAAAGTGATTGTCCCAAGATCACCCTGCTGGCTTTGTGTCTAAGACTAGGACTCGATCTCCTGGTTTCCAGCCTGTTGCCTTCACCACTAAACCAAGCTGGCTCTCAACTAAATTATAACCATCTTCAAACCGAGTGCTCTATCCTTTTGTTGAAAGCTCAATGGGAAATTAGCTTGCTGCCCATGACGGCTACAAATATCTTACACAGTTCAGCTTCTCAGTTTCATGGAAGATACAGTTGCATCTCTGTCTGGTCAGCAACAAGCTTCCAATGGATTTATGGCCCTGGTGTTCTAGTTTGCAATAAACTTCTCAGCAGCTGCATCCGGCACCCTCTGGCACCCAGCATATCCACTCATCTTCCCTTTTGCTTTGTTCTGCTTACGCATAATGTCAACTCATAAACCTTTCATCAAGTCAACCAGGTGGAAAAAACCCATTACCGAAAGAAGTGTTCTTTCAGGTTTGGGGGCAGAGAAGGATGGGGGCCAAAGGAGGCTGAGAAAGCTCCCTGGTGGTTTTAAAAAAAATAGCTGTGTGTGCTCTTAGTTGAAAAGCTGGCTTTGCTGTGCCCCCTCAGGTGCTGCCGAGCTTCTGAGAATCTTGACACATCAGTCATGCTAGTGACAGGACCTGGAATGTGCTGTGTACATAATCAAAGAGGCAGCATTTTCAGCTTAATATGTGGTGATGAAAGGAAGATTTCAGCGTGAGTAGGAACGCCAACAAGAGCACAATCGCTTGTGTCTTTATGGGGAAGCATCATGATTTGGGGAGGGTTCACCCTGCTCTGCAAAAAAAAGAGAAAGAAAAGCATTCCCATGTTTCTGGCTCCAGCTAACCTGTTGACAGAAACCCAGGTCAGTGTATTTAAGCAAGTTCTGATAAATGAGCAAGGTGTGAAATATGAAGATCAGGAAGGGGTGTTTAGCCAAACTTTCCAACTGTTCCTATTTACCAAGGAGAATCTGTTTTTAAGTACAGCGCCCAATCAATCCTTGTCCTCATTTGCCTTTTTCAAGGTGAGTGCCTTTAAGTACAAGCACAAATCCTAATTTCCAATGGATTCAAAAAAGTAACTATTTATTAAATGCATAGTGTGAGGGTACAGTCAGTTTTTATAATGGTTAAGGCATCAGGCTAGAAACCAGGAGACTGTGGGTTCTAGTTTCCCCTTAGGCAAGAAACTTTTTAGGAAACTACCAGCCAGGCAAGAGGAGGGATCAAGTGGCCTTGAGTAATTGTGCAGCTGCAAGCGACATAGGGATGACCCTCCTGAGTTCCACAGGAGTCATCTATTTGTTCCCAAGAGAAAGCAAGCAGTCTGGGGAGATTCTTGTATTATGGGCAAAATGCAATAAAGTAGTTAGCTTTTGCCCTAAATGTGCAGATCTGGTTCCTTGCACTCAATATAAGCCATCTGGGTTACCTTTGGCTACTAACTGTCTCTCTGCTCTAGGAAGCTGACAGTGGAAAACCACTTCTGAAATCTTGCCAAGAAAACTGCTGGGTCTTGTCCAGCAGCCTCTCAAAATTGGACATGATTTAATGGAAGGGGGTGAGGTTCAGATCATTGGTTCATCTGGCCAAATATTGGCAGTGGTATTTTCTCTTACACATCTCCCCAACATGATGGAGCTCCCCATTATATCTTCATGTCTGCCTCTAAGGTTTAACTTAAGTGGCTGAATTTCAAAAGGTTGAAAACCATGGGAAAGAAGATGGCACAGCATTATGTATATTATTTATATAAAGACACTGTTTGCATAACAGAGGTATCAGAAACCAACAATTCGTTAAAGACAATTTGATTATTTCCACTTTGATTTTTTAAAAAAAAAATGTATATATGCTTACCAATGGAAGAGATGATTTGTAGCTCAAGCTTGAACTGGGTGATCCTTGCTGTTCTTTGAACTTATGGTTTTCTTGCAGATTTTCATTACCAAACTAAGTAACAACATCAGTGCACTGCAAGAAAACCACCAAGCATAGAGAGCACCAAGAATTCCACATATCCATGCTTAACCAGAACATCATACTTCAATTTCCACGTCAATTTATCCATTTCAGCACAAATCAGAATTTTCCTAATTACTTCCTCTCCTTGTGAAAAAAAACTCGACACAACATTAATTAAAAGCAAACATACAGGATAGCTATAGTACATACCCACCTTTAGACACCTGGCATTACAAAAATCAATCTATGTAGAATACAAGATATAAAAAGAGGATCTGTCTGCTCAGATACTTGTTGAAATCAAGTCAGTTCCCATTGAATGGTGCCATCCTGGGTTCAAATCTAACAGGAAGACAGTGATTTCCCCATAAATTAACTCAAGGGTTTCATTTTTAAAAAACTCATATGGGATAAGAATGAAGACATCTGGCTCTTGCTTTACGTGTCAGAATCACTCATTAAACCAAGCTCTAATCCTGAACGATATAATCTGACTGACTGTATTAACGTATCATTTTCTGTCTGCCTCCCAGAAACTAGATTCATATGTTGCTATTCCATTACAGACCAGACGGTTACAATATTGTCTTTTCTAAAAAAAGTAGAAATATGTGATTTGGTCAGAATCACCACAAAAAGTTGTCAGAGCACCAAAATTAGGCAACTTCCTTTTTTTGGGGGGGAGGAACATGTCTTTTTTTTCCTCAGAAAAAAAACCACCTAAAGTTCTGCCCTCCTGGGGTCAATTATTTGGGTTAAATTGGGTTATTAAAAACACACCCCACTTGATACAGTCTAAATAGGTTCTAATTGGAAGGCTGAAAATATACAGTAGACTCAAGAGTAACCCACAAGATCTCAATCCTTTCTCCTGAATTATATCTGGAAAGTAAACATGGAACAGATGCTATTTATCTTGTCTGTGATCATTTCCAATTGTAATTAAATCTGGACTTACCTTTTCGTATTGTTCTTTGCCTATGTGGTATTTTGAGCCTTCTAAATATCTAAGTATCTACCAGTTTCCTTTCTATTACGGACAAATGATACACAAACAGCTCTCACCCCATCAAATTGTTTCTATCAAACCAGGCAATTGCATCAGAAACGTCTATATTATTTCATATAAATAAGCATATAGTAACCTCCCAGTGGATTCAAGATACCTCAAGGCATTTTGGGCAGCCTTCAGAATGATCCAAGGCAGTGCTTCTGAATGTTGGCTACTTTAAGACATCTGGACTTCAACTCGCAGAGTCCTTCCAGCAGGACTGACTGGGGAATTCTGAGACTTGAAGTCCAGACATCGTCAAGTAGCCAAGATTGAGAAACACTGGTTGAAGGCAAACAGCTTTTTTCTAAATCAAATATGGATCTGAAATGAATTTTGGGTTGGCATACTTTCTCTCTAATAATTAGGATCAGTCTCTTTTTAGATGCAAGGTTTTAAAATTTTTATTATTATTATTTCTTTTATTCATTAAACATGAAACTCATTCAACTGAATATTCAAAAATGCATCACAAATATTAACTGGTACTGACGGTTGATACGGGTTGCTGCCAGCATCCTAGATTTCAACCAAGTACCTTCTTAAAATATATGATGTTCCTAATAGCACAGTTTTTTGCAGTTCAATTGGTGTTATTGAAGGAAACTGCAATTTCTTTATGTGTTTTGTAAAATTCATGGTACCAAGTGCCCCAATGACAATGGGTATCACTGTTACATGTTTCATCCATAGCCATATGGTTTCATGGCCAGGTTGCAATATTTCATGATTTTTTTCTAGTTCTTTTTCTTCGACTCTGGCATCTTCTGGTACAGCAATATCAATAAACTGTACTCTTCGGTCCTCTACAACCATGATATCTGGCCTGTTGTGTACCAAATGACGATCTGTCTGTATTCAATTGTTGTTGTTGTTGTTGTCATTTTACAAATGACATTCCATTTATACTTGTCTTAAGTTTTCTATTTATTGAAAATATTCAGATCCTATCTATTCTCCACAGACTGCTAAGAGATCAACAACAAAATTGCTCTCAAAGTTGAAATGCTAAAGCCAAAACAAGAAAAAATGCAGAAGCAGCAGTTGAAAAAAGGAATACACTATTTAAAAAGCAGCCATTGATAAAATAGATTCCTAAGCTTGAAGAGAACCTAGATTGAAGAACCTTGATTTGCCTTGGAGAACTTCTGAACTCGCCTAGTTTGGCTTAGAAGTTCAGAGGTGTACCTTTTTGAATTGCCATCCAATTTATAGCTCAGTCTCCAAATTAATTCTTTTAAATGTGGGGCCCAATAAAGACCTGGAACTAGTTAGCTTACCAGTGGTTAAACAAAGCATTTCAAAAATGCCTAAATGAAATGTTTTGACATTTAAAATCATGTTCATTCGTGCAGTCACAAAACATGTGCTTCAGGTTTGACATTTTCAAAATATTTTGCTTCACCAAATATTGAAAAAAAAAGTTTTGTGGCAAAACAATGAGAGTTGTGTCACAATTCTGTCTGAATGGGATTTTGAAATATTGTTATTTTGAACAATTAAGTAATCTGTCTTCTTGTCTTCCTTCTAAGGTCATATTTAGTGGGATATATTCAGGCTAACACAAAAGCTACACACACGGATATATCCGACTTCATTTGCACAAGTTTACCATGATTATCGTAACCATGATTTAATCAAGAGAAGTCACTCAAATGAAAGAGGTGTTTTAAAAATTGCTAATGCTAAGAGGGATAAAAACACCTTCATCAGTCTCAGTCATTGACAGGAAGCGAAATTCTCCTGAAATGTGATGAAAGATAAGCTTGTATTAGGTTGTTGAGAAGAAAAATTAAGAGAAACTTTCACAGGTAGCATGCAATTTCTTGCTCTTATTTATGAACAATGTCTCCAAAGGTCTATATGTATGAGGCCCACCTTTTCCCAATTACATCTGCCTGTTCTACCAAGTCCAGCAGGAAGGTCATATTTTTTGGGGTGTGTGTGTGTGCGTGTGTCAGTCTAGGACAACTCAGTGTGGCCAACTCACTGTGGGAGAACTCGCTTTAGGACAAGAGTTACACTAATATCAAAGAAATGGTGGAATAGAAACACTAAAGAAAGGAGGCAAAAAACAAGGACAAAATGAAATCTGAATCACGAACATTAAAATAATGTTTTAATTATCTTAAATACTTAAGTTGAATTGTTGAATTGTCCCACAGCAAGTAATCCTGCAATGAGTTGGCCATGGCAAGTTGTTCATGGCAAGTTGGCTAAGGTGAGCAGGCTGCACCGAGTTGTCCCATTCCATACTGTGGGTCCCTTCTATAAAGGAATGTCATCTGACAGGACCTTTTGGAATATCATTCGCCCTGAGCTGAGATTGGCCCTTGAGCTTCCAGAAGAGCCTGAAAACACGGCTTTGCCATATGGTCTGGGTGTCCACCAATATGGGTATGGGCAAAGTGGCGATATAACAAAAGAAATTGAATGTGTTCTGCAGATTACAGGGTGTGTTTTTTTGATCATCATTTCTTAATGATTTTGTTGTTTTAATGATTTAGTTGGTCATTTTATTAAATTGCTTCATGCTTTTAAATTTGCATACCTCCAAGAATCACATATGGGAGATGGGCAGATCTATATGTGTACGACCTGATAGATGTATGTGTTAGGGATATAACCCTAGTCTTTGGTTGGCAATATATATAAGCCATGATTGAAATAATGTATCTGCCACTTTCAATGCTCAAGTGAGATGTGATTGGATGCTGTTGCTTTAATCAGCCATAAGAGGGAGTAGGAACTACTACTGTTTGTTCCTGGTTGTTCCTGTATGTTCTCCGTGCTTGTTATTGGGGTTGAATACTGTGTATTGGATGGTGGCTACTCTGTATGTTAGTTACCTGTCTACATGGTGAATCATGAGTTGAGCATCTGTAAACCAACATGTTGTATCATAGACTGTGTATATAATTCAAGACTACTTATTGCTTGTTTTGGAGAATGTTTATCCTATTTTATTTTTGCTAACGCAAGTAAAGTTATCCTTGTTTTAACTTCGGCGAATGTGATTGATAGCGTGACTATTCAGTGGCACATTCCTTGCTACCTTCTGCTGCTCAACTCTAGTCTTCAAAAGGAGATATGCTTAACAGTATGTCCTGATTTTCACTATACAATTCTTCACCCAAAATTCAGCACTTTCTTGGCTTGGCTTCTTACCTTCCATTTGTTCCCAAATGCCAGTTCCATGCAGAGTTCCTTCATCAAAAAGTTTGAGCAATCAAACAAGCATCAACATGATGTAGCCTTAAGTTAGGATTTGTATTTCATGGGAGAGATGATAATGTACTGTATTAGTTTCTTATTGCCCAACATTTTATCCAGCAGCCCGCAGCTTCCCTGGCTTTCCCACACTTTCAACAAATGAGGAAACTCCACCCAAGTATAGTAGCTTTTTTTTTCAATAGCAGCATAATAATAACTCTAGGGAGGATTCCTACTCTTTGTAACTGGTTGCCAAAGTGATCCCTGTTGCCCAAAATTGGGAGCATGATTTCTTTCATAAAGAGGTGGGAAACAGAGGAAGTATAGCATGAGCTCTAGCATAGAGTTAACAGTGTATAAAGCAAGCAATCCCTGAAATTCCCCACCAAAATTCAATGATTGGGAAAAGAAATCTGAAAATGTTGACTTTGATTTCATCATCACCAAACACCACTCCAAACTGCAGGTTTCCTATATCCATTTGTGTCCAACTCTCATCTCCATTTCTTAACCAAGGGAGCCAGCATTGTCCAATGGCACTTTGATGGTCATGTGGTCAGCATCATTATATGCCGAAGCACACGGAATGCTGTTACCTTCCCACCAAAGTGGTCCTATTTATCTACTCACATCTGCATGCTTTCGAACTGTTAGTTTGGCAAGAGCTGAGGCAAGAACAGGGACTAACTCTGTTGCTCAGGACTTGAACCTGCACTATCAGTTTTCCAGCTGACAAGCTCGGTGTCTTTAACCACTGAGCCAACAAGCTCCTTAGCCCCAGACCTCCATCCACCCACAAAGTGTTAAGTATAGATATTGGCCATCAAAAGGTGGCCCCCACTCCTAGCTGGAAAGGAGCAAGTGATGGGCATTTGGGGAGTGGGGTGGCTTGCTAGCAATGGAGTTACTTAGTTGGGTAATGAAATGTCTGCAAAAAATCAAGTTCAGAGAGCACCAACAACCACGTATAAATGTGCTACAAATATTCCCCTCTACGGTATTGAATGGGGATTTATTTTGCCTAAGACATAGAGTGGTCTACCAACCAGTACTGATCATTAGCGGGCAACCTGTGGCATTCTGGATGTTGTTCAATGGTATCATCCTTACCCTATTAGCCTCCTACCATTGATAGGAGCCAGGATTCAGAAGCCACTGGAAGGCCACATTCATCCATGTTGTGCTTAACAGAAAGCCAAGTGAATAAATTCTTCTCAGGATCCACAATAGTTTGACTCTCTCTCTCTAAGCCCGATGCATTTTGAATGGACCACGTGCTCAAGTATGCTGCAAATCTTTGATCACCATAAAAAAGCATGATTCAAACCATTTTTCCCCTCCCAATGTTTCAGTTTATTAAAACTTGGCAACAATTGCAGCTATTGGAAACAAAAATCCTTCTCATCCAGGATCCTGACTCAACAGTCATTCTCATGGACCTGTAGCAATCAAAGACTTTAAATAAGCCCCATGCCAAGAACAAATTAAGCACAACTCCAGGGAATTGCAATACTATAGGAGGCCCAGTGTAACTTCTTTAATGCAGTACAATGCATTTAATCTGTTGACTAACCCCTCTCCCACTCATTGCTGTTGATGGAACAGTCCTGGACCTCTGGTGGCAACAGCACAGAACAGCTGGATGTTTTGCCTCACACATACATACCCTTCGGTCTCCTGCACTCAAATTGCCACAATTTCTCTGGGGTTTTGCAGCTGTTATAGTAATGTACTCTAACACCCTGCAAAAAGCAGCTTGGGAGGTCACCTAGGAATGAAGGATGAAACAAAGTTTAATTAAAGCAAAACAACTTTTTCCCCATTAGGGTCAGGTGAAACAGATGTTCAGAAAAAAAGAGGCAAGGCTGGTGTTCATCGAAGATGTTATTTCTAATGAGAATAATAAAAATATGTATTGCTTTCCTTTCCTGATGTTTGTGTCAGCCCCCTAGAAGAGCTGAAACCAAAATATTTCTTCCTTGGGATGTTTTTGTTCAAAAAAAGCATGCATGCACCACAGGACCCATTCATCCCTCTGTTATACAGCAGAAACCAAATTATGCCCTAAACATCCCATCATATGTCTCTCAACATTTGTGGATTTGTTCTATGAATATCCAGATGTTGGCAGATTGCCCTGTTTAGGAAAAGCTGTGATGCTGGTGTTTATGCAATCCACCAACCAAGTGCTAATACTTGGTTTTACCCTACACCTGTTTTCTAGGCTTTCAAACACTCGGCTTGTACAACATTTGTATTTTTATACTCCACTGAAGTCATGTAGAAGATCTTTGTTTGTCTCTGCATATATAAGTCTGAGTATGCTATTTTAGTATATTTCCTAGAGATCCTCCTCATTTGAATAAAAAGATCCAAAACTGGGCAAAAGGACTGAACTCCCCAAAATGGACAAAAACACCAATTGTGTTTTTTTTTTATTTCTTCGCATTCAAGACTCAAATGTTTACACTAAATGCACAAAGATCTCAGTAAGCAGCTGGGGTGTGTAGAGCATAGCCCATCCCTCCCCGTTTTGGCATCACACATGCAAATCCTATGAATTTTTTTTTTCATCTACATGATTTGAATCTGCATTAAATATCCGATTTATTTAATTAAAATTAAAATGCTGCAAATGTTTTAAACATCCTGAGCTCCTTTAGAAAATAGCAAAGGTCAGGGTTCCTTCCTTAAAGAAGCCCAACATTAGTTTAGAAGCTTAGAGCAAAGACACAACTTTTTCCTTTGTTGAAAAACTGATCGCCGGGGCGTTTGGGAGTCACTATCCAGTATCCAGTTCTTGTCTCGTTCTCAGCTAAATTTAAATTGCAGCATTTTTTTTTTCACTCATGAGGATCCGCTCTTATTCTTACCCTTCAATCGAGAGTTTGCCTTGTCTTGATCTCTGAACTCAACTCTTCGGAATTAAAATTCACTTTAAAAAATGTTGAACAAATGTTCAGCAGTGACAAGCTGCAGGCCAAGCTGTCTTTTAATACAAACTAGCATACAAAATAGTATTCATCACAACACACACTCTACAAGATAGATTGCTCACTGGGCAACAAAGGGAATGACATTCACAGGAAATGAGAAAAAAAAATTCCTTCTTCTCTGTCTTTAACTTATATCTCCTCTCTCCTCCTCCTGCTGCTCCTCCTGTTTCTCCTGCTCCTCCTTTCTTTCTTAAGTTGCTAGGCTGCTTGATTCAGATTAATGGTGCTGTCAGGATCAGATTCCACTTGCCCGGGTAATGAGTTAGGAATGTATTCCCTGTCACAAACACACCAGATGTCAGGAGCAGAAGGGCCCAGGAATGCCAGAAACAATATATAGTTTCTTCCCAGTCCCCTGACAAGCCAATAAGCTACACGGGGTCTAATTTATGTAGACAAAATGCAGGCAAGGGACTGCACTGGTAGAAAATTCTGCCAGAAAATCTGCACACCACCACATAATGGGGTGGGTTGGATATGGGAAGGGAAACCAAATGCAGACTGGAGCACTAAAGGGCATTGCTCTCATTGAACACCTATAATGAGAATGGCCCAGGACTGTTTGGACTTTGTTAACCTGGACTTTACATCATTAAGGAAATAAATCAGAGCTGGCACACGGTTCTTCTAGCATTCAATTGCTTGGCTAAAGTATGAGGTCTCAACCGTCATATCACCAATACTCCCGACATGCCAAAATCTTTCACTCTGTATTTTTCTACTTCCATGGCTCAACAGACTCTTTTCTAAGAGTCTAAGAGTCTTACTAACTCCAGTTCGTAGTAATGATCAGATCTTTAGTTGTGGAAAGCTGTATTGAAATGTAACATCCAGGTAACATAGAGCAAATCCTTATAATCTTTAATTCAGAGGAAAGATTCACTATATAGGGTCCCCAACACTCTCTGAGTTTGGTGGTTTTCTTGCAAACGTTTCATTACCAAACTAAGTAACATCATCAGTGCTAAAGGGAGTGGGGTTTGCTCTTATCTGTATATACTAATGGCATGCCCTGTCATTAAGGAGTTTTTCTAGGTAATTCCTTGATTAGGCTGTTGTTTGCTGCTAGTTCGTTTGTCTGCTTGATTCAGATATTGTTTACTTGATTGTGTGTCCAGTGCTAATCTTGCTGTTCATTTCTGCTCATATGGGTGGTGATTGCTGGTGAGGAGATGGTTTTTTCCCCCTTTGGCAATCCTTTGATTGCCTGTTCTGATGGGTATGTAGATGCTACTTATCTCTATGTGACTGTAGATGATCAATTCGTCTGAATGCCAGATTCCTGGGAATTAATCTAGCATTTTTTGGAGTTGGCTTGATCTGTGATTCTCACAACAAAACTCCACAATTCAACCCCGAGCCACAATTATTCTCTTCTATCAGCCTTGCTATAGTTTTACTATAGTTGGGCCGAACTGGGCCGAACCGGTAGCAACCCACCTCTGGAAGAAGGTCTGAAGAATGTCAGGTACATGCAACCTAGTACTTTCCAGAAACCTCCAGCTGCTGGCAGGTTTGCATCAACAATGCCTTTCTTGTAAATCATTAGCTGTTTTCTTCCACCCGTCTCCAACACAGAATGTTCTCATTTAACATTGGTTCATTCCTCCTCTGAAACCTGTTAATCAGAACCAGAGCTTAAGAGAGAGAAAGGAAGGAAAGAAAATGATATATCATTGTGGCTTTCATTGTATAAGCCCAAAGCTAGGCAGGTTAATATGGGAAGAGGTCTTTGTTTTGGTAAAATTAGTTTTGCTTGTGTTCCACTGATCAAAGGACCACATTACTAAGTATGCTGTCACTCTTCCTCTCTTGTCCTGTACTGCAATATTGTGATAGTTTACCTAAGGAGTAAGGAAGTCTGTCGTAGTTCTTTTTCATCCTTTTTATGTTGGAGGGTCCAATCTGGGTCAATCATCAGGACCAGAGATTTTGTCTTCCAAGCTTCCGGACTCATATGAACCCCATCTTCAGGGAACTTCTCTCTAGCTTAGTGTGTGTTGTTTTGTATGTGGTATTCATGGTACCTGCTGTAACTGGCTTTTTAGATATTGATTGAGATTGTGTTGGTGGCTGGCTCTTTATGTTGGGTTCATAATTCTGTCCCATTCAATCAATGTATGTATTTAGGGAAGCTCGGTACATTTATTTGTACAAATTTTCACCTGCCCTTGTCCTAATGTAAGAAAGAGTGCAGAGAAGAGGAACAAAGATTCTTAGGGGACTGAAAGCTAAAACACACGAAGAACAGTTGCAGGAATTGGGTATGTCTAGTTTAATAAAAAGAAGGATTAGGGCGATATGATAGCAGTGTTTAAAGGGGCTGCCACAAAGAAGAGGGAGTCAAGCTATTATTCAAAGCACCTGAAGGCAGGAAATAAGCAAAGAATGGAAGCGTATCAAGGAGAGAACCAACTTAGAACTAAGGAGAAATTTCCTGACAGAACAATTAATCAGTGAAACAACTTGCCTCTTGAAGTTGTGGGGTACTTGAACACTGGAGATTTTAAAGAGATTGGACAACCATTTGTCTGAAATGGGGTAGTCTCCTGCTTGAACAGGGGGTTGGACTAGTAGACCTCCAAGGTCCCTTCCAACTCTGTTATTCTATTAATGTACATATTTTTGTATGCTTTTTTGTGGCCTGGACATTTCATTCAAACTCTCTTTTTTCATTTTCATTGCATGTAAGTTATCTGTGTCCACTTCTCTCAGTACCTGTACTGGTATGAGGGAATACCTTTGGGGAATGAGGGGAAGAGATCCGTCCTACAGATAAAGTGGGGGGGGAGCCCACAGCTGTATAACAGGAAGAGGGGGAAAAAGGATCCACCCTAATTAATCAGATAGTAAAAAGAGACTGTGAGGAGATTTGCATTTTCAGACATTAACAAATTCCGTTAATGTAGTTCTACAATAAAATAGAATTAGCTCATTTTTGTCATGTTTACTCACCATGGAAAACTCACACTCCCTGTGTTGCTTGTATATTCTGCCCCTTTTGTACTTGCAAATCACATCACAAAATTTTGAAAAGTTTACATTTTGGGGGTATTCATGTCAGATTCTATTTTGGGATGTCAAAATGAATATAACATGTATCTAACATTAGATTTCCTGTATCCATTCTCCATGAAGTTTAATCACAAAATAAATATATTAGGAAAAGCTCAATTTAATGTATCCATTTTCCTAAACTGTCCTGTATCCATCCTCCATGAAGTTCGGTCACAGTCAGAGCCTAAATAAATTTTGTTTGTGTCTTATATGGATTCATACGTACATATGGATTCATACATACATACGTACATCCCAAGGTCCCTCTTTAACATGGATAAAGTCCATCTAGTCAATATTTTTCTGCAACAATCTGATGGTGAAATATTATCCACACTGTAAACTTTTTCTCTCCTTTAAAGAAGTGAGCCATGGTGCGCAGTGATTAGAATGCAGTACTGCAGGCTACTTCTGCTGACTGCCGATTGCCAGCAGTTTGGCAGTTCGAATCTCACCAGACTCAAGGTTGACTCATCCTTCCATCCTTCCAAGGTCAGTAAAATGAGGATCCAGCTTGTTGGGGGCAATATGCTGACTCTGTAAACAGAGAGAGCTGGGAAGCACTGGGAAGCAGTATATAAGTCTAAGTGCTATTGTTATTGTTATTTGTTCTGTAGATGCAAAATGTGTAGATTTGATCAGGAGTTCTGTGCACTTTGACTTCCATGCATAAATCTGTAATTATCACTGGAGGCTTTTAAGAAGAAACTGGACAGTCACTTGTCTCAAATTTTATAGGGTCTCCAACTTGAGCAGGGAGTTGGACTAGAAGACCTCCAAGGTGCCTTCCAGCTCTATTCTGATTGATCTCCTATTTAAAAGTAATGAAAAAGGGAAGCCTGTTTTATTCAACATGGAACAGATCTTTTTTTTTTTTTTTTTTAGCAAAGGAGCCTAAACAGAATTCTCTTGAAAGTCTGTTTGGGTGATGTCATACCTCCTGACTAAACACCCCATTAGAAAAAAAGAGATACTATGGAAAGAAGGAAGGAGTGCTGTTAATCATGCTAAATAAAATAGCAGGTTTCAGAGTCTTAATTTTACTGAAGCAAAACAGCTTTCCTACTGTTTCAAGTTACAGCAGAACTATTATGAGTAACAGCCTGATGCCATTGCTTGTGGGTGATAAAATGAATTATTGTTCTGGTTGCTGTTATTTTGCCTGACTTCTGAATGTTGATAAAAAAATTCTAACTTTTTTTTCTGGAAGACAAGAGACTTCATGAAAGAAGGGGAATGTTGTCAACCCAGCATAAATATGTATAAAAGATGTATGTGCAATATGTTTCCTATACAACACAGCATATGTATAATATATTCACGGCCAAATGGTGATAGTTGATGTGTATCCTATAAAAAGCAATAGATGTGCATTGTTGACTTGTGAGTGCAACTCTTGTTATACATAGCTCAGATGACTGGTTGAAGTTTAATGGAGAGGAAGAAGAGTAAGTACAATTTCCTTCCTTCCTTCCTTCCTTCCTTCCTTCCTTCCTTCCTTCCTTTCTTTCTTTCTTTCTTTCTTTCTTTCTTTCTTTCTTTCTTTCTTTCTTTCCTCCTGGTGACTGCCTTGACAAGTCCCTGCAGTTTTCTTGGCAAGATTTAAGGAATGGTTTGTCATTTCCTGCTTTTTAGGGGTAAGAGAGATTGACTGGCCCAAACAATTTGTGTCTAAGGTTGGACTAGAACTCATGGTCTTTTAGTTTCTGGACTGGTGTTGTAACCACTGCATCATGTTAATTCTCTTCATTTTCATTTTTCCATTTACCTATTAATTATCTCCAGGTGCCTACCTGGAGCCCTTTCTGCATTCCAGGAGGTGAATCAGAGATCAGTGTGAACCAAAAGAGAATCAAATAACTTCAGGCAAGTTCAGGGCATGGTGAAATTGTTGTGACTTTCATGGGAAGTGATTATGTAAACACTACCAAGACTGTTGATTCAGTTGGATAGAGAAACAGAATGAGTGACTGCACAGTTAATTGAGAGAAGGGGTGTACCTGCAAAATCATTATAGATTAACAGACTTCTGATCCTTAATTACAAGAACATAGAGGATACAGGTTGCCTTCAAATTTAACCCATATCTGTCTCTAAGTCCAACATCTCTGAGAAATCTTAGACATCACCATAAAGCTGTCTTGAGTTATTCACCTAATATCTCATAAATTTCATGTATACCATATTCTAGTCTCATAAATGGATAAATACAAATTGGAAGAAGCCTATTAAGTTGAAAAACAATGAATTGAACCTAAAGCAAATCCAAAGGAGAATGATATAGGTATTTTGGAACATAAGAGATGGCATGGAAATTGCTATATAACTTTAGTACGGTTGTGATGTACACCTGTACAGTTATGTTAAATAAACCTTGCTGCTCACCTAGGGGTAAAATGATACCGGTTCAGACCGGTTCACCTGAATCAGTAGTAAAAATGCCACTGGTTCACCCGAACCGGTAGTAAGAAAGCTTTCCCAATGATCAGTTGTGACGTGAGATTTATATTAGCTAGAAAGCAGGATTTAGCTAATCTAAATTGGGTGGCACAGTGGATACCCCCCCTCCCCGGCCCCCGGTTGTTCTCTTATCTTTGCAGGCACGCTCGGTAGCAGGCTACCCCCGCCCACCTGGATGTCATCACATCTGCTCTTGATGCTCTGTGCTACCGAACGGGTAGCAAAAGTAAGTTGATCTCATCCCTGTGCTCACCCTAACCCTAGATGCAGTTTCTGATCTGCCATTAGGATCACGCAGAAGAATAGCCACAAATTTAGGAATTTGCACTGAAAACTATTAACAAAGCTTGCCAAAGAGAGATAGAAGCAGGCAGTGACAGGTGCCAGAAAAGAGGAACAGTTGGAAATCGTGCTGAACATGGTGACCTTTCTCCTCTACTTAAAACTAACATCTGAACATTTTGAATGATTTAACCTACAACCTTCTGAACTTTCAGGATGGCTTGGTATGGAAGATTTATGCTTGGCTGTTCTAACTGGTAAGCTTGTCAAACGGGGTCAAGTCTTGGTCAGCATTCAATCATACCTTCATCTTTGCCAATCCTGCTGCTGAAGAAATCCTGCAGTTCAAATGATCCTTACACATCCTTTGATGAAAACATTCACAAATGGCACCCACCAATGAAGAACTGACCTCCTAAAGAGAACACAGCATCACTACTCAACGGCCTTCTTAGCTGCTTTCTTTGAAAGACCTCTTCCAGGAATAAAACTGGGAAGAGTACTTTTTAACAGAGCTTCTTGGAAACATCTGGAAAAAGGAACCTTATAGGTCTGTAAGATTTTGTTTCCCTTTTTCCAGATGTTTTGATGCTCTTTGTACAGGTAGCAATAGCTAGCTGACAATAACTAATCGCTAAACAAGATCAGCTTGGCTGGTGTTCGGAAGTCATCAGGAGAATAGCAATAGCACTTAGACTAATATACTGCTTCACAGTGCTTTACAGCCCTCTCTAAGCAGTTTACAGAGTCAGCATATTGTCCCCAACAATTGGGATCCTCATTTTACTGATTTCAGAAGGATGGAAGGCTGAATCGACCTTGATCCAGTCAGAATCAAACTACCGAACTGCTGGCAGCCGGCAGCCAGCAGAAGTAGCCTACAGTACTTCATTCTAACCACTGCACCACCACAGCTCTTATAGTAAGATGAGGAGATAATGACTAACCATTCCCATAATGTTGTCAGTGGAATCAAAGAATCTTCTGGGAATTGAACTCACGCACCACTGCATTATGGCAATATGTGTGTGTGTGTGTGTGTTGTATTTGTGCTGATAAATAAATAAAGGGAGACTAGTATAGATCCATTTCGAGCTATTTAGCTCTCATCAGCTAGCCATACCCTTACTGGGATTTGAACCTGGGCTGTATTACATATTAGGCAGGAGTCTTAGCCACTATGCCACAGGCTCTCCTCCTTTATCAGCTGAGCCAGGGAAATAAGTATGTATTTGTGTTACAACCCCTGGTATGCCCAAATATGGGAGGAAGCTCACTACTCCCTCCTTCTGGACATTAAACAACATTTAATGTTGTACACGTTACTCCCACGTAACACCTCTCCTGCGCGAGCTGCACTGGCTACCTGTGGCCTTTCGGGTGCGTTTCAAGGTATTGATCACCATCTTTAAAGCGCTCCATGGCATAGGACCTAGTTATCTGCAGGATCGCATCCTACCACACACGTCCCTGCGACCTATCCGCTCACACAGGGAGGGGCTCCTCCTGGTGCCGTCCGCTAGGCAATGCCAGCGGGCGACACCTAGGAGTAGGTCCTTCTCTGTGATGGGCCCAACCCTCTGGAATGACCTCCCCCCAGACATTCGAACTACCACCTACCTCCGTTCCTTCCGGCAAAAGTTAAAGACTCACCTATTTCAATCAGCTGGCCTGGCACTTTCTTAGTTTTTTACCTCCCGGGGATTCATTTTATTTTAATTGGGTTTGGGGTTTTAATTGGGATGTTTTTAGGGTTAGAATATATTTATTTCTTATACAGTCTATCTCCCCCTCCAAATGTATTTTAAATGTATTTTATTGTTATGACTGTATTTTATTTGCATTAACTGTACACCGCCCCGAGTCCCTTTTTGGGAGAAGGGGCGGTCTAAAAATCTAAGAAATAAATAAAATAAATAAATAAAAATTAAAAACAGCAACATTAAAAATAAAATAAAAATATGGTTTTCTGCCTGGATGGTTTTCTGTGATGAGCCGAAGGACAGAAGGAGGGAGTAGTGAGCTTCCTCCCATATTTGGCCATACCAGGGGTTGTAACACACACACATACATACATACATACATACATACATACATACATACATACAGTCAATCAGCTTTAAGAGCTATCCAATGTCTATCATGAATTGTGTTATATGAATTCAAACAACTACAGTGTATGAAAGAAACTGTAATTAAATTAGTCATTGTTACTGTGATGAATGATTCTAGTTGTAACATGGGGAACAAGATGTTCAAGACTGAGAATGAGGAGCTGGAGCCAAAGAAGGCACAGGCTTAAAATTTGACTGAAGATTTGAGAAATGAATCCCTGGAGAGTAAGCTATGATAAAGTCTGCCCTAACCGTTTCTTCATAAAACTGATGGAATGGTTGTGGATGCAAATCTTAGCTCTCCCCAAAGCTGCGGCTTCTAAATATAGGTTTTCAATGCAGCTTATTTATGGCTTTGCAATAGCATGCATCGCCTTACACAACTGCTCCAATCAAAGATGTTTCTCTGCTCCCAGAAGCCTTGCCTATGCTTGTTTGTTTGCATTTGCGTGCTTGTGTAGAGCAAGGCCAAACAAATGACTACGGTGAACCTGTGTGTGGATGGCAGAGCATATTGTAAAGATCAACCCCATTCCAGCTTGTGTTCAATTTGGAAATGCCAGAGATTGTTTCATAGTCTTATGCAATGTTCATTACAAAAAGTCCCCAGATGACAGATGGCTATTAGCTCACCATGACCTATATAAATGTCAAATGCAGAGCTATTGCCCCAGTGAAAATCTCAAAATAAATAACAACAGGAGGGATGCTGCGCTGCTGTCACTGGGATTTAAGGCTTATGAATTTATGCTAATTTATCCCAACGTCAGCCGATGGAACACAGCTTGTCCTTTTGGTGTGTTATACTCAATACCTGTTTGCAGATGAAATCCAATTCTGTGTGATTTATGATCTCTCTTCTTGCTTTCCCACTTTCTCTCTCTCTCTCTTTCCTGCACATACTGGACAGAACCAGCAGCACCTGTGATATTGTGGGTACTGCGCTAGTTGCTATCGATTCACACCAAACAATCTCACTGTCAGTTCATACTGATGGAACAGGCCAGCTTTTGTGTGCTAGCTTTATGCATCCCTCACACGGACAATGATCTCAAATTGCCTGTTTTTACCGTTATTGATCCCTGCTCCTCCCCAAATTCTCAGAAAGCTCCTGGTTTATTAAAAGAAGAATGATGTGACCAGATGAATCTGTTCCCTCTTCATGTGGTGACTTAGTGGTTTTAGTTTTCCATGAGGTATAGGATATGTAACTGATCCACAACACTCAAGTCTGCCATGATTGTAAGAAAGGGATCACCTGTCTCCATTTAGGTTATGATGTTTTTGCATTTGAAATCCCCTTGGAGTGGCATCCTCTTAAAGTTCTACCCTATCCATTTTCCCTTGGGTAATGTCTGCCTTGAGTCAAATTCAACTGCTTTTGATGGCATAGACATACCTCTGTTGGGGAATTTAGGCAACCATCTGTAAGTAATTTATTACTGTCTTCTCCTAGGAGGGGTATTTGTGTTCTCCTTTTCTATGTGCCAATCAGAACCTCACCATCACCAATAGAGCTGCTAAATTTCGATTTAAAGCAATTTCCCTAATTTAATCTTGGAGCGATGCTATTATTATTATTATTATTATTATTATTATTATTATTATTATTATTTTGCTCTATTTCTATTTTACCTTATGTTTAATATTCTTTGCCATATTTTCAATTTTTCTCTTATTTTGTTTTTTAATTTTTAAGGTTTAGATGACTCCTATAAACCCATTGCTGTATCCGATCAAATATTAGCAAAAAATAAAAAAGGGTTTCTTAAAGAAACTGATAAGTTATACATTTCTTGAATCTAGTTGTTCATACGTACAAAAAGAAACCAGAAGTGGACGTTACTCTTCTTTGTATAATAGGTTTAGTCCCAAAGAGACCTATGTTTTGATATGGCTGCCACTTTCCTAAACATGTTAAGGGAATCTGACTTCCTCATTGACTTTGCTTGTCAGAAGGTCACAAAAGGTGATCATATATGACCCTGGGACACAGCAATAGTCATAAATATAAGTCGGTTGCCAAGCATCTGAATTTTGGTCAAGTGACCATGGGGATGCTGCAACGGTCGTAAGTGAGAAAAACAGTCATAAGTCACTTCTTTCAATGCTGTTGCAATTTTGAATGGCCACTAAACAAACTGTTCTAAACTGAGGATTACCTGTACAGTTTTTATAGAAACGAAAAGATGAAAACTTGAATATAAAGAGAGGCCTCCTGTCTTATGCATTTGTTTAATTATGTTAATGTAACCTACCTTTAAATAAACCTGAAACCATTTCAAAACAAATAAAAATCAACCAAATGTAGGTTTGTCATTATTTCGTTTATTCCTTGGAATGCAAGAACAACACCAAAGCTAAGAATGTCTCTTGGCCACTCTACCTTCCCACCCCAAAAGTTGAGTATGGAGCTTCAAGACCCTTGGAACCTGTACAAAAAAAAATGAAATTAAAATGTTTTGAATAAACAAAGAAATGAAGACGCATTTGATCTTCGGCAAGTAGACAATAAATGATGACAGAATGCTCGGTCCATTCTGTTCCCATCCGCCCTGCCCTGCTTTAAATCAACTGGCTCTTGAAATCAGACTTGAAAATTAATTTCCAGAAAACCTTTTCCTGACAGTTGACAGATGGTTGTAATGCTTTATATATTTCGCTGGGGCCCCCCTGAGAGCAGAGGTCTTTGAACACAGCTTTCCCCCCCCTCCTTTTCTTTTCTTAACGTTTGCCATTTGGCAGCCCTATCAAACAACATTAGCACCATCACAAAGAGTAGAACTGTTACAATTTGCAGATTTGCACCAGTTCGCTCTTTGCCTCCGTAGCACCCAATTTCTTCTAGACAGCCAAGGGAGCAGCAGATCTCTTGTGCAACAGGAGGAAGGTCTTCAAGATGCCATGATCCATTGTGGATCTCTTGGTAACAGTTCTTTAAGATATCTAATATGTTACCTCTGTGCACCTATTTCAGGGGTAGATTTCAAAAATTTTTACTACCAGTTCTGTGGAAATGGCTTAAGTGGGGGGGGGAATATGACTGAGTGGGCATGGCCAACTTGACATCACTCATGCCCATGCCCACTCAGTCACATGCCCTCCCACCTAGCCATACCCACAGAACCATGAAAAGTTATGTTTTGCCAGCTGGGAGGCTGGCAAAGAGGCCTCCCTTTCCCTGCCACCTGTGGCTCTCGGAGGAAGGAGGCAGGGAAGTGAGCCCCAGGGGGCATTTCTCCGAGAGCTGGCTTGTGGGACAGCCAGCCTCTCCCACCACGGCGCTCTTCCCTCTGCTGGTGGGCACCTCCCATTTCGCCTCCCAGGAGCTGGGATGCATCCATGTCTACTATAACTATCACCACCAGCAGCAACAGTGGGGTAGTGGTGGTGGCTGCTGCTCTCTGCTTCTGTGGGCATGTCTGCTCTCTGCTCCCTGTGCTCACCGCTTTCCCAGGAAGGAAGGGCCTCGGGAGGCTTTGCCGAGCTGTCCCAGAGCTGAGTGGAGGCTTCCCTGCTGGGAAACCCAACCCACCGCTCCCATAAGAGGTTCAACCTCGCCCACCCGGCAGCCTTTTCGGGAGCATCACCACTCAGCCTCGCCTCACCCAGCTCCCTTCTTAAGTCAGGAAGTGGCATTTCGCCCCCAGGATGCCACAGAAGCTCAGGCTGGGGTGCTTTGTGTGGGCAGGCTTAGCAGCAGGAAGACCCCTGTCACCCATTCCTTCAAGCAGGTGTCCCTTTAAGCGGGCAAGGGGCCTCCGACCACCTCCCACCCCAGGGAGCTGCCGTGTCCCATTGCAGGCTCCCAGGGCAGCCTCGACCACCGCCTCCCTGCTGCCTCCAGTCCCGCACAAACTCCCCACCACCCCACCAAACTGGGGACGTTCCCAGCTCTACTGGGCAGGCGCTCCTTCACACCCCATTGCCAGCTGCAGTTGGCCTTTTGGTGGCCCTGCTTTCTACTGGCACCCTTTCCCGGCCAGGAGATGCTCTGGGACAGCCCCGCCACCCTGTTTGCGTCTGGGTAGGCACTGGGTCGGTCAGCAGCCTGCGTACTGCCGCCATGTGACCTTTATAAACAGAAACTAACCATCTTCTTTTAAACTTTCCATTTCAATGAGAATTGTTCTAAAAACTTCTTAAATTCTCATTGAAATGGACAGTTTAAAAGAAGATAGTTAATTTCTGTTTATAAATCAGCAGCCGGCTGGGAAAGTGTCTCCGGGAGCTAAGCGGGCTGAGCGGGGCTTCGCAGAACTGAAAGGGTGGCTGTGCCCCCTGCCCTGGCTGGAGTGGTCACATGGTGTGGCACACAGGCTGTTGACCAACCCAGCACCTGCCAGAACGTGATGAGAGTGACGGGGCTGCCCCAGAAGGTCACCCAGCCGGGAAGAAGCACCAGGAGAAAACAGGGGTGGTGATGGGTCAACTGCAGCTGGTGACGGGACATGAAGGAGCAGCTGCCCAACAGAGCCAGGAGCGTCCCCAGGTCGGTGGGTAGTGGGCAGGTTGCGCAGGGCTGGAGGCAGCAGGGAGGTGGGGGTCAAGGCCACCCTAGACACCTGCAATGGGACACACAGCAGCTCCCCGGGGTGGGAGGTGGTCAGAGGCCCCTTGCCCACCCCATGGCCAGTTCAGGTCCTGCTTAAAGGTCCTCATCCCGGGGTGGGCTGCTGCTACTTCAGACTGGTTCAGCTGAACCAGTAGTTCCGACCAGCGGTTGAGGCTGCTCATGTGCCCCTGCGCTATCCCATCCTATATAATCGCTGTGTGTTTGATGTTGTGTGCATATGTGGAAGGCACCTGCGCTCACATTTTCGGTTCTGGGTGAACCGGTTGTTACATTATGTGACACCCACCACTGGCTCATCCCATTGTGTGGTGCTCGGGTCTCAAACCTAGGCTGGTGGCTTTCCAGCCAATAAGACCAGCTCTTTCCAGCAAGACCTTAACCACTGTGCTACCCTATTCATGTCAAAACCACCCATAAATTATAGAAGCATAATGTTCAACACTGAGCCAATAAAATTGCTACAGAGATACAGTACATAGCATGTGTAAAAAGTATGTTGAATAAATAGGATTAAAACTAAATGACATTCATACAGCATTGGGCCCCCTCAACAGCATTTTCTTCCACCAGCATGAGATCTTCCTCCAAACATATTGAAGGACATCATATGCAGATTTAGGAATGAAAGATGTAAAACCAAAGATGCACATTTCTGTCAGATGAGGCAAGGGGGAAATAGCCATGCTCTCAAGCTGATGTGCGGTATTCTACAAGCTGTTTTAATGAGAACTAAAAATAAGGACACATGTATAGTTTTTCCCCTCTCAGTGAAATCCCTGTAACAATCCTATGAGGCAGCTTAATCTCTCTGTGTGTATCCATGCTTGGACCAAATTTACCCAATCAGCTGGCTTGATGTGAATTTGATGCTCAATCTTCCTCACACTAACAGCATTTTATGCCAGATGAAAAGAGACTTCATATATAGAGGTGGGTGTTGTTTTTTTAAGTCGTTCTGGGAGATTTCTTCTCCTGGAGAAATTTGAACAAATGGTCTCCCAATTTCTTTGCTTGTCAATGTAGTGGGAGATTTTGAAAGGCCATTTAGGCAAAACGCTATTGGGAACATAAACTATATTTGTACAAGGAAGAGTTGGATCATTTTTGCTTGAGGGACTTTCAGATGTAAATGGTGCTCCATCACTGAAGGTGGAGAAGAGATTGCAACTTTTGCATGGCATGACAAAGGTCGCCTGCCTGAGTAAGAGGTTGGCCTGGAAGACCCCCAAGGTCCCTTCCAACTCTGTTATTCTGTATTCTATATACAATGGTGCATTCATGAGACCTTCACAAGTTAACTGAATATATAACCAGAAGAAGTCATAATCAATGTATTCTTCGGTGATGGCTTCTTGAGTGGTGGCTCTAGGACCTCTTCAAGTGTTTTTGAAAAGTTGTAGTAAGAGTATTTCTTCTGTCACTATGAAATGGAACAAATAGCATCAGTTTAGGCAAGTGGGAAGCCTAAACCGAAATATTTGTTTGTTACAAAGTTATAATCAGCTTCAAGTTTATTTTTAACAACACTGAAGGCCAACCCGCATTCTGCTGCTTAGTACAGAATTAGGAATGACAAACCTGTTATGAATGAATGCGAATATACATGTCCCAGGATAACGTTGCAGGATCCAATCTGGGTCAATCACCAGGACCAGAGGTTTCGTCTTCCGAGCTTTTGGACTTGTGCTGTAGTCCATATTTAGCTAGCTAGCTGGCTCGAGAGAAGTTTTCCTGAAGGTGGGGTCCAACCCAAGTCCAAAAGTTCAGAAGACAAAATCTCTGGTGCCAGTGACTGACCCAAATTGGATCCTGCAAACCTATTATGATTGGTCACACAATCACCCAGATGTTAAGAATGGATTTAGCATTTTTCCCCATCTAACAAGATCTTCCCATAGGCAGATGCTGTTGTTCAATAATATTAAAGGTAGGATATTGTAGGGTATAAATATTAACTTTCGTAAGATACCATTTTGCAATGAAATAATATTTATCTCTTTACTTAGAAGTGGGTTCCATGTTTTATTATACAATCATGTATGTTTATGTAGAGAACCATGGAATTGACCTGGAGGGAAATAAGCAAGAACTCTTATCTAAGCGTGAATCAAGATCATTCTTCCATAGTCTGGCAGAAAAAGAGTTAACTCATCTTTGGTCCTGAAATGAAGCAGGCTTTTCCACTTGCCTCCCTTAGCTTGCTGATTACTTTATTTGCAAGGCCATAAATCCGGAACTCTGGAGGATACAGGCAGCCAAAGGCTGCATGTGCAAGATACCATAATGTAAACGGCATATGTCATGCAAAGTTGCTAAAGGGAGCAAGCAGAAGATAATATGCTCAGAGTTGCTGTTAATATCCGTTGATTTCCTCCTATCTTCTGTAAAAAGCAAGGACTCCTTCTTAATCCATTCTAGCTTTCTGTAGGCTCTACAAATACCTTTGTTTTTCTCTTTTTTTTTTAAAAAAAAAAGACATTTCTTGGCTATCCTATTCTAGCAAGAACAGTTCTGGCTTTCAAAGCAAGGCCATACTTCATAATATGCCTGGAACACACGTGGATAGGTTCTGTGCGTTTCCATTTTTGCTCATTGCTCTGAAGGCAATGACATATGTTGAGCAAATGCCTGATCAAATTCAGAACATCTGTCATTTTTTCCAAATTCTCCATTCAAAGCCTCTCTACCTCTGTGACATGCTTTTCATAATGTATTTCTTGGTTTCTGGTTTGCACTACAAGCCATTGGATGCACTACTGTCCATAATATCTGGAATGAGAAACTGCCTTCTTTGCAACATGCACTTATATCCCAATATGAGCTTATTATGAATTCTGAAGGCACCTGTACATGGAATTGAAGTGCCCTGAAGGAGATAATGCCAAGACGATCTTTAGAAAAGTGAAAAATCTGACTGTCTGTTGGGAAGTAAAAAAATAAACCTCTAGATCCAATTTGCCATCTTTTCAAACCCAACCAACCATTTTTTTGTATGATTATACATGTGCATAGACAAGGATATCTATTAGCCTGACTTTATTAGTAATTCTGCATCTAGATCAGATTCTGTCTATAGCAGGAAAAGCTACATAGTGTCCATTATAATGAGTTAGGTTTTATTCTGATCTACTTCACTTTTTCTGTGACTTCCTAACCAACTGAACAGCCCAGGCAATTGTTTAGTCTGGGTGTCATGATCTTATGGGGGCAGGAGAGTTTATTCCAACACTTGTATGTTTGTAATTATTTTGTTGCCAAAGGAATATAATTGAAAGTCATAAAATAATCATTGATAGCGATGTAAAATTATGCTTGACGTGCCAGCCCTCTGACTCTAAATGCTTTAAAAGTGGAGGATAGAAGATACAGGATACTTTGATGACCAATGATCTTTGCCTAGATTCCATTCCTGTTTGTTCATCTTGCCCTCTCTTGTCATATTCCCTTTGTTTGTTTTGTTTGTTACACTGTTGGGCTTTTGGGTCCTGCAACATGGCCTCAAGATCTTTCTATAGCTGAACTATGAACCAACTATCCTTGGTTGGTAAAATAACTCAATGCAAACCCAACAACCTATGACAACAATCATAAATGACCAACATTTAGTAATGCATGTGGGCATTTCAGTATATCAATTCATTTGTAGAAAGCTCACAACGTCTATTTCAGGCCAACCCATATTTTTGGAGAGGATGGGGAATACCAGTTCAGAGCACCAAAAGTCATCACTGTAAGATATTGAAGTAACATCATCCAAGCAGAGACAATAGCACTCCAAGTATGAAATTTTACTGAACTTCCTTTCAACACATTTCAAAGTAAGTCTTGCCTTGTTAATGTAAGCAACTATCTATAAGAGACAGAAATAAAAATAGAGATGCTGAAGTATCTATTTTAGAAGCTCCCATAAACTGAAATTTGGATCTTACTTGATCTGAGTTAATAACTCTTGTTTGAACTTTGAGAGCTTTTGTGACACAGGCACAATGAAATGATCAGATGTTCTTATTGAAGTTGGTCATTACTCCAGTTCATTCCATTTCTGTACTAATGTGCATGCAACTACTCCCATTACACTTGATCAATAATATATAATAAATATTTTATTTTTGAATATCTTACCCTTTCTATTAAACATTTCCCCATTTTCTACACATTTTGATATGTTCCTTGACTAAGAATTACATTGCCAGGTTATTTAAAAAATATATAAACTACAAACTAAAGCTGGACTTTTTAAGTTAATCCATCAAGATCTCAATATTAGGACTGTATGTATGCACTACTTATTTATTTTTCAATTAAAACAGCACAATATTATCAGAAAATCAACTCCCTACTGACCCAACAGGATGAAAATCTTCAGAAGCCAAATTAGCTATATTATTAGATAGATAATACACCAACATAGGTTGTGATATTCGTTGCTGCCCTTTTCCCCTATTAAGGTATTTTATGTACCATGTTTGCTTGTTTGTTTTTTCCATTCTCTGAGTTCATTGCAAGATTTTCAAGAGTGCTTTCATTAAAGGAAAAATAATTTCATTTGCTATAATCATTTGCTATTGTTGGTTTTACTGTGTTATTTAGTTTGGAGCCATCAACCATATTTCATTTTTAGAAGCCTCGTTAGTTCCTTATGGATATCATGTTGATTGCTGGAATTTGGCTAATTAAATACACAGATAGTCCTTGACTTACAACAGTTCATTTAGTGGCTGTTGAAAGTTACAATGGTACTGAAAAAAGTGACTTAGGACCATTTTTCATACTTACAACCTTTGTAGCATCCCCATGGTCACCTGAGTTACATTTCGATGCTTGAAAACTGGTTCATATTTATGATGGTTGCAGTATCCTAGGGTCATGTGAACACCTTTTGCGACCTGCTAGTGATTGTGACTATAACCACGAAGATGCTTGTTTAATGCTATCAATCTCCACCGTCCAGTACGACACCACAGAGTTGGCCTCCTCTGGGTGCCGTCGGCCAGACAGTGTCGGCTAGTGACCCCCAGGGGGAGAACCTTCTCTGTGGGAGCGCCTTCCCTCTGGAATGAGCTGCCCCCGGAGCTTCGCATAATCCCCGACCTCCGGTCCTTCCGACGTGCCCTAAAAAGTTGGCTTTTCCAGCAAGCCGACCTGGCCTGTTAATTTTAACTTATTTTAAATGTATTGTCTTTTAAATTTGGTTTTTTTTTTTGGGGGGGGGATATGTATTTAATTTTTTTTAACTTTTGGGAAGTGTTTTTTTTTAATGTTGTACGTCGCCCTGAGTCCTTTTGGAGAAGGGCGGCATATAAATCCAAACAAACAAACAAACATACAAATGTGGCAAGAAAAATAGTAAAGTTGGACAAAGCTCACTTAACAAATGTCTTCCTTAGCAATTCTGGGCTTAATTGTGGTTGTAAGGCGAGGACTACCTGTATATATTAGGTAGGGGTTGAGAGCATCACTTTTTCTAGCAGGTGATTTGTCTAGTATTTTCTCCATGGAAGACAGGTCTCTCTCTTCATGCCCACAACACCCCTTCCTCATCCCATTAAGAAAAGAACTGCCATAGAAGAATACGACGGCTGTCATTCCTTTTATTCCCTCCAAAGAGGCTTCTTCTTATCCTATATTGCCAGTTCCCTAAGATTGAAATTTGAAAGCACGGGACTGTTCATATGAGAGTGATTAAAGAGCCTAATTTTTTGGAAGAGTCGGTAGTCATCATCTGCCATGATGAATGAGCATCTAACATCCCCTGATCTCATTATATCGTGATTAATTGTGCCAGTTTAAGTCAATAATTCATTTGTTAAAAATAGGTTTGTGAAGTATCATTTGTCTCTGGGGAGCAATCAGAATATTAAAAAAAAATCATTTGCTACTTTTCATTAAATTAGTATCGGGAGTCCTACCAAAGGGTTCCGTTCATCAAACATTTATTGCATACTTATTTGATAAGAAGTTGTATTTGTCTAAAATTATGTCAGCTAACAAACATAATTGCTTGCATTTTCCCAACATTAACACAAAGGTTATTAAAATAAAGGAGGAGGAGGAGGAGGCAGAGGAATAAAAGTAAGTGTATGAGTGAGATGGAAAGCTAGGATGGGTGATGAGAAGAGTGATTTCTCAATGCTATTTCAGGAAATTGAAAGACATAATATCCTCACCTTTCAAAATGGACTAGAGGTGTCTTCCCTTCATTTAGATGACAGGCCATTAAAGGACTAGAGGTGTCTTCCCTTCATTTAGATGACAGGCCATTAATGGCAAACTAAGCATTGTGGTGAGAAATGTATGTACTCCTAAGTCTCATATTTATAAATGGCTGTAAATGTTGCATTCATATTCATTGGGTCATTAGAAAAATGTTCAGCTGCAAATGCTTTTAAACAGGATCAGGAAGCTCACCCAGTATCCTGCTAGTGATTGTGACTATAACCACGAAAATTCTTCTTTAATGCTATCCATCTTTCTATTTATTTAAGCCATTTATCTGCTGCCTATATCCACATCTCTAATCTGTGCTTCTTTGTGCTTTGCTCAATATGCTCAATATGCACACAGATAAGATGGTCATGTCCACAATCTATGAGGAGAAATTTTGGCCTGGAGAGTCATATGCTGAAATAATTATCCCACTACTAGCACAGGAATGCAAACATGTCATGCAAAGTCTACTAAATTGTAGTACTTGAGTTGACAGACGTTACGAACTGGCAACATAAACAACAACACCAAGAGGGTTCTAACCTCAAAGAGAGCAAAATAACAGAACAGAACAGAATAACAGAGTTGGAAGGGATATTGGAGGTCTTCTAACCCAACCTCCTGCTCAATAGTAAATACAAACATTTTCCTAGTAGAATGCTACGGTGGTCTTGTAGGAATGTGTCAGGAAGGATACCCTCCAAAAACTTGGTTCCTCAGGGATTCACTTTCATTCATTATAATTTCAGAAATATTCATACTAGCCTCATCTCACCATAACTGCCTATAGTATACAATTCTATACTTCCCTGCTACTCTCAAATACCAACCTACTACGAAATATACTGTTGATGGTACTACACAAGAAGTCATTAAAATCTGTCAGATGAGCACCTAGTTTTCCAGATGAGCATCTAGTTTGCCATTCTAGAGTGCATTACATTGTGATAGCTTTATGTCTATGGAGATTCTCAGTCAATCAGGTCCTAGTTGTCCCAAAGGTGCTTTTTTTCAAGAGGCAACTGGACTTCCTTGTTTTTCTTTGAAGGCATTTTACTTCTCATCCAAGAAATTTCTTCAGCTCTGACTAGATGGTGGGGAATGGAAGGATTTATATTCCCTGAAGACAGCTGGCCATTTGCATTCTTTTAGAGAGTCATTGAGGACACTTGGAGGTTTGTCTGTGTATTCAGAGACACCTGAGTAGTGCAAATAGGTGTGGAGCCTTCTTGAAACTGCTGAAAGGACTGTGTTGTAGACTGGATAGCTTTAGTTTGCCATATACTCACCTTTATGCATGCCTATCCCAGGGGTGGGTTCCTGCCACCATTACTACCGGTTTGGTGCCCAAATTCTTTTTGCAAAAAAAATAAATAAATACAGAAGCAAACCTATTTGAAAACTTTGCAATAATTAGATAGTATGAATTATCTTACTGAAATCAACTTGCATACTCAAAAAGAAGAAGAAGGAGAAGCTGTTTAACATTTGAAGGTTTGGGGCACAGTAAATAAGAATTTAGGGAAATATCCCATTTTGAATTGTACCCACCCCAGTGGTTTCGACCTATACAAGTTGAAAAACAATGGAGAACCATTCAGATTTATATGTAATTGTTTCTAATATAGTGTTAGCACAGTCTTTTCAGTATCTACTCAGAAATAATTCCATTCAGTGGTTTTATTCTGGAGAAACTGGAGGCAGGATTAAATATATTTCCGCCGCTTCCAAAATAAAAACAAAATGTATCTCTTTCTGAGTATAGTTAACTTTTTTTTTAAAAAAGTGTTTTTTTTATGGCAGCAGAGTGGCTGTAGGATAATGGGTACGTTTGCTCTAGTGAACAGCATTCATGATTTGCCCCTGAGCAAATCATGGAAGGATAAAATAAAATGTCAAAGGAAAAGAATGTCCGTTGAGTACAAAAAATGGAATTATCACATCCTTTAAGGAAATGTGTGTCCTAAGGCTTGCAAACAGGAGGCAGCCCCAGATGAGACAAAGGGAAACTTAAAACAAAATTGTTAACTACAAGATTTGCTTGTCATTTTGCTGATACTTTCTGGATAGTCTGAAGTCACCAGGAGCTGAGGTTGCGTTGAGGAAAACTTGGTCTTTTAACCATGATATTTTATAGACCTTTTATCAGATTTATTGGGAATCTGCCCATCAGCAATGCTGAGTTCCAGACAATATATTTAATTCTTTCAGTGACTGAGGTTTGACAGCAAATCCTATTAATGTGACAAGCTTGACCCAAAAATGTGTCACTGGTACAGTGGAGCTTGGGGCCCAGGGAGTCTCACAACTTTGATGTTCGAGTGACCGATTTCATATGACTGTGGCAAGCAGAGGAATGTGATCTTGGGCAACAGCCTGAGGAGAAGGAAACAAAGATGCTGTTGATAATATCCAATAGGGGTGTGTGAGAGAGAGAGAGGGGGAGAGGAAGAGAGAGAGAGAGAGAGAGAGAACACATGACTATTTGCTTTGGGTTTTCCTTTGAGAAAATAAATGATTGCAACATGCTGTCTTTTGCACAAGATCTGGTAAGAAATACCTAGCTCACAAATCACACCAACCCATAATATTTAGGGACGTGAGGTGAAAGGGTCATAGTATGTTATGTGAACTCCAGCAGTTGTGGTTTATTTAAGAAATCAGAACTGAATAAACATGGACTTAATACAAGGTGTGAACAAAGTATTGACGTTTACCACTTTTCCATTTCTAAGCTGATATCTGAGCTGGAACAGAGTCATACCCCAAAATCTGCATTTCAAATTTTCTAGTAGTGTCCAATTCAAACAAATATATATGTATTTGTGTTACAACCCCTGGTATGCCCAAATATGGGAGGGAGTTCACTACTCCCCCTTTCTGTCCTTCAGCTCATTACAGAGGACCATCCAGGCAGAAAACCATGTTTTCATTTTTAATGTTGCCTTTTTATATTTGTGTTGTATCTGTGCTGATCCATACTAGTCTCCCTTTATTTATTTATCAGCACAAATACAACACACACACACACACACACACACACACACACACAAACTGGTATTTTAAGAAATTCTCAGAAAGGATCTGAATGCTACGAAGTATGTACAAAGAATATGTACTTTAGGGGGACACAGAATGTATATATGTGTTGTGGTTTTTTAAAGATTTTTTTATCCTACCTTTTTTATATAAATAACTCAAAGTGGCAAACATACTTAACACTCCTCCTTCTTCCTATGTTCCCCACAACAGCAACTCTGTGTGGTGACTTGGGCTAAGAAAGAGAGAGACTGACCCAAAGTTACCCAGCTGGCTTTCATGCCTAAAGTGCGATGATGCTAAACTGACTTTTCCTGAACTCACAGTCAGATGCTAAACTGACTTTTCCTGAACAGCACATTAAAACATCTGCATAACTGGAATCCAAGCGAATCCAAACTTGGTAAACAAAGTAAGCTACCCCTCCCAATACACACTACAATGGTTTAAGTGGCAGTGATAGGAAATCTAGAGTCACCTAAGACTTATTGCTGTTTGAGGTAAAGGTGTGGTCCATTCTTTGTAGAGAAATTGCTAGATCATCAGTGATTTTGTTTTCTTCAGTGGAAGTGACCCGAAGTCAGTTAAGTACCTTAAGGGACAAAAACACAGTCCTCTTGTTCTAGTCAACTTTCTTCAGCTTCTCACTGTTTTTGCCTCAGAGCATATGTCACCTGAGGCAACTATCTCATTCTGCCTAATGTTAGGATCAATTCTGTCAAGCTGCCATTTTATTTTCCCCTGTGATGTAGAATACAAGTTCCCCAGATAGAATAGAAATGTCCTGAGGCTGATGCTATGCCAGCTGTTTCCTGACTCTGTAGCAAAATGAATTGACTCTCATCTTCCCAAATTCATCCAATTTGGCCCAAACAAGTCAAAGCAATAGAAACATGGAAGTTGCAATCTCATCCAGCAATACATAAGGTCCATCAACAGTCTGACCATGGCAGCCCTTTTCCTGATAAACAAAGTAAATTAGGAATGAAAAGCAGCAAGATACACAATAGTTATGCAGCTCACCAAAGCCTCCTTTTTATGGTATGTGACTTTTGATTTTTTTTTTTTTAAAATCCCCAAATATGCATAGCCTTGTCTTGAACAAATCATTCGAATCAGTTCCCTTTCACACTTCGTATAGAATGGTTGAATTAATCAATGTTTATGAGCTCAATAATTCACATGCAGGTGCTGGTGAAGACATGCTGTAGGCTGCGGAGAAACACACTTTGGTGTGATTTATTGCACAATAACTTATGTGCTGTCAGGTCTCATTGTTTAACCCCATAAAAATGCCATTAGTACAACGTTTTACATTTGATCCTCTTATTTGTTCTTTGACAGAGGCCCTACTCAACCACATCAAAGAATAGATTCATTGGAGAAAAAAGAGGAAAAAGACTAAGAACAACAACAGAAACAACTGCTGATTAGGCTACGTATCTGAGGTCACACCAAATGTTGGGACTGACAACTCAACCAGGTAAAAATTCTTAACCCAATGTAACAGAATGACAGAGTTGGAAGGGACTTTGGAGGTCTTCTAGTCCAACTCTCTGCTGAAGCCCGAAACCCTATACCATTTCAGATAAATGGTTGTCCAATCTCTTCTTAAAAACGTCCAGTATCCACAATTTCTGGAAGCAAGTCATTCCACTGATTACCCTACTTTTCAGAGTATAAAACGATCTGAAGTATAAGACACACCTAGCTTTGGGGGAAGAAAACAAGAGGGAAAATCTGCCTCTACCTCCCAGCAATTTGCCTTCTTGCAGAAAACAGCAAACAGCACAGACAATATACACTGTTTGTGGTGTTACATTTCAGACTATACTTGTACAGGTGCTGTTAAAATTGATGTGGCTTTCTGGAAGTATACGTTAGTCTCTGCTATTTAAAAAAAGATACAATAGCACTGGGCCTCTTCAGATCAAGCATTTATTTTAAAAAAAGCTTCTTCATTTTGATAAATTGTCTAGAACAATAATAAAGCAGTCTTTAAAAAACAAGTCTAATAATTTGAACATTCTATAGGCATTTACAGTTATTGACTTACCCCCCTTGCAGCAAACAGCAAACAGCCTGTTCTAGTTTAGCCTGATTAGCACACACAAAAAAATCTGCCTCTGCCTCCCAGCAATTTGCCTCCTTGCAGCAAACATCAAACAGCCCATTTCACTTTCAGTTTCAGTTTCAGCATGGGCCTCCTGATGATGAGCTGTTTCAGGCTGTAGGGATTGCCATAGCCTATTGCCACCTCAAGCCCTATTGCCTCAAGCCCCATTTTCCCAATTTGCTGCAAGGAGGTAAATTGCTGGGAGGCAGAGGCGAAAGGGTGGGGGCCAGTAGGCAGGCAGGGCTACATTCAGTGTTTAAGACGCACCCAAATTTTCACCATCTTTGGGTGTGTGTGTGTCTTATACTCCGAAAAATACTGTAATCATTTTCACTGTCAGGAAACTTCTCCTTAGTTCTAGGTTGCTTCTCTCCTTGGTTAGTTTCCATCCTTTGCTTCTTGTCCTGCCTTCAAGCGACAAGCCCAGGGTCTTAACCGCTGAGCCACTATGCTGCCCACTAGGATAAATGGATTGGTTAAAAACACCAGAATTGGAACTGCATTGTAAATTAAAATATCCTATAAGAAGAATGAAAGCTTGTTTAGCTGTCCCTGTGTCAGTAAGACGTGGAAGTTTCATGCCAGCCCCAATGAAGTCTTATTATGCTTATAGGCAGATCAAGGACTGTGTTGATCTGCTGGGTTTACACTGTCACACATGAATTCATTTTTGGAAAACCTTCTGCAATGTCTTACTTGCTGATTAGCTTTTCAAAGAATTAATGTATCATAAAGATTTCAGCTATTCAGTTATTTGTTTTACACAACCTGTATTAATCTTCAGAAGAACATGGTAGGTGGATCTAAAGAATATGCCTCGAAGAATAGGTATGTCTAACCTATCATACAAACAAAAAAACTGGGGGGGGCATGATAACTGTCTTCCAGTACTTGAACAGATTTTGCAGAGAAAAGGGCCTTGACTTATTCTCCAAAGCACCAGAGAGCAGGACAAGAAATAATGGGTGGAAGTTTGTTAAGGGAAACCCAACCTAGAAGTAAGGAATTTTTTTTTTCTGACAGTGATAATGAATGAATGAAATAGTTTGTTTCCCAGAACTGTGGGTGCTTCATCAGTTTTCAAAAATAGATTGGACAACCATTTGACTGGGATGGTGTTAGTATCCTGCCTTAAGCAGCGCTATGATTCTATGTAAGTATCCTGTCTTGATCCAGCCCTGTGATTCTATGTTTAATGTGCAGACACTCTCCCCAGGACTGGTGTTAAAAATCATCATGATCAGTTGCTTCCAAATCCCATGTCTTTACTGATATCCCACACCTTCTTGGCATCACCATGCTCCCTTACTTTCCTTGCTGCCTTCTCTGAACACCCCAACAGAAGTAAGAATCAAGAGATGGAGCAGAAGTGCCCACTCTAATTTCACCTGTCTTCTGTTCCTCTTCTGCATAGTTATATAGATTTGGTTCAAGAGGAAAAAAATATATGGCAGGATTGATGGTGTCAAAAGGGAATGAACTTCTTGAGCGCAAAAGGCTTTTTATTCAATACCCAAGGGATGAAGACTGACTGGTACCCATAGTGCACCTCTTCCTGGCAGTTCTGCCTGCCTTGTGAAACTGTCAACAGACATCTGATCAAAGGAAAGTTAATCCAAGGCTGGGAAATCTATGGGCCTCCAGATGTTGCTGATTGATGCCTGCCAGGAGCTCCAGCAGATCCAGCCATGTGGCCCATAGTAGGAGATACCAGAAGTTCTCCTGCAGCAACATCTGGAGGGCTGTAAGCAGAGGTGGGTTTCTGCCGGTTCACCCCAGATCGGGCAAAGTGGTAGTGGTGGCAGTGGAAGGGTCTCCCCACCTGTCCGGAAGCTTCTGTGCATGTGCAGAAGTGTCGTAAGAGCACACGCACACAAGTGAACTGGTAGTATAATAAATTGAAGCCTACCACTGGCTGTAGGTCCCCATTTCTGAAGCAAAACAACAAGGAAAGCAGCAGTTTCAGAGTCAATAGTTCTCCATCCAATTAGAAAATAGGACTCCCCCCCCCGCTCCACTTCTTCAATTTTTACTAAGTATTAAATTGCTGCCAAAGGGAAGAAAGGAGAGGAAAAACAATGCTTCCCAAGTTTAACTTCTCTCCCCCTCCCATTTCAAAGAAAGGAAAGATTTTGTTCAGTCACTAATTCCTCACAGACTCTCCATGGAGGAGAGACCCAACTGTATCCCTATTAAATTATATAGAGCGAGTCCAGTCCTTGGCTGTCAGTAGGATCCATCAGTCCTAATTTATCGCCCCAGGAAACACAGTACAATTATGGTAATAAATAATAATAGGATTCAGTACATGACAACATGAGTGATGGAGCCTCTCCGAACTCATTTACATTGCTTTGTGCTGCAATCACCCTGCCTCTAATGTAATGCCAGGCAAATGAGCCTTTTTGAATATTGTGCAATCTATTGCAAGTCAACTGGCACAAAACTCACTCAATAAATCTTGTTCAAACACATGCCTTTAATGACAGGTAAATCAACAATGAAGTAATTGCATTTAATGGAGTGAAAGACTGGACAAAGAGAGTGACCTCAAAGTGACTTTTTTTTTTGAAAGGTATGATCTGTTTGCTATGTGCGTGGGACATATTTTGTGCTCTCTTACAAAAAAGGGAAAGAAAAAAAAGAAACTTAGGAACTCTTTGCACACCACAGAACTAATTATAGTGTTCCTTCTGTAGTCTTTGATTTATTGCTTGACCTTTCCAGCAAGTGGTGACCCCAAATGAACCAGTTTAAACCAGAGGGCTTTTTTTAAAATCAGAGTAGATTCATGGATTGCACTTGAATTTCCTCAAATGAAATGGATTTGGAAATGAACAGTGTCCAATTCTCTCTTTTTTCTTTCCTGTCCTTTCCCACCCCGAGTAAATCAAAGTATAATCATTTGTTTAGGGAAAAGAACCTCTGTTAATGTTGAGGACCAGTTTGCTCTAGTGGTTAAGGCACCAGGCTACAATTTGGCAGTTCGTGAGTTCAAGTCCTGCCTTGGACATGAAAGTCAGCTGGGTGACCTTGGGCCAGTCATTCTCTCTTAGCCTAGATCATTTGCAGAGTTGTTGTTGTGGGGAAAAACAGGAAGAGTAAAGTGTGTTGGATATGTTCGCCATCTTGGGTTATTTGTAAAAAATAGTAAAGGCAGGATACTAATAAACAAATAATAAAGTCAAGATACAAATATGCATACACAACTAAAGGTTGGGCTGGACCGTCTCTCAAAACTCCTCCAAAATGTTGTGTCTTATAAGAGTTAACTTGATAGAATGGAAAGATTGCATGATTATTTCATATATTAACTGAGTTGAATTTAAATTCGGTGGATCTTATTTGAAAATGAACTAGAACGCAATAAATCAAATTAATTTAAATCAATTTAAAGTCAGTTTATTTTTATATATATAATTTTCAAATTAAATCTACTTTCCTAGCCTTAGCCACATTTTAGCATGGCTCTAAGCATCCCACTAAAATCCACTTTATTTTCTCCCTTGTCTTACTATGTAAGAGCATTTGAGGTGGGATGCTGTTAATTAGATAAAGACAATAACATCAGAGAAGGTAGGATTTGTCCTTCCAACACCTACCCCTTTTCAGCTATAAAGCAGAGTTGCCTAACCTTGAAATGATTTTTGTACTACTTAGAAGAAAAACTGAAAAAGAGAGGTACCATATTTCATCTAGTATTCTCTCTCCTTCAGAGAAAGTGGGACAACTGGGAGATAGTTTGACTTGAAGGGATATTTAGTCGGCTGATAATGTCTTTGGAGATTCTCAGTCACCCACATCGTGGTTGTCTCAAAAATGCTTGTTAAAAAGGCAACTGGACTTTCTTATTTTTTTCCTTGAAGACATTTTGCTTCTCATCCAAGAAGCTTCATTCGGAACTGAAGAAGCTTCTTGTATGAGAAATGAAACATCTTCAAGGAAAAACAAAGAAAGTCCAATTGCCTTTTGAAAAAGAAGCTTTGGGCCAACTGAGAATGATTCCCCACATATACACAAAAACACACAATGTCTGAGAACATTAGTCGGAATGATGCCATGCAGCTAATATCCAAAACAAACGCTAGTTTTAGGTGGGGTGATATAAGGATGACTAGGTTGAAACATTCCAAGCAAGAGAAGGTTAATGAAATCTGCATTGTTGAAAAATCAAGAGACAGTTTCCATGGCTGCAGATGGAAAAGGGCCTGAATATTCTCAAGAGTAGAGGCAGGGGAAAAAAATTGAGGGGGAAAAAAATGAGGGAACAATACAAAAATCAAATCCAGATGCTGATAGCTTTAAATGATGCCATTAATTTCACCAGGACCCCCATGCTTTAGGGAAGAAAAATAAAAGGGTAAGATGTGCAATTTGGAAAGTTCCATATTTAATTCTGTATATTATCCTTGATAATAATGCAACATTCTGTGTTCTACTTTAAGTCACTTGTTTATTTCTTTTAGTCAGTAAACTTATGTTATATCAGTCACTTGTTTTTCATGTTGATTGATGCACCGAGTTCCCTTTGTGCATTTCCCCTTTGTCTATTTGTCAATGCATATTAAAATATATGAACATATATGCTTTTATCTGTGCAGGGTAAGTCTGAAAATGTGTAAATGGAACCCCCAAAACCAATTGTACTCACTAGGAAAGTTCTTCCTACGTTGCTTTTTCTGTGAAAGGAGATACCCATCATTGCTAACCTATGTCATGCCCAGGAAAGTGTCTACTACTTCTCTTTCTACCTGAATGTTCAGAAAGATGCCTCTCACAACTGTAAGGAAATCCAAATGTAATAAACACACTGATAGACTCTCTAGCATCTCAAAATAGACAGCAAAAGAAATTCAATAAATGCAGCAGGACCTTGCGTCTCAGTCCCTCATCTGTTAAGATGAGTCTGGAAACGTTTCATTAAACTTTCCAACAATATGCTTTACATCACACTTGTCTTTTAAAAACAAAAGCTTGACTATACAGATTGTAGAGTCTGGTTATACTCAAAACAAACAAACCAATGGAAGCATTCGCAGAGGGGGAAAAAAATTCTTCCCACACATTTTAGAAAGACTCCAGTAATCTGGATTTTGTAACTCTGGGTGTTTCCAGACAGCTAGAGCTACATTAAAATGATAGCCACTCGTTCTGAAAAGAATGTTGGCATAAAATTTGACGCTCTGATTTCTGAACTCAAGGCTGCTAAAGCCTCCCACGACAATGGGGACGGTATTGGGAAACATTATTGCTTTAATGTGAAATAAACTAAGGAAAGTAGTAGGGAAGTAATACATTGGGACGTATTAGGGAACACCTAGCTCCCTAGAGAAGACTGATGGTGGGAAAGGGAGGAAAAGAGAAGAAAGGGTGACCAATAGCAAGATGAATGGATTCAGTTACAGTGGAGACCATTGGAAAACATGAAAGTCCAGGTTAAGTAATATTCTTAAGACAGAAACATTTATTATACACAGATGTTTTGATGTAATTTGCAGCTGCTTCTTAATGTTGTATTCAGCTTTGGATGTAAAAGCTAAATAATCTTAAAATAAAATAAAATAAAATAAAATAAACAATACCTTAAATCATTGTTAATTCTGATATAATACCTTTCCCTTTTTCTATTTTTAATGCTCACTTATCTAAAAATTATAATGTTAGTAATATCTAGTCAGCACTGTATAAATACTACTGAATCAAAATCATGCAATGCATTATGTCAGTCTTCTAACAGTATCATAAAAAACTTCTTCTTTAAAGGGCCATATTAAGAACAGATCATCATGGGGGAAATCTATCAGTGTGGATGATAAGAATTGACACTGACCTGATGGCACACAATTAATCAATCAATAGCTAGATTCTCGTTGCTTCATTTTTCCTTCCTACAAATGTAATCTGCCTTTAGAAAACAACCACCACTCTCTCTTATGTGAGTTGAGCATATATGGATGCTTAGAAAGGCATATTTAGTTGCTTAACAAGTTGCTCAACTAGTAGAGCTCACAGATGAAGAGTTGGTATGTGCCCATGACTTGTCAGTTGGACTATTTTGGAATATGGGTCTAGCACTCTTCTGAAGGAACACTAAACCCATGTCTCCAAACAGCTTAATTCATAGATCACAGGTGAGGCTAAGAGTCACTGAGTAAAGCAGGAGGGAGAAATAGATAATGAATAATACTTTATAATGCCTTGGTAAGATCACACTTGGAATGTTGCATTCAGCTTTGGTCATCATGATATTAAAAAGATGTTGAGATTCCAAAAAAGAGACTGGGTTTCAGCACTGTGGTCCTTTGTCCTATATACAGTAATGATTTGAAGGCATCATATAATGTTTTCAATGCATAAACCTGATTCACTCAATAATAATTAAGATTTGTATATGGAAAAAATGGGCGTCATGGGCAAACATCAGACAGAGTTGCTATACAGCTTCATAGTTTCCTTGACTTTACATTCAGATGAGGGGGGAGGGAAACCCCACTACGAACAAGGATTTGTCCATGTGAAAGCTAAACTGGTACGGGACCTAGTTATCTGCGGGATCGCATCTCACCTCATACATCCCTGCGACCAATCCGCTCCCACAGGGAGGGACTCCTCCGCGTGCCGTCCACTAAGCAGTGTCAATGGGCGGCGCCCAGGAGCAGAGCCTTCTCTGTGATGGGCCCAACCCTCTGGAATGACCTTCCCCCCCCCGATATTAGAATTACTACCGACCTCCGCTCCTTCCGACAGAAACTTAAGACCCACCTGTTCCAATTAGCTGGCCTGGCTGATTTATAGTGCCACTTTCAACCTCCTGGCAAACACCTTATTTTGGGGTAATTTTTAAGGGTAATTTTAATTTATATTCAAATTTTAATCTATTGTAGAGTATACAACTTACCTCCTCCGTCTATCTATTTATGTATATCTACCTATATTTTTGTATTTACATTGTTTTAATATGTCTGTACACCGCCCAAGTCCTGTTTAGGAAAGGGTGCGGTCTATAAATTAAAGTTTATTTTTATTTTTATTTTTATTTTTATTTTTTTTTTTTTATTATTATTATTATTATTATTATTATTATTATTATTATTATTATTATTATTATTATTATTATTATTATTATTATTATTATTATTATTATTATTATTATTATTATTATTATTATTATTATTATTATTATTATTATTATTATTATAACAGTTCTGAGCCTGGACAGAAACTACCTGGGAATCCAAGATAAATTGCCTTGGATTCCATCATGGGTATAGTAAAAAAAGGTAGCCGGTAAATTGGTTCAAGCCAAGTAGAGATTTGGCAGACTTAAATTATCTTGCCCTAAATAAAGGAATAAATATATTTTTAAAAGCCTTATTGTTCCCCAAACCAGAACAGCTAAAAGTCTAACGCAACCCAAAGCATGTTAAATTCTATTGCTTTCAGTTGATTGTGAATTGAATTTTACCATTTAAATTATTGAGGCAAATTATTTGTGGTTTTAACTCCGGGCCAAAACACCCCTCTGTGTTTCTCTATAGCTTACTCCCAAGTAAATGGGCAAATGATTGCTGCTTTAAGTATGCTTAGCTTTGACTCAAAATGACTACAGTACTGCTAATGCTAATGCTAATAATTAGTGGCACCCTGAACTTCCTGCGCTCTTTTTAATTCATCTCATTCATAAAGATTGGGAAGGGGAGCAATTAGCAGTGAACGATCAAAAGATGGAGGGGGGAATCATATTTATTTTGGAATCTGCAAAGGCAGGAGCCTGACCACCCTATCTCAGTGGCTTTGTTCCATTTTGTATACTTGTTGCAGTCCTGCTAATTACTATATATATACTATTCCTGTTATTAGTGATTGAACATCAGTTTTTTTTTCCTGTTTGAGATTCAAAGGGACTGTGTTCAATACACCACATGCATCGATGTACTGAAATAATACTGGGTCAAAATGCAGAAACTCCCTTGCGGTTACTTAAAATCTGTGTCCTTCAACAATAGAGACTTCTATTTTTCTACCTACTGAATTTCTTTCCAGGGTTTTTTTTTTTTAGTGCTGCTTCCCAGTTGATCTTGTTATTGTCAATGATGGAAATGCTGCCTGGGTTGTGGTTTTATGCAACATAAATTTCTATTATTCTTCTCACAGTCTCCGGGCTTCCCAAGCCCCATAGGAGGATATTTAGCCCAAAGTCCTCTTTGGCAGTTCATCTGTAACATGGGAAGTCAAGGAGCCCACATTCTGAAAGCATGAAGATTATACATAAAAGACGTGTCAACTACTTCATTACTAAATAAGTTCAAGAACACCCTACCCCAGTTATGGCAAACCTTTTTCTTACGGCGTGCCAAAATTGTGCACACATGCCCACTCAATCTCCCTGCCCACCTGCGCATGCATGCACGACCCCACCTGCACATGGGTGTACGACCCCTCCCCAAGCTTTGGAGGCTTTCCTGAAGCCTGGGGTACGCGAAAACGGCCTCTCCCAGCTGCCCGGAGGTCTTCTGGAAGCTAGAAACAGATCATTTCTGAACTTCTGGTTGGGCCATTGAGGCCATTTTTCACCCTCCCCAGGCTTCAGGAAAGCTTCCGGAGGCTGGGGAGGGTGAAAAACAGTCCCAACAGGCCAACAGGAATGAATTTCCAATTAGCCCATTGGGACCATTTTTTGCCTTCCTCAGCCTCCGGAGGCTTTCCTGAAGCCTGGGGAGAGCAAAAACGACCTCCCCCGGCACTCCGAAAGGGTGAAAATCAGCTGGCTGGTGCACACATGTGTGCAGGAGCTGACAGCTGGTGTGCCATTTAATATGGCTCCGGATGCCACCTGTGGCACACATGCCATAGGTTCGCCATCACGGCCCTATCTCACCATAAGAATTTTCTCTGGAATTCTCTTTTCCTTTGAAATGTGTTTTGTTTCTTTCATTGGAAGAAGCATTTCTTCTTCAAATGGAAGGACGGCTCAGTGCAAGGAATGAGAGGGGACGCCTTTGCTTCACTCGATCCTACCCCATTAGAATGCTACAACTGAGAAGAAAACAACTCAGTTGGCGCTCTCCCCCTCTCTCAGAGATTCTGAGAAATCTCTGGTTCTGTCAACCCTAGTTGTTGCCTCCCACCTCACAGCATTTCCTTTCACCAGAAGAAAGACATTTGGGAAACTATCTGAGGTCAATCTGAAACCATTAAATTTTGCCCATCTCCTGGGCTCTCTCTTGATGACTCCCATCTGACATCAACTGATTAGTGAGATGGCTAGAGGCAGCACAGAAGAGTCATTAAGTTAGGCAAAGCAAAAAGCAACAAAGTTGTCTAATTTTAGAAAATTGTTACCAGTTGTTTGCACCAGAAAACACTGCTTATCCAGGCTGAAAATGTCAAGCTAGGATCACACATATTTCTCCTTCTCCTAGGCATTAGACCGCTGGGATTCTGATTACAAATATATCTTCACTGTTGATTGTGGCTCTTTTTTCCTGGACTTAGTTCTGTGTTATATCTCTATTTTTCTTCACAGCATGACACACTTTTGGCACCAAGCCCTTCCCCAGAAAGTTCACCAGACATCCGTCACCAGGTGCAAAATCTTATTATAGAACTCAGTGTTGCAACAGGATTGTGGTTGATCAGAAAATGAGGAAAGGGTCATTTTAGCTGAGGGTATTCCAATTCACTGAAGTTTGTTAAAGGTGACAGGAGGACCTTAGATACCAATCTCCTGATATATGCAGAGGGTGATGTTTCTTGGAGTGCAATGCATCTTAACCAAGTACAGCTTTCATAAATGTGTCACAATCCTCACCTTCTGAAAGTATGTCACACTGATTGGAAAACAAATCTTGAAATATGTCCAGCAGACAAATGTGAATATACATTCCACCCCACTAGAGTCCCAAATGCAATGAGAAGAACAGAGCCTCATAGAGCTGTCAGATGTCACCCTTCAATTCACCAATGATGATAGGGTCATAGGTGACATGTGTGCAGGTCATGAGGGTGCTAAGCAACCAGGGAAAGAGCTAATGCAGTGGAAAGGGTGAGGGAAGGAAAGACCCAGTGCAGGTTAAAGGTTGGAGGCAGCAGAGAGTCTGCTGGATGACGATAGTATTTACTTCTTTCTGGCTACGATACAATACAATACAATACAATACAATACAATACAATACAATACAATACAATACAATACAATACAATAGTAGAGTTGGAAGGGACCTTGGAGGTCTTCTAGTCCACCCCCCTGCCTAGGCAGGAAACCCTATACCATTTCAGGCAAATGGCTATCCAACATCTTCTTAAAGACTTCCAGTGTTGGGGCATTCACAACTTCTGGAGGCAAGCTGTTCCACTGATTCATTGTTCTAACTGTCAGGAAGTTTCTCCTCAGTTCTACGTTGCTTCTCTCCTTGATTAGTTTCCACCCATTGCTTCTTGTTCTACCCTTAGCTGCCTTGGAGAATAGTTTGACTCCCTCTTCTTTGTGGCAACCCCTGAGATATTGGAACACTGCTATCATGTCTCCACTAGTCCTTCTTTTCATTAAACTAGACATACCCAGTTCCTGCAACCGTTCTTCATATGTTTTAGTCTCCAGTCCCCTAATCCTCTTTGTTGCTCTTCTCTGCACTCTTTCTAGAGTCTCCACATCTTTTTTACATCGTGGCGACCAGAACTGAATGCAGTATTCCAAGTGTGGCCTTACCAAGGCATTATAAAGCGGCATCAACACTTCACGTGATCTTGTACTCTTGTAGGTTTTCTTGAAATAGATTTCTGCAGTCTCAGCAGATTAGGAATAATCAATAGGGGCTCAATTGTTTACATGCAATTAGTCACATTGTCAAAATGTTAACACTGAATTTTAAATTGCAAATACCAAGTCTTACACCAGATCTATTTTTGAGCCCAGAATTATCATCTCTGAAGGGTGGTAAAGTTGGAGCTTTCCCCGCTTCCCTTGATGCTATGCATGTCTAATTGGAATAAGCAAGAATTAATCAGTAAAGTACATAAAAGGATATGATTTACCATGGAATTATACTTTGAATCCCTCAAATTTAACTTTGAAGGATATAATGCCCAGCTCCATGCAATGTACAGGTCATTAGAGCAAAAGGGATCACCTCATCTTTAGAAATGTCAGAGATTCTACATTTGGGTTTGGATCTTTTTGATAGAGAATCTATTACAAGATTCTCTTAAAGGATTCATCTTGAAGACAACTCAGCCAAACGGCCATTTAAAATTGAATGTTTCAACCGAATCTTTGAATGGTGTAAAATTAAACTTGTATGCTTCCAAACTAATGGAGTAGTTCAATATACATATCTCCATGGCCTAAATCACTTTTTTTCTTAATTAACTCAATGATTACAATCAATCAATTAAGTTTGAATCAACTCATTAAATTAATGATTTGAACCAACTCATCTGATCAAACTAAGCATTTGATTCAAAAGCTTGCTTGATTTCTACAGCCTAATAGCCCTTTGTTCCAGAAGTTTAGAACTAAAACTCCCCAGAACAGTAATTTTTCATTTAGATCAATTCAAGGGAATATGCCTTCCAAAATAAGACCTTTATATTCCTCAACTTATCAGACAGCTGATGGAATGCAGCTAAAAATAAATTTATCAGTTCTGCCACCTGCATGGCTTTCCTTCTTAGGACCTGCCCAAATCCTAACATCACCTGTATATTTGGATTTATATAGCAAGATTTGGCATCTATACTCATATTCCATCCATCTGTCATTACTATCTTGTCTGCATTTTTCTGGCCTTACACTAGCCTTGGAAAATTATTTGTGGGGTTTGAATAGTGAATCGATGGCCCACTGCAAAAGTACAAGTGGAACCAGGACCGAAATTAAATTGAATTGCATCTAACCATATTCAACATGATTCCTTATCATCAGACAATTATTTTTTTCATTTAGTTACACTTTTGTTTGTTTCTTGTGTCTTGTAATCTGTGTTAACTCCTTGCAACATGTCTCTGAAGTTTTCTTGGAAAGATTTTGGAAGTAGTTTACCATTGCGTTCTTCCTAGTAATAGAATGATTGGTCCAAGGTCATTGGTTTTGCATCTAAGGTGGCATTGAAATTCAGAGTCTCAGAGTTTGTAGCTCAGTACATTAAATATTACACCAATCTGTCTCTTTCTGTTACCTTAAAATATAGGTCCATGGGCGCTTTCAGATGTCTCCCATGTTTTTGGGAAGATTGCTCTTACACTACAGCAATCTCCTCTGAAATTTCTAAGCTTGATTTGAATCCAAGTGTTTATCTTTCAAGATTAATTCCCCCCTCTCTCTCTCTCTCCCCTCCCTCCCTCCCTCCCTCCCTCCCTCCCTCCCTCTCTCTCTCTCTCTCTCTCTCTCTCTCTCTCTCTCTCTCTCCTCACAAATAACTAGGCTTTGGGAGGAAATTACATCATTGTAGGATTGCATTGTTGTAGGATTAATGCTTGAAAGATATAGATATAGTAATTTTGGGGTAGGACCCTTACTAATCTATCTATTTAATGTTATCGTATATTTTGATAGAAGGGGAAAAAGATAATATTCAGCAAGAATGCAGCATTTTTGTTTATGTTCACACAACACAGAAACATATCCACATATTCCATAAGCCCCGTTTGGGATTCTCAATTGTGAGAGCTGAGTTGATGACCCCGACATTATCCATACTCTTGCTTTACCTGATATTCCTTTTCTGTGTCTACTTTCCTTGTTCTGTAGCTTTGGCTAGCAGCTCCTCCTTGTTCCATTTAAATAAAAGCCACAGCGAAGTCTCCTGTTTCCTGGCTTCTCCTTCTGAGATGCCGCATTCCAAAATAAGAACAAACCGTAGAATATATGACTTTGCACTTCAAAGCAAATGCTGGGGTCATGATCCAGCCAGCTTCACTTCAGATGAAATTATGTTGCTAGGATCCCAGATTGTTTATTATGCTCTCAGCTTTAATTAGCTGTAAGTAACATCATGTCAGAGTTCTGTCAAAAACACTCAACCTGTCCGCATGATTTTACTGACTGTGACAGTTTAAATCAGAAACAAGAAAGTCAACATATCAATAATGGGACTGGACATGATGGTTATATTAAGAGGGAAACATGAAAAGTTCTCCATTTTATGTCTTGGAACTGATGTGTGTCTCAGAAAGAAGTGGGAAAAACAACTGCTTGAAGATAAATATCTGCTTCTTTTTCCAATTCTTACATTCAGCTCTAACCTTATATATCTTGTATGGTTAATTTCGGGAATTGCAATCCAACATATTTCAAGGGCATATTATTGGGGGAAACTACTGTGCAAGGTCAGTTTGATTTTTGGAGGATGAGTTTTATTTAATCATCTTCATGCAAAATAGAGAGTACAACATTGTGGGAGAAAACTTAGTCATGCAGTATTCTCCATAGTCTGTTCAGACTCTCTCTCTCGGTCTTCCTTTAACCTTTATATTTATATTTTTAATCTAATATATCTGTAAAATGGTTCCAGGTATCAAAAATAATTTGTATGGTTCATATGCATGTTCAGGAACTGCAAATTAAGCAACTTTGTGATGGGACCTGATCAGATTTCTGCCCTTTCCTTATCTCTACATAATGTGTCTGGAAGCCTTACATTGTTCCTTATCTTTCAACATCCATATCAGTCATCAATCTTGACTGGCGAGCCCTTGATCTGAAAAATATCCAATTTAAAGACTGCTTCCTGCCATAAAACCTCCTGTGTATCCAGTTCTGCATCTAAGGCTCTTCTGAAGTTGATGTTATCATTACTCATTATATATGTGCTTGAGGAATGTAGTTAGGTGATTTTAAAATCTTGACTTTATAGTAAGGCTGGGCACAAATAGCATTTTGGAAACGTCCACCCAATTTATGGATCATTTCCTCAAATTTATCCAAGAAAAACTGAATTTTTAAAATACTTAAAGGGTTGAGCCCTTTTCAGCACTTCTACTAGAAAAAAAACTTGGAAGGCGATATCATATTTCTAAATTGGCCTTTAATGATTTAAAGCACCCACAACTTCTGAATGCAAGATATTCCATTGGTTGATTTCTCTCACTGTTAGGAAATTTCTTCTTAGTTGTGGGTTGCTTCTCTCTTTGGTTAGTTTCCATCCTTTGCTTTTTGTCTTGCCTTTTCATGCTTTGAAAAATAGGTTGACCCCCCTCATCTTTGTAGGACCCCCTTAAATATTGGAGCACTTCTATCATGTCTCCCTATTCCTTCTTTTCACTAGACTAGACAAACCCAATTTCTATCATCATTCTTCCTATGTTTTAGCATCCAGCCCCTTGATCATTCTTGAGATATTTGAGATTCTCCTTTCAGTTCTTTGAAGAAGAACTGAAGAAGCTGAAACGTCTTCAAGAAAAAAAGCAAGGAAGTCCAGTTGCCTTTTGAAAAAGCCCCTTTGGGACATGTATCTTAGAGTTGCTAAATTTAAGAAACACTAATCTAGACCCATCTACTCTAGACTTGTTTGAAACTACTTAAGTGGCAAAATAAATTATTTCACTTATTTCAAATGATCTTTGAAGAGGAGCTAGTTAGAATGTAATATAATTATTTCAAAATCTGATGAACCCCTTCTATGCTTACAGGATACTCCTATTCATCCTGTTGTAAAGAGTTCTGGATTTTCCATGGTATTGTTGCACCTAGAGACCGGGGTGATCCTCAGTATAAGCAATGTTCTGTTAGGATGTTTATTTTAGTGTTATTTCAAGGCCAAGAGTTTGAATTACCCCAAATGATGATTCTACATATCTTTTAATTCTAGGGTTGTATGTTCTTAAATTGCTTCTTCTTTTTTCTCTTTTTAGAAAGCAATTCTTCTTATAAGGTCTCAAAGTTGCCCATCTGGCTTTCATGTGTGAGGCAGAATTTGAATTCACTAAAACTTTTCTGGTTTCTATCCCAAATTCAAGGTGGAGGGAAAAAAAACATTATTATTATTATTATGATTGGTTGCACAGTCAGTCAGCCTGGATTTGGCATTTGTATCTGCTTATTGTGTCCTTCCAAAGGACCTGGGACAGGCAGATGTTGTTGTTTGATGATGTTAAAGGTGTTGTCACAGGATGTAGGCTGTTGCAAATAAAGCTGCTTCTTGCAATTGACTGTTGGTGATTTTGTCATGGCCGACGGTGTTCAAATGTTGCTTCATTGGAATTGCAAATTAAACCCAATTCAAATGAGGGAGGGGGGAAGATTCCAATCTCATGTTTTGGGTCATGTTCTTTTCAACATTTCTAGTGAGGAAGATAGAAAAAAACCTCAAAGATAATTTAAACGTAACATTAAATGCCCTCACACACACTACCTATGCATGTTTGAACTAATGTAAAGCAAATTAATTTAGTTTGCTTTCCCTTCCTCATTTGTCATGGGGAATTCTTCAACATCCTTGCACTGAAATGAATTATCATGTGCAAATAAACAAAGGGGGAGTAAAATTGCTTCTTGGTTTCAATGTGCGCCATAGCCCAACTGTGTAAATAGCTATCGACACCCTACTTACATACATTGACGTGCAGGAATGCACTCAGCTGTACATCAAGGGCACAGATTAGTGGTTCCTTTCACTAATGTTTCACGCTGCTACTTATGGCACCCAACACTAGATGGGGAGAGAAATCTGGTCTTGGCTTTTTAGTTTTCCCCTTCCTAGAGGAAGATGGAACAGGCTATGGCTAAAGAAAAACAACCACTCATGTAGAGGCAGCTTTTAGAATGGATAACTGCAGAATGGCCCCTAACTATCCTTTCCTGCCTTGTCAACAGAAGTACTTTCAGAAATGCTCAAAAGGAGTGGTTTGTGGCTGACAATCATAGTCCTCCTACCTCCCCATAATGTGGTGTTATGGAGGAATAAGCACACCGCAATTAGTCATCTCTCTTGCCTTGTGGTCTCTTTCTCTCCCCTACCCCTCTGCTCAGAGTCTCCCCCATAAGCTAGCTGGTGGCATTTGATTAGACCAAGTGGAGAATTGCTTGCTTCATCATAAGAAGCAGCTGGATGGAGAATGCTTTTCAAAGGCAGGCTGGTGACCTCCAGATCAGCTGCTGGATACCAGAAAGCTGCAGATGCAGTGGATTTACTCCTCATTTCCTTTCTTTACGTTCTCACCCCAACCACCTATTTTCTGTCTGTCCCTTTCTCTCCACAATGTCCTGACCTTGCTAGGCCTCAGTCTCCCCTATCCATCTCCTAGCTTTCATTCTCTCTTGTGAACTCACGCTGGGAGATTAATTGCCGCCATCACCCCTAATCCATCACACTTCCCCGAGATTGTTTTGACATCTAGTTAATTTTTGGCTGATGATTTATCAAATTCTTATTACTGTGTTCTGAAAGGGGTCATTTATTGTGTTGATTCATGGTAATGATAAAAGGGGAAGCTTTTTGAATTTTAACTACTAGCCTTTTTGCACGGCTCAGTGAAAAGAAAAAGGAAGAAAAAGAAGCGGGGAGCGGAAGCTGAGAAAACAGTGTCAGTAATTCCTAAAAGACTCAATTTTTTCTCTCTTCTTCTTCTTCTTCTTCTTCTTCTTCTTCTTCTTCTTCTTCTTCTTCTTCTTCTTCTTCTTCTTCTTCTTCTCCTCCTCCTCCTCCTCCTCCTCCTCCTCCTCCTCCTCCTCCTCCTCCTCATTCTTATTCTTATTCTCCTCCTCCTCCTCCTTCCTCCTCCTTCTCCTCCTCCATATCTGAAAGAGGTTAATATATAGCATGATGCTATTTGGAATCCTACTCTTTCCTATATTTCAATAGCATCTCTAAGGCTCTTTAAACCTTTTATAGCCCTGTAATATTTCCTAAATGTCTACTACCATTTTATTCAAATAGAACTTAATAGGGCATGATACTAGTCCTGTATGTGTGAAAATATAAAACACAGTTCTTGGGCAAGCTATGGACAATTTCAGCATTTAAAAATGCACAGAGGATTCCCCCCCCCCCCCTCCCATGTATTTTGTCATTCTTTCATCTCTGTTTCCTTCTATGTTAATTTTCTGCTCAGGATTTTTTTTCCCCCTTAAAGCCCAAATGACAAAAAGAACAAGCTGTAAAAAGCACAATGTGCCTATTTGGAAGAAAATGAATCTGGTAACAAATAATCCATTAGTTTTGGTGTATCTGTTTTTGCCTACTCAAAAGGACAGTAGTCTATTGCATGGATGATGGTGGCAGTAAAATTAAAAATGTTACTGTAATGTCCTGGTTGAAGATTCAACAATGGCTTCTCATATGGTGAGAAACTGGATGCTGGATTAAGTGTTTGCTCCTATTCAGATGAAAATTCAATGGGACTTCCTTCCTGATCTATGTAGGGTTAGAACCTCAATTCATCTGACTTAAGGTCTCTCCTTATGTATTATTCATAAAATTATTCCTGAATCCTTTTCTTGTCATCTTGATCTCATACTTTGACATTTAGAAATTAAACAAACATTAAGACTTGGGTGATTGCAATTGATCTTTACCCCAAAATCTCTGTTAGTTGCGCTGCTATAATAGTTCATAGGATTTGTGACCAGTGGCTTCTTGAATGATTCATGGCTAGGAAGGGACGCTGACACCCAGGTCAACATTTTTTCCCCATGCAAATGACCACAGCAACACTGGACAGCTTATTAACCTTAGTGCAGCTCTTTAACTACGCATAACTCATCATGAACTCATGATGTTGTGGTTGTTCATCTTCTGAAAAGTATTTCTATTGACTCTATCCATTTGTAGAGTCTTTCAAACTTTCACCATTCCTAATATTTCTTCTATGTTTCCCTCCTTTCATTAGCTGAGATCATGTACTTCCTGGCAGTTTTGCAACTCCTCACTTTCATTTCTAGTCTAGTCATCACCATTTTTGATATCAAAGCCCTTTTCCTTTTTCCAAAAGATTATCTTATTTTCCTCTCTTGCAGGTATCAAATAATCTCAAAGACCAGCTGTAAAACATCCAAGCTCCAAAGATAATGCATGTTTTCCTCCCATCTTTTTTTCTTGGCTTCTTTTTTTTGTTCTGCTCACAAAGCACGAGGGCTGTATTTACAGTAGAAAATCAGGAAGGCTGAGAAATCAACGGCTTGCATTTCCAAAAGTCTTTCTTTGCAAAGAGCAGGAACACATTCCCACCTTGTTCACACAGCAAAGATTGATCAGATTAGGACCCAATCGATATCAGAGCTTTGCTGGTATCTGCCTTCAAGTCTAGCCAAGGATAAGCAAAACATAATTTGGGATGGCAGTGACATTTGCTTTTTCTTATGGTACAGACAATATTGAGGAGGCCTTGCAGATATTTGCCTGGAAAGAATCAAACTTTGGGGATTTCTTCTCTTAGGAAATTCACCTGATCCTTTTTCTTTGGCCTTAGTACCGCTACTGAAAAGATTGTGGTTCAGTCAACAAGCAACCTACCCTAAGGATTCAACTGTCTATTGCAAAATTTAATTCTCTTCAATGAATGTGCTAGGGATGCAGAATGGTTTTTTTTTTCAAGGAAGCAGTGAATGTATTTGGGGCAAAAATACTGCAAGAAAAATATTGATAATACCTAGATGGCCAAAGGCTTAAAAAAAAATATCTAACCCATTATTAGTGGTCATATGGATTTATATAGCCCAGCTATGTTTTTTATTGTTCAGTCACTCCTTACTCGTTCTAATCCAGACACACATGATAACTCAAAGTGGTACCGAACCATCTATACAGGTAGACCGCAACTTACAACGGTTCATTTAGTGACTGTTCAAAGTTACAAAAGCACTGAAAAAATGTGACTTAGGACTATTTTTCACAGTTTGACATTTGCATTATCCCCACGATCATGTTGTCAAAATTCAGCTGCTTAGATTTACTTAATATAACTATAATATTTATATTTATGACAATTACTGTGTCCCAAGGACATGTGATCCCCTTTTATGACTTTCTGACAAGCGAACTCAATGGGAAAGGCAGATTCCCTTAGCAACTGGGTTAATAACTTATCATCTGCAGTGTGTCAGACCTGCAAGCCATCTTTTCATTTGGGGGCCACACTTTCTAATGTGGGAAAAGGAGAGGGGGGATTATACGGAGTTGGGTGATGTGTAGCCATGATAACATTCTTCTTAGAAAGTCAAGGTCACATTTGTCTCTGCACCTGGCCGGATGTGGATAGGAGGAAACTGTCTTTGTGGCAGTGAAAGATTGGGCCATGTGATGGACTTGTGGGTGTTGGGGCAAGGTCTTGAACTTTCAATTGGAAGGGGAAAACCTGGAAGCTTTCAGATTCAGGTTTTTCCAGATGTGCCAACATGACATCTCTAATAAAGTGGAACTTTAAGGAAACCCAAACCTTGGAGTTTAATTTTGTTGGGGGCGTTTTTTGGAACCCTGACATAGAGATTCACTTAACAACTGTGGCAAGAAAGGTCATAAAATGGGGCAAAACTCAATTAACCATTCCTTTGGGGTTGTCAGATGTTTCTGAATTGGCTCAAGAACCTCATATCCTGCCAGTAGGATTGACATTTGTTGTTTTACATATCTCCAAAGTCTAGAAAAACAACCCATTCACTCCATTTCTTGTGATAAGAATTCAGTAATGTTACATTCCTGCCTACCCTCCATCAAACTGATTGGAAAGAATGCAAGAATCTGTGATTCAAATTTGAAGCTACACCAGAAAAGAAGAGGCAGAAACTATTCCCACCAAGCCATTTGCTGAATGCTTCTGTCTTTGAAATCTGAATCTGAATCAGACTTATTCAACTGTGATCAAAATGGAGACAGTTGGTATTTCTCTCTTTCTGATAGACTTTTGACTTGTAACAACAAAGCACTAAGCAAGGACAACATACTTTTTGTATTCTGGGAGTATCCGTTTATAGGCTAGGAATAACTGACTGACTTATACAGTGTGTTGCCAGTTTCACCATCCAAAGATAACTTTGTTCTGAAGAGAGAAAATGGCAGCATATCTGGGGTGAGATGTTCTTCCTATGTTAGTCCTTCCAAACTTCCTTAGAAAATGGTAGAATATTTTAGGATTCTTTAAGGAAACACTTTTGGTTTGCTTGCTCATTAAATGTGAAAAGTGACTGAGTAGCAAACACAAAGAAAAGTATTGATGATCCTTATAGTGGGATTGCAACAGGTGTCCTGTATTGTCTCTCTCTGCTGGTAAAGTTATTTTGCAGAAAAATGATCAAACGTGTTATTTTATATGTGAGCTCCCTTCTGAATGCTAAAATTATTGCGTAGGATAATAAGGAGCTGTAATTGGCCATTAGGCATTGGTTACCTGCTTCCAATGAAATTATGTTGCTATACACCCATGATTATATTGAAATCACAAAGAGCTCCTTAATGTCAGACTTATTTGCACCAGTGACATAATGAAAGGTTGGATAATCTATAATTTGCAAGATTAAAAGGTCGCAGGGCAACCTTAATGGATAGACTGATATCCAGATTTGGAGATCTTTTCATGTTTTAAATAATCTTCAGACATCATTGGAAATGATGTTTTTAATAGTATTAAGGGGGAAATCTCAAGTTTGTTCCTTATAGAGGCCTTTAAAAAGCATCATATTAGTATTCAAAGACTTAACACTAGGTCTAGCACAAAAGTGTAAACTCTATTGTTTCTTAATACTAAACTCCAAATATTCATAATATGTTTATTCTATAAATCCACAGTTAAGGAATTTGCTGCGGAATAGCCCCGGAAGTGTAGCAACCTTTAGATTTATTCAGATGCAATGATGTTTTTATACTTCTGCAGATCAGAGTTGTGTAGGCAATGGTTTTCTTTATGACATTCCAAGTAAAATGTCAAAAAGTTGGACTTTGAAGAAGCAAGACAAAAAACAATATTAAGCACTTTAGAACAATTAATCAGTGGAACAGAAGTTGCCTCCAGAAGTTGTGAATGCCCCAACACTGGAAATCTTTAAGAAGATGTTGGATAGCCATTTGTCTGAAATGGTATAGGGTTTCCTGCCTAGGCAGGGAGTTGGACTAGAAGATCTCCAAGGTCCCTTCCAACTCTGCTATTTTATTGTATTGTATTGTACTTTCGAATGTTGGTGTTGGAGAAGACTAATAAGCATACAGGCAATCCTCAACTTATCATTCATTTAACAAGAATTTGAAGTTATAATGGCACTGAAAACATGACTTAAGACCAGTCCTCATACTTATGGTCATTGCAATATACCCATAGTCATGTGATCAATATTAGGGCAGAGGGTAACTGCATGTATTTACAATGGTTGCAGCATCCTGTGATTGTGTGGTTATCATTTGTGACCTTCCCAGCTAATTTTTGACAAGCCAAGTCAATGGGAGATGCTTTTCTTTGCCAACATTCTGTTCATATTTTTTATTACCTTATTTCAATATTCACTTTTTGAGTTTTGTACATTCAGTAAGTTTCGATTTTTAACTTTTTGGCTGTTCTGGGCTGGCTTTTAGATAATCAGCCACTGCATGGCTTTCTTCTTGGACAGTTTTTTTGACCCCAAATAAACCTTTGCTTCCATTTCCACAGGGCAGGCATAATCTATCATTGTCACTGTAGGTTGTAATGGATAGTGAATGGTCATCAATTTTCTTGTGTTTTTTTATCTGGACTGTCCAGTTCAGCTTGTGTCCAGTTAATTCTAGCAATGTATTATATTACACGTATGGCCCAGGTATTGATGGCTTTGATGGCGTTTCCACAATTAAATTTTGTCTTTAGCAATTCTCTCACTCTTTGGATATATTCTTTACTAACCACCTACTAATCAACTTGTTCATGTTTGATACTATCCAACTGTAAAACGCTCAAATATTAGTAGGCTTCATTGTGATGACATTCGGCATTTCAATTCCATTACTATTCATGATTTTACTCTGCTTTATTGTTACCATAGCATCTATTGCTAGGCCAAATTCTATTGCTGTATCTGTGCTAAAAATTCTACAAAATGTGTATACAAATATATGCACAGATGGAAATTCATATTAATTTTTGCATGAATTTTTCCTAGTATTCTCTGGAATGCACTTCCACCAATGAATATTTTTGCAAACTTTGGAGAAGTACTTAGTTAAAAAATCTGTGATCTGCCTATTAGTAAGTATAGTATGAATTATCAGTTCTTTTAACGTGTTATTGGAAGGCTGGATTAATCTTTAGCAATTAGCATGGATTAAGGATGAAAGATTTCAGATTTATAGAATTTGTTGTGTTCATTCCATTCCTATGACCCATCAAGTAGAAGCAACTCCACTCCTTTTGCACATCTTTCTACTCCTGTTTTTCTCCCAATATAGTTCTATTTTGCCATCTAATTCATGAGGGCTACCTGATTTTGCAATTGTCCTTAGTAATGACTAAAGCACAAAAATGTTTGCTAGTATATTGACATTACCAAGATTAAAAGAGTTATGATCTACATATTGCCTACTCATAGCTTGCAAGATTACATGACCTATAGCCTCCAGATATTGTCAAACTACAATTCCCAATATCCCTCACTGTTATCCTCCTCCTCCTTTTCCTTCTTCCATAAATGAGGATAATACTTCAATCTTTAGTGAAATGTTCAGAAAAAAAACTATCTATGGGTTGTGATTGATTCTCTTTGTTCTCTCTGTAATGCATATATCATTAATATGATGTTTAAAGTGGCACTTAGGGACCTAAGGCTATTTTTAAAAAATACACTACAACAGATATTTTGGAACATTTAAAATGACCTGTGATGAATACAGAACTATTTTGGCCTCACCAAATAGTCAAAAACCAGTGAACCTTCAAAGTGAACTTTGGAATTCCCCCTTAGCCAAAATCCCTCTCCAGTTCAGTTATTTTCTTTGCAAGATCCCTAACAAGGAGTGGAAATATTGTGAAAATTTGGAAAAGATGGACACAGGCAGCATATCACCCATCTTACAACATTCTACTTTGACTTTGTGGATAGTTTTGCCAGAGAGAGAAGCAGCAGAAGGCAAAACAGTTTTATACATTTACTCTGGATAGATTTAATGAATTAGGAAGGGACTTTAAAGAGGGAAAAGACAACATTCTGTAGTTTTATTGATCAAGATTAACCTGCACCCTGCTTTATACAATAGAATCCTTTAATTGAAGATGGTGATTGCATGGCTAATTGGTAAAGATGGTTGAACATTGTACTTGATTCATTATTGTTTTGCTTTTGAAAAATGAAAGAAATTGCCAACTTTTCTAAGTTTCTTTCTGAGAAACGGTTTGGAAATAACTTGATCTGCAAACAATCATATTGCCAGAATCACCAAAACTGGTATATTGATTCAGTCCTGCTATATGTATATGGAGATTCTCAGTCATTCAGGCCATGGTTGTCCCAAAGGTGCTTTTCCATAAGGCAACTTGACTTTGCCTTTCCTTTAAGATGTTTCACTTCTCATCCAAGAAGCTTCTTCACAAGCTTCTTGGATGGGAAGCAAAACATCTTCAAGGAAAAAAATAAAGTCTTTTGAAAAAGCACCTTTGGTCCAGCTCTGGTACCTATATCATTTCCTATAAAAGAACAAAAGCTCAGAAGCTGTAACAAACAAAAGCAAAAAGGACTGATGAAGGACTGATTCTTTTCACTTCCCGTGGAAAGATCTTGGGAAGGAAAAAGGGTTCTCCTTGTGCTGGCCCAACCTTTATAAACTAGCATACAATTTCCAAAATTAGGAGCATCTTATTCAAATCAGACATTCTGCCTGCTTTTCTCTCAATGGCCTTCTCTCTCTTTCTCTCTTTGGGTCTTTTTCAAGGAGGTCACCCTGACTGAATGAAGGACACAAGGAGTGAAAGAAGGTCAGGCATTAGCACAACTATAACTTGCACTGCTACTGAAAGTAGGAATGCCATCCATCACAGCACTACACTACTCCATTAGGCCTCACATGAAATATCCCCAGCTCTGAATTGCAGGGTCATACATCTCCCAGTCTAGACACCTTCCTGTTGTATGGAGATCAATGCCTTACGGTCATGCATCATGTGTCATCCTGTAGCCCTCACTCTAATAATCGTGTCTATTCTCTAGTCTGCCATATAAATTATGGTACAGGCAAAAAGTGCTATATTATTCAGGAACCTTGGTCACTAATGGATTATTGGTTTATTGGCTGTTAATGAGAGCACTCTTCCCTCCCACATCTCTTCTCTCTCTGTCTGTGATGCTAAAGCTTATATTTATTTATTTATCTGCTTGCATTATCACTCTGTGTAAGGAACAGCTGCTCGGTTTTCTCTCCTTGAACCCTTCCCTTTGCTGAGACAAAAACATAGGAAGAGAGAGAATACTTGGCAAAATGAAGAACTGACAATCTATAGGTTTCCTCTGGGGGCAGTTTTGGATCTCACTGCTTGATCCAAAGTAGATTCCAAGCCCCAAGCAGACCTCGGATTCTGAGCAACTTTTGGCATCCAACAATCTTTGGCTTTCCACAAGAGAATCAGGAGACGAGAAAGTGACCTCAGCCAAGCTCTACTTCCATTTATTTATATGATGTAGTTTGCAAAACAATCCCGTTGCTACCATTTCAAAGCTGTGAATTTCTTATGTGACAGGAGATGAAGTCTCTTCAAGACCATGCCTGGGGATTAATCATAGTAACTTTTTCTGAATCTTGCATCATTGTACATTGAATGAGTTTTTGTCCTGCCTCGCCCATTACCTTTTGGAAAGGAGCCCATGGCACAGCACTTCAAATCCTCATGTAGCCCTTGGCCTGGAAAATGTTGCCTTCCATCCATTGGGCCAATTTTCTTTGAAAGCCATCAGAACAAAGCTCTTCTGCAAGGTTCTCCCAATATTCTCCCAATACCTGCAAGGTGCTAATTTCTTGTTGTTTATTTGCACAAAACAACAGCGTGTTTAACTCATTAATAGATGCAGAGTTCTCCAACTTCCTGCAGAGAGATCATAACTTTTCTGCCTTCCTTCATGTAGTCATACAGGCTGACTTGTCAGATTTTCTTTTCTCCCCAGGAGTATGAAATGGATATAACAGGTGACCCAATTAGCAATCTGCATCCCAACCTATCACAGGGACTAGCTAAAGCCAGACTCAGTTCTAAGCCGATCTTTATTTGGCTGATGAACATACCAGAGAACAAACCTCACGAAACTGTTCTGCCTGTTCCTTTCTGTCTTTCTATGCATGCACAGCACAAGTAAACGTTTAGTAGCGCTATTCGATCTGGCAGCAAATAATACAATGACCATTACAGAGCAGCAATGTTTTCTGTAGTACCTCTTTGCTGCCAGCTATTTGCCATCCATATTTCTGCAGTTCAGATCTGTTACTTCCAATGCTAGGTGTGCCTCTCAGAAGCTAATTACACTTGGAATACGTATGCAGTGTAAAATAGGTATCAGTATATATGACATGAACTTTATTCTAGATTTGACGGATGCTTAGTGCTCTCTGAGCTTGGTTGTTTTCTTGCCGATGTTTCATTACCCAAGTTCAGTGACGTGCGGTGAGGTTTATGGTTGGTGAGGCTGGTGACGTCATCAGGAAGGTGGGGGAATGGGACCACGTGTGCAGGAGGTTGAGGCTGCCTCAGCCTCCTGCACACATGGTCCCATTCCCCGCCTTCCTGAGTCAACATGAAGGGGACCGTGGAGCGCGAGCTGCAGGACTGCAGAGCGCGCTCCTCTTGCACACATGGTCCCATTCCCCGCCTTCCTGAGTCAACATGAAGAGGACCGTGGAGCACAAGCTGGCGGAGCGTGAGCCGGTGGAGTGCACTCCGCGGACCCCTTCATGTTGACTCAGGAAGACAGGGAATTGGACCACGTGTGCCTTTTCCCTTTTCCCTTTTTTTTCTTTTCATGATGAGAGCGGTGAGTCTCTGCCTCCCCTGACCACACGTCCCTGCCCAAGCTAGGCAACATCATTTGTGCACTGTTAATGTGACCTAGTGTGGGTAAAGAAATATCTTCAAGAGAACAAACAAATTCAGAAGGCACCAGGGACCCTTCACTTCAATCCTGGCATGTAAATATTCTCCTGTATTGGTATTCTACAGTAGTATTATTAAAACAATCCTGGGTAGCTTCTGGAGGTGAACACCATGTGTGTAATAGTTCAGCTACTCTAGAAAACAGAATAATAAATAGTTTCTAATTCTGGGTTGGTGGATGGGCAAATGACCAAACATATTCATGTGTTGCAAGACCCATGATTTACGTAATTGCATCTGATGAGCAAATGCCTGTGTTTGCACCTTGTCATTGTGATGCATATTTTATCATCTTAATAGCATCATATTCTGCATTGGAGGCCGGTTCATCCATCGATTCACTTTCAAAATGTCCTGATATTAATATTTATTTTATATTAGTGGAACTGTATCTCTTTAGATGTTTTTGGATCAAAGTGTCTACTACCCAGATTGAGAACCATGCTAACTAGCAATGTCTGAAAATATTGATGCTTCCCCTCCTGTTCTAAAGTGTCCTGAAAAGGTAGAACTGTTTTCTTAATGAAGATCTTAAAATTATTTTGCCCACTTTGGACTTCATGATTCACATTTTACTTGGTGCTCATATCAACATGGTTCTTCAAAAATGTGTGCATTGGCACCATATCTAGGCAATACATATCTACAATGGCATGAGAAAAAGGACCTGGCAGGAAATGAAAAATGCCCAGCCTCGCATCCTTCTTGCAACGGGGCCTAGAAATTGCTTTCTTCTGAAATTACTTCTTGCTACAATGATATAGGGTTTGCAGTGCATGCTGGGATATGCAATCTATCTTCCAATGTACAAAGTCAGCAGAGTCTGGGCAGCGAGGAGGAGAGCTGGAGAGAGAGAATGAAAACCACCATTCCTACCCACATTTCAACATGCTTTTGATCCATGGCCAAGGTCTTCCACCTGCAGAAATCTTCAACTATCACATTTCTGCTGCTCCAGCCGATAACGAAGATAATTGTTTCATCCACTTTGTCAAGCTGAAATGAAAAGAGGGCAAAAGCAGAATGTTGCCACCATAAATCACAGTCTCCAGACAGCACAAAGAGGCGGGGGAGGAAAAGACAAGATAGTGACTTCATTAAGGGTTATGTATTGTGTCATTAAGTTGGCAGGGGTCACCTTGCATGTCACCCCGGCTTCCCATGATGCATTGCCTTCTCCTCTTTCCAATAAAATTAAACGTAGATGTAAAACTGATTAGGCCATGTTTGCTTCAGCCCAAGGCAAGGCAGGGAATAATTGATACAAGATCACAACTGATTCATAATGGCAGCCATTTCTCTTCCTGGCCATTTCATTGCTGACCTTGCCCATTAAAATAAGCCCAGATGCCTTAGAAAAAAAAACTTTATTTGCACCCCCACCTCCCTCTTGATCTCCCTTGCCAGGAATTCATTTCCACATATTTCTCTCTTTAGAATTTTTCATTCAAAATTAATGCCAGCAAAAGATGGATAAGGGCAGCAAATCAGGGGAATGAAATGTTAAGACTGAGTAGCTAGGAGCTACATTTCTAGTCCTTTTTTTTCAATTGGTGACTCTGGGCTCCTCAAGGAGTTTGCTGAGAGTTCCCCTTTCCAATGGCTTAGCATTTCAGCTTGGTGGTTGAAGGAAGTTGAGCCAACAATCCTCTCTCCCAAAATCAGTTATTCCAGAAGGTTATGTGAGAGAGAATAGCGGGTACCAGGTTCACCATCACCCTCCCTAAAAAGCCATTTGCACCAGGCTCACCCGTCTTCCCAAATAGTATTTATATTTTGATGGAGAAATAGAAAGGGGAAGGGAAAAAGAAAAGAGAAAAGTAAAAGAGGAATGTGGAGGCAAAGGGAAGGAGAAATAAATAAAGGGGGGAAGAAGAAGGGAAGGAAGGAAGGGAAGGGTTGAATTGGATTTTCTGGATATATTGCAATCATAGCAACATTATATGCTCATTATAAATTTTTACAAAATTCAGAGCATTAAGAATCCATATCTGAACATTCCTATTTTTTATTTTTTTACTTTGCCCATTTTTTTTCTTATTTACACTTATTTACACTGTTGAGGGCAGAAACTGACACTTTTTATTGATCTGTAGACATCATGGGAGCCCTATCCCACGTGGATAGTAATGCTTTAAATGGTGGGGGGAAGAACTTAGCTCTTCCAATTGTCACTGAACCCCAGCGTCCCTTGCTATTAACTATTCTGGTTCTTAGGGCTGCTATGAGTTCAAGCCCAGCAGTATCTGGAAAGTCATCAATTGATCAAAAATACCAATATATAAATATGAGAGTGCTGTGCAATGCTGGGCCATGTACTCGAGAAGAACGACTTCTGAGCAATCCATGTATGTTTGTCTGTTTCCTGCATTCAGATACAATCCCAGATTCTCTAAACATCTCAGTGTCAATAGCTGGACAAAATCTTAGTCACAGTCACCATCATTAGATAGGAAGAAAAGGAAAGAAGGCTACCCACTTCTATTACTTCCTCAGTAATAGAATCTCTCTCCCCCTCATAACATTACCTGAATTAGACCTTAGCTGAAGTCAATTCTCAGAAGATTCCTTTGAACCTGATACTAAAGATTGTCAAAGGAAGTCAGAGCAAGATTCAAAGCTAGGAAAGGAATTTGAGCCAAAGAAAACACTGGAAAGTACCAGAACCAAGAAAGCAATTGTTTTTCAGTCCAAACAGGAAGTCATTCACAGTTCTTTTTTGTTAAGAGGACAAAAAGACTGGATATGCAGAAGCCAGTCATAGTCTGGGAAAATTTCATTGCCTAGATAGATGCTTGAAACCTGGTTGGAACTGCCTGACAATTGTTTGAGTTACTTGAAAACACAGAAGGAGGGATACTACTTTAGATTGACTATCTAACTCAATATTGTTTAACCAGAATTGCCTTACAAAAGAGACATTTGGCATCAGGATTTTTTTCCCCCAGTCCTATGAGAAGATGCTGGACATTGAAGCCTGGACCTCATATATAAAAGTTATGAGCTTCGACTAGAAAGCTGTAACTTCTCAATATGGCCATACCTATATTGACTGGTAATTGCTAGTGGGTTATAATAAAGGAGATTATGCCAAAGGAAAGTCCTAGGAAAATGAGTTTCTTCTCAGATGACCCAGTGAGTCTTTTAACTGGATTATAAAGCAGTACATCCCAAGGTGAAAAGTACCTCTTGAATTTTTTTCCGCACCATTTTTCAAGGGGAAAAAAAAAGCAGGATGAAGGGAATTGTTTGAGTGGGAGAGGAGATAGTCTCTCGCAGCATCTTACAATTCGGGTTTTCTACCATTGATAGTGATAGAATCTCCTCCCTCCCTCCATAATTAACTGTGTTGCTATCTTAGTTACTGTGCACTTACATAGTCCTGGATTTAGTGTAGAAATGGGCCACTGTGCCTACATTTGCTTCATATACTAAGCCAGATCTAGAGATGAGTTGTTTTTGATCATCTAGTTTTTATAGCTTTTGTTTTTCCCCGCTGCTTGCCCACCAAATTCTCCATGAAGAATCTGAAGATGAATTGCGCCATGGTTAATCCGGTATTCAAGATGACTATGATTATCGAAGAATGCAGTTGTGAAGTTCAGAATAGGGAAGAAATGGAAACAGGATTTGGAAGACTAAACCTCTGGTCCCGACCCAGATTGGTTGCTGAAGTTTTTATACAGTATAAGTGAAACATAATGCTTAATGTACAAATAACAAAACAAAAAATTCTGTATATTGATTGAGAATATCCCATCTTGCACTAGTGGTAGCTAGCCCTACAAGTGATTTGTTGAGAACCTGGGAGATTTAGAATGCAGCTCCTCTGTGCTTAGATAACAAGGTGCAATAAATGTGTCCTTCCAAAACTTATCTATAGACCTTCAAATGAGGTTTTGTTCTCACACAAAGGGAGAGCTTGGCCTCATAACTCAATTTATTTAATTCCTGGCTGCCCTTTCTTCCTCACTGCAGTGTCCATCCTATAATAGAGAGTGCATGATGGCATGCCACATATCAAAGCAGGCCTTCCTAGTGTTTTATATATCATTGTGCCAGAATAACCTCTGCAGATTTACACTCCTTATGTTTACTGCACATTTTTGCCCCCGAGGAAGGTTAGAAAATATAAGGTAAGAGGAAAGTGAAAGGAAAGTCATCAGGATTTTCAAGTTCCCTCTGTACTTTTCTTTGACTCTTTGAAACATAGCGTTGTTCTGTTCCTGAAAAAGAAAGAAATGAGATCGTATTATTTAAGCGGAACAAAACGGGCACTCGGGACTTTGAGCCCAGTGATATACATTTAAATTTTTTTTTTTTTAACTGAAGGTAAATATTAGATGCTCACTTATTCCGTTTATTAGGAAAGAAAGAATGCTGTAGGGTAACTAATACACTGAATAAATGACAATTTTATGAATAATTAGAACAGGACAAATGAAAATCAATTCACAGCTGCACCCAAATAAGACCAACATAGCATTTCATTTAAAGCAGCAAAAAATAAACTGCGTAGGCTTATCAGCTTGGAAACCATTCATAGAACATAGAATAACAGAGTTGAAAGTGACCTTGGAAGTCATCTAGTTCAAACCCCTGCTTGAGCAGGAGACCCTATACCATTCCAGACAAGTAACTGTCCAATCTTTCCTTGAAAGCCTCCAATGTTAGGGCACCTACAACATCTGAAGGCAAACCAAGATGGGATATTCTCAATCAATATTCCACTGGTTAATTGCTCTCACTGTTAGGAAAATTCTCCTTAGTTCTGGGTTGCTTCTCTCCTTGATCAGTTTCTCTTTTTTTCAATCATTTTTTTAAATATTCTTTATACATATCAATGTGTGAATGGTGTGTTATCTGGGTATTATACATTCCAGTAGATATAAACATAATCTTATTACTCCTAAATATTACGTTTCATTTCCATTATTTCATATTATTTATACATTCTTTTTATTATCACCCTTCATTACTAAACCTTCTATCTTTTGTATATCTTAGCATATTGATATATAATTACTATTTTCCCCTTTATTTTTATCCCTATTTTCACTTCCCCCCCCCGTTCATATCACTATAATATTCAAAGATGTGTTTTTCACCTCTTTTGTTATTCATGTTTCCTTAATTAGGTAAAAATTTCATCCTTCGTTCTTCCATTCAATATCTCCGTATACATTTTTAGTACCAATCACAAACATGTATACATTTAAAATACTTCTATTCATGTTCTTTTTAATTCTTCAATCCATATTATTCTACTATTAGTATGTGTACATGTGAGTGTGTGTGTGTTCAAAGCCTAATTTCCAATTCTTCATATCTATTTATATTAAGATACTATCCTGATATCTATCACACTGCTAACCTAATTGTCCAACCCATCTAATTCTAATATTAATACAAGTTATTGAAATATATTCATAAAGATATTCTTTTATTCTACTTTCCCTTATCCATAATCTCTTACCCACATCTGAACCTTTAATTTTATTTTCTTTTTAATTTTCCTTCCATATTTGTCACTTAAGTCTTTTACTCTCTCTATTTGACTATAGAACCTGACTTTATCTCCCAGCTCTACCCTTTCTCATTGTCTAGTTCCAGAACTAACAATTAAAATTGCTCTGTGCATGCGCAGAACTGAAAAACAAAATGGCGGTGCTTACGGTGTTGCCTGGGGAACTGGTTCAGGAACGTGGCAGGCCTGAGTCACTGCCAGTTCCAGTGACCCAGGCTACCAAACTACTACCGGTTAGGCTGAACTGGTCTGAAACGGTAGGAACCCACACCTGTTCCACATCCTATCTCTTTTCCCCAGTTCTCTGCCTGTTTCCCTCAATCTCTTTTTTAGCCTATTGTCCAGTATTCATTCATTCAAAAAATAAGACTTCCGAGTCACAATTTTAAGTGTCTCAGTCTAATCAGTTTAAATTCACCAGGAGGTTGTCCATGCCTTTTCAAATTACTTTATGTGTTCAATAATGTTCAATTATTCCTTCAATTCTCCTCTATTTTTCTTGTTTGCCCATTTGCTGCTTGAATAAATAGCTTTAAATATGCTTCCCCCTTGGATTTCTGGGGCCCACTTCCAGCAAAAAATATTTTCTCACCCAGATCATGCTCCATTCACTTTCTCTGCTACAGCACAGTCTTGGGTATTCAGCCTGTCCCCGGCTTCATGGCAGCCATTTTGACTGCCACAGCTCTTCATCTTTGGATGAGGGGGCTTTCCAAGTCAGGGAGGAGGGATGCGGCTCTCCTCAACCTGCCCAGTGGTCCCCCTTAACTTCACCACTCCTATAGAATGCCTATGGCTCAAATTTACCCCTCCGGTATAGAGAGCTCAGAACAGGGCTGCAGGTGTCGCAGTCTATGCTTCTGAAGGTGCTGGAAGTGCAACCGGAAGTTCCTCCTTGATTAGTTTCCATTGATAGTTTCTTGTCTTGCTTTCAGGTGCTTTGGAAAATAAGTTCACCTTTTCTTTGTGGCAGCCTTTTAATTTTGGAACATTGTTATCATACCTCCCCTAGTCCTTCTTTTCTTTAGAGTAGACATACCCAATTCCTGTAACTGTTATTCATATTCACATTCTTCAAATTCAGGGCTTCACCTGCCAGAATTGTCAGGCAATACACCCATTCTTGAAAAGTCTGAGAATTAAGACATATCCATGGTTATGAGTCACGGTTAGAATGCAGTACTGCAGGCTAGTTCTGCTGACTTGTGTGGTAGGTACAATGAAGATCCAGATTGTTAGGGACAATATGCTGACTCTAAACCATTTAGAGAGGGCTTTAAAAGCACTGTGAAGTGGTATATAAGTGTTGTTGCTATCAAAGTCTACCCATGTGGAGACAGGAACCCTGGAGGAGACTGGGAAAAACCATAGTGAGGTGATTTGGAGAAGAAGTACACAATTTCATCACGGGTGAATAGTCAGAATTCAGTGAAAGCATTCAGGATTTTCTTTTTCTGATTTGCATCTAAAATCTTAGAGAAGTACTGTAGATCAATAGCTTTCCCAATCCTTTTAGACAGGATTGCCCGAGGGGGTGGATAACCGAAGAGCCAATCAATTTTCCATTTCCAGGAAGTGTTACACTCATGGACCCGATGATTTTCAGCCACATGTATCCGACCACATCTATTGCCTGCTATAAAAACAGGATTTTGTTCATAAGTACCATCAGCCTATGAAAGACCAGCATTTTTGCTCCATCATTCCAAGTTAGGGAAGAGAGTACTCAAGACCAGTCACATTATTTTAGCACCATAGAGAAATCCAACCATCCCACCCAAATTTCTCTGACTGCATGCTCACAGTAATAAGAAACTTTTAAAAAGTTCTAGGCCTCATATCATGTGCCAGATCTGCTGACCAAGGCAGCACTTTGAGTAACGATCAGGTTGGCTTCTCTAAGTATAACTCCTGTCAAATGAGTAGTGAATAAATGGACAGAATCTGATAAAATGAATTTGCCTGCTGCAGATGGCCAGCACCTTGCAACCTTGGTTGATCTTGAAAAAAAGGCTAAGCACTTTAGATCGGGTTGCAATTAGGATGGGGGCCAATTGAAAATTCCCAAATTCATAGGTAACCCGGAAAGCTGAAAAATCTGAAAAAGTGTCAGAGATCTTCTATCCTTCTTCCAAGAAAATCATGAACATGACCATTTAGTCATTAAAAAATAAGCTTCACTCAACAGAGTCTTTAACTTTAAAGAAGATTTAGAATTTAGATTATGGGGAAGAGAGCTGGAGTATTAAAAAGAAGAACAAAAGCAAAGCAAGATGATAGTCCTTTCTTTTCAGCAAATGTCATAGCAAATGAAAGATTGGGGGCTCAAACAATACATCAAAATATCAACTATTTTTTTCCCAAGCACAGATGGCCACCACATTTGTTCAACATATTTTCCCCCTGTATATATTTCATAGCCAAATCCAATCATTTGTGAACAATGTGGCCATAAAATTGAGTAATAATGATTGGAAGAATCTTAGTGTTGTTTTAATGGGTCCAGCCAGATGCTCGAGAGGTATAAACGCTGCTGACTTCAATGGGCAAGGGAGGCCTTCTCCACTATTGTGTTGTAATGATTGCAAAAGACAAAATTGCAAGGTGATACAGCTAACAATAACCTGGATTTTAATTTATTTTCATGAATTGCTTACATGTGGGCAACTCTGTGGCTTACGTATCTATGCACACAAAATCAAAGACTGGCTTCATACATAGCATTAAGCTATACTTTTTGCATTCACACATTACATTAAGAATGGATAAATCAATGGATGGATAGGTAGATGATAGACAGACAGACAGACAGACAGACAGACAGACAAGAGTTGTTTAACAATTCGGAGTTGGTGAAATCCAATACAATTTGACTTGATTCCAATCTCCCATAGGTACTGTATTTTTCAAAGTGTATAAAACACACTTTTTCCCCCATAAAAGAAGGTGAAAATTTGGGTGCATCTTATACACTAAATTTCGTCATGCTCACCCACCAGCCCCCACCCTTTGACCTCTGCCTCCCAGCAATTTGTCTCCTTGCAGCAAACAGCAAACAGCCTCTTTCAGTTTCAGCTTCAGCTTGATTAGCACAAGCAACTGATTCTCGGTTGGATCGGCATCCCGACCATCAGCTGTTTCAGGCTGCAGGGTTTGTCATAGCCTATTGCCATCTCTGCACACTGTTTTTGGACTCCTTGCACCCCATTTTCCACCCATTCTGATCCCTGCTGCCCAGAACAGGTGGAAAATGGGGCACTCAGCGGCCAAAAATAGAGTGTGCGGAGGCTGAAAATGGGGTGCACGGAGGCGGCAATATGCTAAGGTAATCCCTGCAGTCTGAAACAGTTGATTGTCAGGAGGCTGATCCAATCAATAATCAGCTCTTTGTGCTAATCAGGCTGTGCTGAAATTGAAACTGAAACAGGGTGTTTGCTGTTTGCTGCAAGGAGGCAAATTGCTGGAAGGCAGAGGTAGATTTTTTTTCTTGTTTTCCTCCCCAAAAGCTAGGTGCATCTTATACTCTGAAAAATATGGTATATATGGATTAAAATTTAGTAATCCACTGGCTTTCTGTCCATCTTTCTATGAGTGGATGGATAGATATAAACATAGATTTATATCTAAACAATGGAACAATAGCAAAATCACTTTTCACATGATTGCATGTATAAGGTAAAGAAGTCCCTGAGGATTTCACTCCGCTAGTCTTTTGCTGACTATAGGGGTGGTGCTCATCTCAGTTTCATTGAGTCAGTGCTGTTCGAAGACATTTCCAAAGTCATATGCCCCACAAGCATATCACAGAGCACTGTTACTTTCCCACTGAAAGTGGTACCTATTTTTCTACTCACATTTGCATGCTTTCAAACTGTTAGGTTGGCAGGAGCTGGGGCGAGGATGAGAGGTCACTCAGTTACATGGCTCTTAGGTCTTGAACCTGGGCTGCTGACTTTCTAGCTGACCAGCCCAGCATCTTAATCACTGAACCACACTACACAATTGATGTATGCTTGTATTTAAAAATAATGAACATTTTTACCTAGCATGTAGGTGTATTCATGTTAAAGACTTTTAAATAGATAATATTGTAGCAATTGTAGAAATGAGCTCAATAAAATTACCTTTTTTGCAATTTTACTTGTGCACACTGAGGCAAGATGGTCAGTTCCTCATGAAAAGAAGAAACTGAAAGATTAATCAAACAGTTCATGTTACATTTGTGTGGTAGAATGTAGTCTGGATTCTAAGAAGGGAGGGGCTGCATTCCAGAGGAGCAAGAGAAAGCAAAGTTTAGACAGTTATGAAGAAGAGGATCAAGATAACTCCTCCTTAGAGTATATTTTTAATGATGCAAGTAGTTGCTTTAGTTTGGCAAGATTCTGTCCATAAGCAAGGAACAATAAAGAAATTGTTCATAAGAACCCCAGCATGTGTTATTTCATTTTTCTTTTGGGGGGTGGGGAATGTATTGAACTTAAGTTTCCTGCTTGCAACATGAACTTTCTCCAGCTCTTTCTTCTTTTGCTGTATCATCTTTCAGTTTAGAAGTTATCAATATGAAAAAAAAAATCATCCATTGTTCAGATCTGAGTTTACGACACTTGTAAATGTGAGGCAGATTTCACTCCCATATAATCATGTTTTACCCCACCTCACCCAATTTCTCCATCGTGACCTTGGCATTTTCTTTCTCTACTCCTGGGTTTCTCCAATGTCCTCTGTCCAGCTTTCCCTCTCATTTGTCAATGTTGTTATTGAATTTTCAAATACCAGGAGTGCGCATAAATCAATGGCCCGCTTCTCCCCAATGGCATATCCCTGCCACATGTGGTCATTCATTTTTTTAATAAGTCTGCCTTTCCTTTCTCCCATTTATAAAAATGCATCTTGTTCGGCCACTGCCGTCCATCATTCAGGGAGTCTGGCTATTTGTTGTCCTTGAGTGCTTATTCATCAACATTTTCAAAAGCAAAATCACTCTTTGCCTCCTGCTCTTATTGTGCCATCAATCTTGACTTGGGATCAATAAACTGTACTGTTGCAATTTCCCTCTTCTGCCCCACCAGCAACACACACCAGAAAAGCCAGCTTTTCTGAAATAAGTGTTTTATTTACATTAAAAAAAATACAGATCATCTGATGCCAATCAATGGCAGTGTCACTGAAAATAATACTCTTATTGGCTCTCAAAGTAACACTAACCACTTGAGCATCAGTCATTCCATGTAGTAACCCAAAGAAATAGCTACTCAGCACATCCATTAGCTGTGTTCTGGTAGCATCAATCACTGCAGGTGGAAAAGAAATGAATTAAAGGTGCTGGAATAGAAACATGAAATAAGAGAATAGTTTGGCAATAAGGTGCCTCTATTGATACAATGGTAGAAACCTGAGGTTTTGAGAGTGCAGAATTCTTGTGGAAGGAACATATTGTTCTTTGTAACCCATTAAATCCATTCTAAAAAAAAGTTTAATAGAGTCAGAAAGCCATCGCTATTCGCTGAATTGTTTAACCTCTTTCCAACAGTTGATATTTAATTGATGTTTAGTTAGGATTCCACCCCATATTTTTAACAGAGGGTCTGAAGAAACAGACTGAATCCAGCATGTCAAGAACTTTAGAGTTTATTTGATTTAGAAACCTCAAGATGTTCAAAGCACTAGAAATGATTTTCAGATGAAGTCCTAAGAGCAAATCAGAACAAGCTTACTGAACCAGATTGCACTAGCAGTGATGAAAATTAAAATTGAACTTTGGATGGCCCTCACTATGATATATTTTTAACACATTAAAAATATCCTTCGTTTATTTCTTGCTGAGGGATTGATTACTTTAACGTGATGGATATGGGTATGGCCTAAATAGAATTAGCTAAGAAATGTAGGGAAACTATATTATTTCAAGCGATCAACCTTCAAAATAAGGTTGGGAATGTAATCCATATGGACACAAAAAGCTTGAACACTGGACATAGAATGCTTAGACCAAGTGTTATCTACTCTGGCTTGTAGCAGGTGCTCTCTGGAGTCTATAAAAGTGATGCTTTCTATTGATTACCAAGCTCTCTAAGTTACGAGTGAACAACTTCTGCCAGGTTGAGGACCACATGAAGCTTGTGTTGCAGGCTGAGGACCTCCAAATTGGTATTGGCAAATGTATGTGTCTTGTAATCTATTTGTTTTTCTCACTCCTTAAGATGAACTTGTGAAAAACTGGACCAAAGAAGTTTTATATGCAACACTTGTGCTCTGTGACAGAATAGTGTTCACCATCTAAAGAAAACAACACTCTTCTTTGATTGTGATTCAAATTTAAATTCAGCTATTGGTTATTAGATAATAGGATTGTATGGCCCTGTTTTTCCTCTTCTGTTTAATGTGACAGTCGTTCACCTTGAATGTTTTGGTTTCACCTTGAATATCTTTGATAAATTCATATTCTTGATAGAATCCAGGCTACTCTGAGTTTTATTTCTATGATAGGTTCTTGCTAGTTCTTTCTGGCAGAAGACCTTTATTTAATGGAACGGAATAACAGAGCTTGGAGGTCTTCACAGGTCTAGTACATATCCCTTCCTACTTAGTTGCCAACTGCTTCTTCAAATAGTAAGATTTACGACCCAATCTACATTTTTACAGTTGTGCTTGAAAAATAGCTACCACGTGTTATTAGCACAGTGTCTGAAGAAACAGACTGAACCTACTATTTCAAGAACTTTACCCAGTTTACAGTACTTGGTTTAAAAGCCTCAAGAACTTAAAAGCAACATAAATAGGTTCCAGGCAAAATTCTCAGAGCAGATCAGAACAAGCTGTTAGAGAATGACAATAACACATTTGCAGGGTTGAAAATTAAGCCCAAACTCTAGATGAGACCCATAAGAGTATATTTCAACATACTTTTAAAAAAAGAGACAATCTTAGTTTATTTCTCAAAGTGACACATACTTAGGTTTTGGACAGGAGTCTTGAAGGAAAGGCAATTTAAATTAGAAAAGCAGACTCATTTATAAATTGATTACTAATGATGGTAGTGCTGAGAAACCATAGGCCAATGATTTCAGGGGCACGTGGGAGAAGTATTTATTTGGTGGTCTTATCTTAAATTTTCAGCACTATGGTAAAAATAATACAAGGAATACAAACAGATAGTGCTATGGGGCTATTTTAGATTTCTCAGCTATGGAGAAATGTGACCTTGATAGGTCACTGCTGCTCAGTTTTGGCTGCTTGACAAATATATTATAAAATAAATTAAAAACTAGTGGGACCGAGTAGCCAAAAAAGCAAAACCTACGATTGAATTTTTTTTAAATTCACAAGTAAGGTGCATCATTTGATTTTCCCCCTCCCATTGTAATCTGAAAATAACTACTATTAAATCCAATGGCATATGGCTCTGGATAAACATATTATTGCATAGTTCATAAACACAACTGACACTTCTGCTTTCCTCTTAGGCATGCTGTCATGATGCTCAGAAGAGAGGGATTTATTTCTATCTTCAGATATAAAGTTTCCACACTAGTGCCAGCTTACACTGGGGACTGGTGGTTTTGTCACTGAAACAACAAAACAGGAGTCTTGTTACACTGAATTAAAAATCGAGAAAGTCAATTTAGTCCAGATTTCCCCGGTGATCAACCAGAAGCTTCTGAGAAACAGGGCACGAGGACAATAGTGCTTACCACTATGTGTACATTTATTCTCTAGAAAATGATATTCACTCAGAAAACAGCTGCCTCTGACCATAGACACAACATGTAGATGTCATGACAAATGAATGCAATGGCTAATATATAAGTCAACGTGATTGACAGATTAGTATCAAGTTAAGTAGTTCATGAAATTACATCTGCATGAAGGCTATTTCTTGGACTCTGTGGAAAATACAACATCCAGATATTTAGAGGTATTCAAAAGGCCCCAAAATAAAATAAGATTCATGAGATAAGGCTTTCCTATTTCTACCCGCCAACAAAAAGAACAACATGCATAACCATAACATAAATTATGGTTCGAAAGGATAATATGGTCACCTTATTTTAGTGATGGAGTTCAAACATCATCATCATCATGTTCTCTCCCTTTGGGACTACCTATTATAGTTTCTATATTATGATTAATGGCTTGGTTATATATATAGCCTAAGGCAGGTCTAGAACTCTCAGTCCCCAGTTTCCAGCCTGGCACCTTAACTATTACACCAAATTGAGGAGAAACTTCCTGACAGTGAGAACAATTAAACAGGGGAACAGCTTGCCTCCAGAAGTTGTGAATGCCCCAACACTGGAAGTCTTTAAGAAGATGTTGGATAGCCATTTGTCTGGAACGGTATAGGGTTTCCTGCCTAGGCAGGGGGTTGGACTAGAAGACCTCCAAGGTCCCTTCCAACTCTGCTATTGTATTGTATTATTGTAAATTGGATCTCACAGCAGTTTATGTAGCCCTGAAGAACATTGCGTTCCCATGTTGTGCTTCAAACAGTGATTCCTGACTTTGATTTCATAACTTGTAAACACTTCGTTATCAGAATGAAGTTAGTGGCACAAACCACTGCTTTCCAAGCTATTTGAACCTGTGATTTATTTTTTATTATTTGTCTTTCAAATTTCTGTCCAAGCTAGAGAAGAAACCCTTACTCAGAAGTGTTCTCACTGACGGGAAGAGAAAGAATGTGGAGACAGATGGAGAAAAATAACAGAAGGAAGGAAGATTCTGCCAAGAGGAGAATAAGGCCTCACTTGCTCCTATTCTGTGGTTTGATGCTTAATTGATTAATTTGTGCAATAAGATTTAGTGTTGCTGTAGATTAATGCCTGTGGGATAATCGCTGCTAAACTCTTTCTTTCCAAGCAGAGCTTTCAGCTGCAGTTGGAGCACACTAAAAAGCCTTCCCTCCATAGCCTCTTTGAAAGGTTCTTGGATGAGGTTCTTTTCCAGCTTTGCCCAGTGGGAATACAATGGAAAGGTCAGGCACAGACAAAATCCCTTTCTATAATGTATGTGTTTATTCTCAAATTTAATATATGAATGTATTATTTGTTCTTAAAATGTCATTCAATAGATGGTAAGCTTAAGTTTCCTGGCAGACCTTTGCAGCTTAAAGAGTAATGTAATAAGAGTATGTTAATCCATAAGCTATACAGCCATCTCTTGGCAGGCAGACACATACACATACACACAGAGAGACACAATCACACATTGATACATCTCGCCAAGAACTAGTTCTAAAATGTAACATTGGTTCTGCCAGCAGATATTCAAAGGAATTTCCTTCTAACAATAACTGGCTTGTTAGATAATTCTGTAACTGAAAAGTTATGTCACTCCCATTCACCTTTATATAGACATATCTAACATTATGACTCCTCTTGACTAACTAATTTTGTTTCCAATGGTTCAGCAATAATATAAGAATAGACGAAAGTCATATAAATGGCAAATCTTTATTTCAACTAGATTGTTCCTACTCAGTTTGCAGCTTCTCCAATTAGGATTCCGCAGTATATCACCAATCTCTTGATGTTGCATAACTTAGCTCAATTTCTTAACTTCCGTAAGAAGCTTAAAACCCACCTGTTCAATTTAGCCGGCCTGGCCTAATTCCAGCTTACCCACCTCAAGTCTGCATTTTTTTAAATTCTATGGGTTGGTTTTAGGCTGAGTTTTAATTTTTATCAATTTGTACAGGGTTTAAGGTTTAATTTGATTTTAAGGGTATTTATTATGTATATGGTTTTTTAATGTGGTACCTGTACACCGCTCCGAGTCCCTTCGGGGAGAGGGGGCGGTCTAGAAATCAAATAAAATTGAAATTGAAATTGATTAATGACATGGATTGACTAGAAGCTTTGTTAATCAAGAATTCATGATCCTCGATTCAAGAAACTTCATGACATGGATTGACTAACTAGGATACTTACTGCAGACAAAAAGGAAGCCATATGGAATTAGTAGTTGCCCACTGGAGTGAAAAGATGTCGGGGATTTGGATGTATCCTCGGGATTTTAGTTTGAGGTTTATTCAGGCCTGGCATAATTACAACTGTCCCTCCTGGCAAATGTATTAACTGGTTATTTTAGGGGTATTGTTTTTAACTTATTGTGTGTGTTTTAGGGGTTCAAAATCCTATATTTATATATATTGCTTTGTACAGTTCTTTTAATTCCATTTTTAACCTCCTCCATTCCAACTGTACATATTCAATTTTATTGTATTTTGATATATTTGGCATGGACTGTACACCGCCCCGAGTCCCTTTTTGGGAGAGGGGGCGGTCTAGAAGCATGAATAATAAATAAATAAATAAATTCTTCCCATCATGCCAAATTAAGGGCTACCATGGCACAGTTTATGGTAACCTCTAAGCCAAATGGCTGTTGAAGACTTGCATAATGTCCAACACCGGCTTTCCCAGTTCTTCAAATACTTGTTCTTTCACCTCTGTCTCCACCTCACTTCTTAGAGTTATTTCTTCTTGTTTTGTATCTTTAAGTCACCCTTCTAACAGTATTCCAGTTTTTCATATACATGTATGGTTGCATATGTAGTCCGCACTCTTTTCTTATTTGAAATGAATTCCTTGTATTATCCATATACTTGACAGCCAAGCAAGGAAATGAGAAATGCATCTTTATCTAATTAAAACATTTATGTATTATTATTCTTTTCAAATATCCTACGTGTTTAATTATTGATGGTGTTAGAGGTCTTGAGGGATTTTGTGGGTTAGAAGAAATAATTATTAGAAGCAGTGGAATAAAGACTGACAACCAGTAAAATGTCACAGAAGTATCTTGATGCAGGATAGTTGGACAAATCTGTCACTGGTTTATTTTCAAGTGAAATAGTATTATCTGCCAAAATAGAATCAATCATGGCATGAATAGGAATATTACTCAGAGTCTGCTAGTATCTACCTCAAAATATTTCTTGGCTTAAACCTTGCATCCAAGGGATGCCCATGCGTGAAGATGGCAGTGAAGGCGTCTCTTTTTTCTTGCTGGCTGACTGGAGCCGAAAAGTGCTTTTTTCATGTTGTTGCCAAGTTCCTGGAGAGCCACACTCATGCTGGCAATCCAGAGGGCAAGGGGAACCGGCCTCTGCCTCCTAGCTCAGGAGCCAGCCATGGGCAAGCCAGGCAGGGCAATGGCAACAGTGGAGTCCAGCGCTCGGGGAGGGTAAGGTTTTTTTTTTATTGCTGGTGCTTTAATGAAGAGATTAAGTGACATAACTGTGACTTGTAAGGACGGTGATATGTTTGTGTTCTGACCTGGAAAAAAATATGTCACGTGTTTGCAGGGCAAGGGCAAACAAGGGCAAACATATCACTATGTTTGAAGAGAAAAAAAAAGGATTAGAAAAGTGAGAGGCTGTATTTGAGCTTGTAAAACAAGGTGGATATACATTGAACCAAACAAAGGAGTAACTTAAAAAAGCTGAGAAAAAAATCAACTTTCTACAAGGATATGAATAAAAAAGAGAACTTCAAGGCAAAAAGCATAAAAATATAGCAGACTTTGTGTACCATTTTAGCGGAGAAATTGCTTTTGAGTCCTTGCAGAAGGAACAGGTCCTCAGTTTCAAGGGAAGAGAATGGGACAACAGAAAATGGAGGGCTAATCCCTTCAAAAGGATTAAGAAAGCTACATATGTTAATTGGGTGACTCTGTTTTCAGGAACAGAAAGAAATCTGTGCTGGCTAAACTATCTCCTGTGTATGCAGATCAGAAATCAAATGAAGCAGTTCTCAATAGTCACCAAGTCCATAATGTATAATCCCCGATATTTATCCACATAAGGAGAAATGATAGTCCTCATAAGCAATTTCCACAGAAGCAATAACAAAAAAGGGTCTTCTGCTTATTTGTTACAAGAAAAAAAATCATCACATTTGAAAAAAGTTTCAGAGAAAATAGAATGTTACAGAGGAAGAGGAGCAGAAGTATTATTGAGAGATTAAGAACTAAAATTTATGAAGAACATAAAGAAACTGGATATGCTTAACCAAGAAAAGAAGACTGAAGAAGTTTAGAACTTGTCAGAAATTCTTTTCCCTCACTTTCTAAATTTTTACATAAAGCACCACAGAGCAAACAAAGAGTACAGTCACCATGTGCTTTACTGCTCAACTACTTTACTGTAACAGGAAACAGGAAATCCTCCTCAGAACATAAAGAAACCATAGATTATAACCGTAGATGCACACTAAAACACTGCCATCTATTGGCTAAATACAAATACAAAATACATTCTAACATGTATTACAACACTTATTCTCTATCATTTCAGAGAAACTGATTTTAAATTACAGTAGATTCTGGTTAAATGTTAGAAAAATCAGAGAAATTGTATCATAGAACCAATCATCAGAATCAATGAGCTTTCCTGTTTTTGCCATATTGGGATAGAAACTGACAACCATGTTTTGGGAATGTTTTAATGTGAGTGTCTTGATTGAGCAGAGCAGAATCTAGGTCACTTAGAACTAAGTGACCTAGAGCTTTTTCCAGCTTTGCAATGCTATGATGCATCCATTCCAATTTCAGAAATGAAACCAAATGATTTAGAATGCCAAATTAAAGGCTAATAGCCTGTCCAATGTTTAACCATTTTAATGTTCCAAAGAGGACTCCAGGAACATTCTTTCCTTATTATAAGATGGGTTGTGAGTTGTGGCTCTCTAGAAAAACGCTCCTCAGTAATGCAAAATAGCATTGGCACATTGTGGAAAGCTTGGAGATCAGGAAATGCATTCACCTATGACCCTTGAATCAGACAGCAATAGAGGTCATTGCAAGCACATGCCAAAAGCCTTCTCAGCTTTTATAATGGTATTAGCAATGACTCTTTCTTACTCAATCACATTCCCAAAGGATTTTCAATAAACTTTTTTATGTGCCATAACTGTTACATTAAATAAAGCTGAAAGTATTGAACAAACTGACGGTAAATCACTCTCGATGTCTTAGAATTACATTAAATGTGAAAATTATAGATCTTTCATTGCTCACAGAAATACAAAGATGACAGAGCCAAAGAGCTCTGTGCTGACAATCTGTCTGATTATTATTATATATATATATATAATGTGGTGCAACAGGCTTTTTTCCTCCAATAAATGGCTTGTTAAGAGGCACAAGAGTGGCAGTGGTTTAATAGACTATTGGGTAGTCTGCCCAATGCATGGTTTCCTTAGGATATTATGGCCTTTACCACTCCTTCTTATAAAAGATAAGGAACCCTAATATTGAGTTGGCTGGGAGGGGCAGAACTTGGTTAGTGTCCTTGCTTTTTTTTTTTAATGTGGCCACCTACTCACTTATTCTGAGTGGCGTACAAAAATTATTGTTCCTTCAGCTGCATGAGTGGTAAAAGAAACCAAGCTGTCCAAAAAAACATGGTGGATATACATCGTCAAAGCTGACACCAGCCAGAATATAGAACAACTCAAAGAAGTAATGCAAGATCAGAGGACATGGAGAGACCTGGCCCATACAGTTGCCAAGAGTCAGACATGACTGAATGAATATCATCATCATCTTTATCTTACCTGCAAATAATACAAAGTTTTAATGTAATTGTTGGAGAATATTTCGAATAGTCTAGAAATTCTTAACAAGTCATTGACAAGTAGTTTGCCTGAGGGAGATATTTTGAATGGAAGCTGCTCCATGCTTTATCATTCCAGCTTCAACAAAGCAAACTAACACAAACATTATGAATTTATAAAAGCTTATGGAACCTGTTCCATTTATTCCTCCTTACCTTCTTTTTTCTTCAGAGTTGTTCTTTTCTAAAAACTGTTTTAATGGTGCCTTAAGAGTATCCATCACATTTTGAGCATCATGTTTCTTATATATTTAAAACTAATAAATTATTCTGTTTCTTAGAAAAGGGCATTGCAACACAGCCATCAGTCTCTTCCAAAAGACATTCATTCATCTATGCCATTTAACTTGCTAAGTTGTCTTTGTCATTTGTGGCAAGGAAGGCAATAAGAAACTACTAAAATGTGTTAGATTTCTTAATCAAGGAATGGATAAATCCTATATTTCCAGTGCTGTTAGATTTTCATTATTTATGCCAGCCTGGTTTTGTACCAATATAAATGTTTCAAACTTCATGAACAATTTTATTTAAATGTTATGTACACATCTTTCAGACGTTTCTATGTCGGGTTTACATATCGGCATTTTTGAAGGCAGTTTGAAGCTAAGAAATGTGTGTCACAAAATTTGAAGAAGTTTGCAACCCGAACAATTACCTTCTGATCTGCATACTTGCATATGCATGAATCAATTTGCTTTAAATGTTTACTGAAAGCAATTTTTGATGTTCTGGAATTCCACCAACACTAAGATATACAGACTGTGTCAGCTCTCCTGGTTAACTAATGGGTAATGATTAGATGAGCCAAATTTACTTTATTTTAAGGGTACATTATGAGACTCTTGCAAATCTAAAGGTTAAAATACTTTCAACCTCCACTTTTAACGGTCTCATCAGTTATAGCTGGTCCTTCCTAAATTTCTTCCTCTGACTGTTAAGTGACTGATTGTTCCCTAGGCAGCATCTCTTTCCTTCTCCCCCAAGGTCATCCTCACATAACATTACAGGTTGTTTTCTTACTTTCCACTTAAAGGCCAACAAAGTCCACACATACCTTGTGATCTGTTGAATTCTTCCACTTATGAGTCCTTAGTTACAAGAACGAATTACTCTCCTTCCAAAGCCTGAAAGTCATTGGTGAAGGATGACAGATTGTGGGAATCTATTTGGCAGTGGTTGACAAATGTTATTGGCAGTCAGTAAAGCTTGAAGTGTTTGTGATCAAAGCAGATATATGTGACACTGTAACTGTACTTTAACTAAATGAGAGATCTACAATAATACAGAAAACAAATTCCTGTCAACCTAAAAAGCAGACTATTCTGAAACACTATTTCACCAAAGTATGATATAGCAGTTGGAAGATTGTGGGCCTCAGGGCCTCCATCTTTCACTAACTGTTAAGCCTCAGTGAATTTTGTCATTATATAGGCTGCAGGTTCTTCCATAACCACCAGTTCTCACAAATGAAAATAGGATCGTGTATATTTTTATCCATGTATATCTTTATTTTATCAACCTTTTATAATACCCCTTAGCAGTTCTCTGGATGGTATGCAATCAGTTCAAATCTTTCACAAAAAGAGTACAAACAGTGATACAAAACAATATAAAAATAACATCATGACCCACCTCAAGAAAACCAATAGTTTAAAAAACAAGTCAGGAAAAGCAATATGAATAATTAGATTTTAACTAGTCAGTCATATCCAAGTCTTGGTGACTTTATAGGCAGTTGCTCTCTATGCTAACCTGTCACGCACAGCTTCTTTCAGCTGTTGGATGTTCATCTTTGTATCTGCTTTGATGGTTTCAAGCCATTTGGCTTGCCCCTTCTTCTTGATCCACTAACCATTCCTAGCATCACTGACTTCTCCAATGAATGTGCACACGTGACGTGGCCAAGGTGAATCAGATGTAGTCTTGTGATTTTGGCTTCTAGTGATGTTTCTGGTTTTATATGATTCAACACCTCTCTATTGATTGTTCTAGCTGTCCATAGTACACATAATAATTTAGGTCAACACCACAAAGTTCAAAGGCGTTCAATGCTTCTTCAATCAGCCATTCTTAGTGTCCGACTCTCTCACCCATACATCATTAGAGGGGAGATTTTGCTCTAGCTAGTCTGCTTTTTGTACTTATATCAATATCTCTGTTTTTCCAGAACGTATTCTTGTTAACCATTGCAACATTATCCTGTGCTTGAGTTCAGGTACAGAACTGCCAGTTTTTTGAACAGTTTTTGATTCAAGGAAGATAAATTCTCAAACTACTTTGATTTCCTCCTTGCTGATTTCTGCATCTGTTGTCCTGATGTTTGATGCATTATAATAGAAACAGATGCATTGCAAAATCACAATTAGATTATAACAAACCCAAAAGTTCTCCAACTAGTTGCTTTCATTAGCTCTGCTTTAGTTTCTGGAGATTGCTTTACCTCATCAATGCTGGAAGCCAAGCAGTTGTGGATGGGAGGTTTATCACAGAGAACTAAGGCTATACGGTAGACTGAAGTGCAAAAAGCCATCCTGGCAAAAAGAATGGTACTATTCTTTCATTCTGTCACCAAGAAGAATGCATTGACATGTCTATGAAGTCATCAGGACACAAAATTCACTTGAACAATACTTTCCCTTTTCAGGCTTGCTTTCTGAAATGAACTTTCATCACTCTACTTTATAGTGTTATAATTTCTTTAATGTCTTCCAGATATACTGGACAACAAGCACAATCATCTGTAGCCAGTATAGTCACTACATTACTACCTGTAGCAAATATAGCAAACTTCATTACTATCTTCTGGAGAAATTATTGATTTTTATTGTCATTGTTTAACATATGAAACATTTAGGTCTGTTCTGAACCATAAGCATTTCATGTTGCAATACGTGGTCTTGGAACCATCTCAGCTTTGGTTCTTCTGCCTAGATAGCTGGAGAAAATAGAGATTTAACTCATGGGATTAAATTAGGGAGCAAATACAGTGTTGATTCTGTGTGCTAAAGCAGAGCTCCCCAACATTTCTAGCCCTGCGGATTGGCGTGATGAGAGGAGAAGGCTCACATAAGTGTCTGGCAACCAGGTGTGCAGACACACAGCTCTACCTGTGTGAGCAGGTAAACACATGCCTGCCACTCACACAAATAGAGTGTGCACTTGCACACACCCTGCCTGCACAAGTGAGGATGAGTGGACATTCACCAGCTGCCTCCACGGCCCAGCTGCAAATCCCTCATAGCCCCTCACTGGGCCACAGCACACAGGTTGGGGTCCCCTGTGCAAAAGAGAAATGTGTATAGTACAAATGGAAATACATTGTACTATACTCTAAAAATCACTTTTCCCCTTTTTACTATAAATCCTGTTTTCTAATCAGTATCTAATCTCTTAATCTGAGCTAGTGTATGGGAGATGATAGATAGATAGATAGATAGATAGATAGATAGATAGATAGATAGATAGATAGATAGATAGATAGATGATAGATAGATGATAGATAGATAGATAGATAGATAGATAGATAGATAGATAGATAGATAGATAGATAGATAGATACTATAGATCAGTGGTTCTCAACCTGTGGGTCGGGACCCTTTTGGGGGGTCGAACGACCCTTTCACAGGGGTCGCCTAAGACCATCAGAAAACACATATTTTTGAAAAAAATATGGAAAACATAAAATAATTTTATGGTTGGGGGTCACCACAACATGAGGAACTGTATTAAAGGCTCAGGGCATTAGGAAGTTTGAGACCCACTGCTGTAGATAGATGTGAGACAGGATTTTAAAGGAATGTCATTTTTGCAAGGAAGCCCCATGGCTCTGAAAAACTAAAGACTGTCCTTCAAAGCAGGAGTGGAGAGACATTGGATTTGCAGTCACCTGTCATAATTAAACTAATAGCTCTAAAAATGGGCCTTGATATTAAATCTATCTTCTGCAGAAGAGCAGGGCTGATTAAAGCCACTATTTGACAGTTAATGATGAATCTCTTGCTTACCGAGCTCTATAACTGGAACAGACCAGTTCATCCTTCTTCCTTTCACTGTCCTTTCTCTTCACCATCACCCCCTCCTCTGTCTCTCCAGCTGACCAAGGAAATGAATCCTTTGCAAGGCAAGAGAAGTGCAGATTGCATCACTTCTGCAGATGAGATACATGAGAAATGTGTTCTTTGCAAATTACAGTTTGCAAATTACCAGCTGATGAGATCTCCTGGAATGGAATTGAACTACCCATCAGTTTTCTTGTTTCCTGAACATAAATCTTGCTTAAAAATACATGATTTGAGAGTAAAATGAGTGGAATGTGAGTTGTGTTCTTACTTGGCAGATATCCATCATATAGTAAAAAGGAGAATGGGTAATTTCCTCTCCTCCAAGACCATCCTCCCTTAATGTTCTTTATGGGGCTGGTGGACTTTCTGGAACAGATTGCTGAAGGAAGCAAGGTGCAGGAGAATATTGGAAAACCTGTTTCAAAAGCAAAAGTAACTCTAACCCTGTAACAATGAATGTTTCCCATAATGTGCATCTTTGAGTATAAATACTAACAAAGAGGGGGGGGGGGAATCATGCATATGTTCTTTCAGTTCAGTTTATTGGAAGAGAATTTGATCTACATCAATGATGGATAACCTTTTTCCGGACTGAGTGCCCAAAGCATGCACACGCACCCAAACCCCCAAAATGCAATGCACATGTGGCCTCCACACATGTGCCCAGCTTCCATGCATGCACATGTGGTCCCCCACATGTGCCCCACACCCTCTATATGCACAGCAGAGACCCAAAGGCCAGCTGGCCGGTGGGACACACGCATGCATGCATGGTGGTGCTGAACTGGGATGATGGCTTGTGGGCCCACAGAGAGGGCGCTGCATGCCACCTCTGGCATGCATGCCATAGGTTCCCCATACTGGCTCTAGATCATCTTTGGAAAAATGGTTATGGATACAAGGAGCTTTTTGTACCTACTTAGTTACAAGGTATCCTTGAGATCTATATCAATGCCCCCCCCCATCAATTTCTCTTTCAAATTCAGAAGAGCTTGAAGAGACCTTGGAGATCTTCAAGTCCAAACCCTGCTCAAGCAGGAGATCCTATGCCACTCCAAACAAGTGGCTATCCTGTCTCTTCTTTAAAACCTCCAGTGATGAAGCACCCACTGGAGGCAAGTTGTTCCACTGGTTAATTGTCCTCACTGTTAGGAAGTTTCTCCTTAATTCCAAGTTATTTCTCTCTTTGATTCCTTTCCATCCCTCATTTCCAGAAGCAGGATCATCTATCCATTCAATTGTGAGAGAAGGATTCTCTAAAGGGTTTTTCCCCCCCATGTCATTTTTCTTATGATTCACTAGAGAACTTCTTCTTGTGCTTAAGTAATTCATGCAAATTCTCTGTTTGGTTTTTTGCTCCCACAAATTCTACCTTCAATCATTTGTCCAGTTGCTACAAGACCTTCTGCAACACAAGGTCTGCAATATACTAGACATGTATCGGCATTTGCACAAAGCAAGAATGTCATACATTGCCACAACAGTAATTACCAGGAGATTAGGTGGCATTGAGCACTCCTTAATTTGACACAAAACAATGATCTCTGCTTCAGCCTTTCTGCCTGAATGGTTTTCCATAAATAGTTTGCAAGACCTCCAAAACAAACAGAAACTACTGTGTTTGTGCAGCTGAGAGTTTCCAGGGAGGGAGGGAGGGAGCTTTTAATTTTACTTTTTTTTACAAAAAGTAAAAGCAAACACTAAAAAAATTGCTAACATAATATATAGGCCACAAAAGAAAAAAATTAATCAAAGAACTAGTAAAAGAGCAATAGGTATATTTCTTTATGTACATGATGTCTAGATTAAGAAGTGTGTAATAATTATACTGAAGGGGCTTTGGGTGTGTAAAATTTTAATTCAGACACAACTTATTATTAAGCAACTGAGGACTGCTGCAGCAATAGAGGCTGTTGAATGGAGGAGGTGATTGCACGGCAATTACAATGCAAAAGTAGCCAAATGCATTTTGTGTGTGTTTTTGTCATTCATATTGTGGACTTCCCAAAAGAAGAAAATAATTCCTCCCTAAATAAAATAGATGAAGCCAAAGAATGTAAACAAATTCGAGTGGGTTAGATTAAAGACCATCAAGACTTTCACTATTCTAGCATTTGGTTCCCAGGTCTAATGCAGGATCAGTTCTGTCATTAGACAGAGTGACATGATTGGGAGATGATTGGGAGTGGCATCTTCCCATTCCATTCTCTTACAAGCCATTAATCTGTGTTTCAGAACAATAAAAACGTAAAGGTTTCCCCTATCCAGTTGTGTCTGACTCTACAGGGCAGTGCTCATTTTTGTTTCTTAGCTGAAGGAGCCAGCATTATTCGAAGACACTTCTGTGATCATGTGGCCAACATGACTAAACAGCAAGGTGCACTGAACCCTGTTACTTTCCCTTTGAAATGGTACTGTTGAAAGCATGGTACCATTTCAAAGGGAAATGGTACCATGCTTCCAAACTGCTAGGTTAGCTGGAGCTGGGGCACTGAGGTAGATAAGGGGAGCTTGCCCCGTTCCATGGCACTCAGGCCTCAAACCCAGCCTATCAGCTTTCCAGCTGACAACCAATTGCCTTTAACTGCTGAGCCATCACACACCCCCAGGCAGAACATGAATATGCATAGCAAATGATTCCTTGGACCCTAAGTAGCCTATTATAAAAATTCAGATCCATCTAGCTCTTGCATGAGATTTTATAGGGTATAGGGTTTTCTGCCTGATTAGGGGGTTGGACGAGAAGTCCTCCAAGGTCCCTTCCTACTCTGTTATTCTGTTATTCAAAGTGGTGGATAGCTTTTGCCTTTTAGGATCAACCATCAACAGAAAGAAAAAAGCAGTCAAGAAATATGTCATAGATCAGCACTTGGTACAGCACCCATGAAGACCTTGGAAATGATAAGAGTTTGAACACGTCCCAACCCCAAAACAGTCTGAAAAACCCACCCCAATAGAACAATGGCAGTTTCCATTGTGTAAATAATCTGAGTCTCAACAATAAAGTTGGGCCTCAATAATCAGGAAGGAATCCAGATAAGAAACATTTTTGAAGCAATGGTCTTTTGAATGCTCACAATATTACTGCCTATATTTCACTTATGAGATACAAAAACTCCCTGCTTTCTTGATACACCCAATAAGATTTTGCAGATATAAAATTTTGTGGTGGAAATGATAGATCCATGGTCATGCTATGCCTTATGACTATTTATTGTATTTTTAGTCTAGATTTTTCCCCTGGTAAGATGAAGTCTAACAGCACATACCTAATAATCTAACCATCACCCTATTCTATTTTTTTTTCAGCTAAAATCCACATATTATCATAGCAAAAATGAATTTCAAGTAAGTGATTGTGCATCAGTTGCTTCTCACGTATTACAATGCTTAGCTTTTTGAAATGCCATTTAGTGTTGTTTGTTTGCTTGCTTGCTTGCTTGCTTTAAAAAAAATTCAATGCTCTCACTTAAATCTTCTTGAAAAAGCTGGTCTTGTGTAATCTTGTCTGATGACTTTTCCTAGAGTGTTATGTAAAATTGTCTCCATTTAGTGAGTCAATGGATGGTCAGCATCTTCCTTGTTCTCCCAAGGAATCTTAACAGATTGCAGGTGGCTGACTTGCCACTGATTCCCATGCCAAATGAAAGCTGTCAATAGACTTGTCAATAAAATGCTGACCCTATTGAGTGGCATAGGCATTCAGGGGTCACCAGTCAATGAGAACTCTCCATGAGTGATGTCGGAAATGAACACTTTGAAATATAGGCAGCAAAGTGAGACTCCCTGAGGAGGAGTAAAATGGCTCAATTTTCAACCTCTTGCTTTGTCAATTTCCCCTTTGGCTAGATGAGAGGAAGGAGGGGAGGGGGACCTAGAATTCAGACAGTTGAGTCTCTAAACATCTCTGAGATAGACACTGTTCAGCTGCATGTGAAGACTCAATCTGCTGCCTGTGGCAAGCAGGAACTGTATGGATTTTTTTTAGGTAATTAGTCCTGGGGATACAAATTCACGAGGACTGGGAAATCGCAACAGCAACAGTTGGCAGTTGGTTCTAAAAGGGTCAGAATGCCCAGCCTGGTCAAGAACAGGATGAAAGGTTAGGAAAGGGAGGTCAGCAATGAAACAAGCCAATCCCCAAGCCTACCAAGATGTGTGTCAGTGTGTGTTTTTGAGATTCCACAAAGAACCCATAAGCTAGTTGGTGAAAATCATTGAACTGTAACTGGGCGCATATTTAAAAGAACAGATCCATCTGAATAATTTCAATAGGTGCATTTAAGACAATAATTCACCCCTTTGAGCTGTTCCTAACAGTCAAACAGGATAAACGTTACTTAAATAAATTATCTAGCATGCATCTCTACTGATGTGGTTCCCATCTTCAAAAAAGGGAAAAAATTAGATCCAGGAAACTACAGACCTATCAGCCTAACCTCAATACCAGGAAAGATTCTGGAAAAAATAATCAAGCAACGAATTTGCGAACACCTAGAAGCAAACAAAGTAATAGCCAAAAGCCAACATGGATTTGTCAAAAACAGATCATGCCAGACTAATCTTATTGCATTCTTTGATAATGTGACAAAATTAGTGGACCAGAGGAATGCCGTTGATATAGTTTACTTGGACTTCAGTAAGGCTTTTGATAAGGTAGACCATAACCTACTACTAGATAAAGTAGAAGAATGTGGGTTAGACAGCATCACCACCAGATGGATTGGTAACTGGCTGACCAACCGCACTCAACGTGTAGTTCTCAATGGAACTGCATCTACATGGAGGGAAGTATGCAGTGGAGTACCCCAAGGCTCTGTTTTAGGCCCAGTACTCTTCAACATCTTCATCAATGATTTGGATGAGGGAATAAATGGGGAACTCATCAAATTTGCAGATGATACCAAGCTGGCAGGAATAGCCAACACTCCAGAAGATAGGCTTAAGATACAGAAGGATCTTGACAAACTTGAACATTGGGCACTATCTAATAAAATGAAATTCAATGGTGAAAAGAGTAAGGTTCTACATTTAGGCAACAAAAACGGAATGCACAGGTACAGTATAGGTGATACCATACTCAGTAGTAGTAACTGTGAAAGGGATCTTGGAGTCCTAGTGGACAACCATTTAAATATGAGCCAGCAGTGTGCAGCAGCTGCCAAAAAAGCCAACACAGTTCTAGGCTGCATCAACAGAGGGATAGAATCAAGATCACGTGAAGTGTTAATACCACTTTATAATGCCTTGGTAAGGCCACACTTGGAATACTGCATTCAGTTCTGGTCGCCACGATGTAAAAAAGATGTGGAGACTCTAGAAAGAGTGCAGAGAAGAGCAACAAAGATGATTAGGGGCCTGGAGTCTAAAACATATGAAGAACGGTTGCAGGAACTGGGTATGTTTAGCTTAAGAGAAAGAAGGACTAGGGGAGACATGATAGCATTATTCCAATATCTCAGAGGTTGCCACAAAGAAGAGGGAGTCAAACTATTCTCCAAAGCACCTGAGGGTAGAACAAGAAGCAATGGGTGGAAACTAATCAAGGAGAGAAGCAATTTAGAACTGAGGAGGAATTTCCTGACAGTGAGAACAATTAATCAGTGGAACAGCTTGCCTCCAGAAGTTGTGAATGCCCCAACACTGGAAGTCTTTAAGAAGATGTTGGATAGTTATTTGTCTGAAACGGTATAGGGTTTCCTGCCTAGGCAGGGGGTTGGACTAGAAGACCTCCAAGGTCCCTTCCAACTCTACTATTGTATTGTATTGTATTGTATTGTATTCTTATAAGTGCATTTAGGGTGCTTTGCATGATTGTTTGCAAAAGGATCGTGTGATTTGGGTCAGAGTGTGATTCTAAGTGAAGAGAAATCTGTTTGCCTTTTGCATGGGCAAACAATCTATAGCTATCACCCCCTTGGAGAATTTGGTCCCACCAATTGCATGTGGAGGACCTCAAAAGATAAGTGAAAGATTGATCGAGTTTCACCTGAATCCCTATAAGTTTAAGGAATAGGCGGGTTGAAAATGATAGCAATCAATCCCTAGGTGCAATTGCTTCTAATATAAAATGGCAGTTTGACCTTGTGGCCCGTAACCAAAGCCACTTTCTCAAGCCCAGCTCAGATAATAAAGCAGCTGGTGGCAGGAGGGCAGGAAGAGAATGCCTATCGACAGGACTTCAGCTGCACAGCCAGTGCAAGAAACAATTTGCAGCTAAATAAAAAAAAAAGTATTTGCAAATATTGTATAGAATACATGTTTGCATCCACACAGCTATTAAGCCCGCTCATATCGTATCAGCAAACATCATGTCAGCTTGAAGAGGTTCCTAGTTATTTTTCCCCCTTCTCTTCCCCCGTTGAAATGTTTTTCGATGCCTGAGTGAATCAAAATGAATGTAAATGAGGTTTATTAAGTCAACCCCGCATGGCTTTGCATTGTTGGCGTTTGTAGCCTGTGACAGGTTAGTTATTGCAATTTGAGGAAAATGTCACCAGCACAGCAGTCTACAGGAGAAACTTTTAAGAAATTATAATAATGCCAGTGCTGTGACATGGGGCTGCTGGTGCTCCTTGGGAGTCATTTACACAAACAGAGGACATACAGAGAGGCTGGATACAAAAAAAAAAAACCCCAAAAAACAGTGGACTTGGCAAATATAGTGGATATGGCATGGAGTTTATACTGTGATGTAGAAAGGAGTGAGCCTCAATTGCTATTAGCTTCCAAGTGAACATCTGTGTGGTTAACAACTTACTTTCCTGAATTCCATTGAAAAGAACCCTCCGTGCATTATGATAAAATGTGATGCAAACTCTGCTGGTCCATAACTTTCCCCAAAGAAACATTTAAAAGAAATGAAAAAAGTGTGAGGCAAAGTTGCATACGAAGAATGGAACTTATATTTTTAGAAGTGTTTACAGCCGTGAAACGTATATGAAAGCAGGTCAAAAATGTATGTGACAAAGAATGATAGAAAAAAAGAACATTTCTGTCAACAGCTACATAAGTAAAGAGAAGGTGCATGTGTTGAACAAAATGAAAAAAATGACTAGATTTTCTATGGACTTTTTAAAAAGGCCATTAGACCAGAACTTCACTCTATTAATGCAAACGGGAATAAGGAAAAAAAGAATCTCATTTCCAATTTCTACACGGTCATGAAACTCACTTGGGCCAGTCATTATTTCTCAAACTAATTTACTGCTTAGGATTGTGAAATCAAAAATAGCAGGTACCTAATAGACAGCAACTATTACGGCAACTGAAGATAGATGGACAGACAAGATAGAGAGGTGATAGATTGATAGATTGCATAACGTATGCATTTATATTACCTTGGAGTGTTTCTGCAGGATGAAATTCCTGCACACCATGCTTTGTGTTAGCTCATCATGTCAGCCTTTACTTGTCATCGCCTAATAACAGAAATTGGAAAATATTAAAATGAAGGGTGAACTGCAGTTTGAACTCACTTTGCCTACTTTATATCGTTTCCTTAACCCATAAGAAGCAGAAGTGGAGACTGGCTCTTATACTTTGATGGATATTGCAATTGATGGTACTTTATTTCCCCTCATTCCTCTGTAAGTTTAAGATACTTATAGGTTACTAGCCCTTCTTGAAGAAACAGTACCTTCTTTAGTACTAACTATACTAACCTCAGGTTAAATTCCAGAAGTCAAGGTATGGTAAGGAAGAATGTGTCATTGTTGCCAGGGCTTCGCAGTCCAAGTCCAGCAAAAACTAACCTACAAGCCGAGCCGGAGTTCGTACTAGCTGTATTCAGATTCAAGTTATATAAATCCAGAAAAACCTCAAATTGTGGGTTTGCACCTTCAGATGGAGAACATGTGGCTGCCCTTGAAGAGCACCCGGAGGCTTCAGCTGGTCCAGAATGCAGCCGCGCGGGTTATCATGGGGGTACCTAGGTGCTCCCATGTTACACCCCTTTTAGGCGGCCTGCACTGGTTGCCGGTTGTTTTCCGGGTGCGATTCAAGGTATTAATTATGACCTTTAGAGCGCTCCATGGCTTAGGCCCAGGGTACCTGCGAGACCACCTACTGCCACCAGTAGCCTCCCACCGTCCAGTACGATCCCACAGAGTTGGCCTCCTCAGGGTGCCGTCGGCCAGACAGTGTCGGCTGGTGACCCCCAGGGGGAGAGCCTTCTCTGTGGGAGCGCCTTCCCTCTGAAATGAGCTGCCCCCGGAGCTTCGCATAATCCCTGACCTCTGGTCCTTCCGACGCGCCCTAAAAAGTTGGCTTTTCCAGCAAGCCGGCCTGGCCTGTTAATTTTAACTTATTTTAAATGTATTGTCTTTTAAATTCGGTTTGGGTTTTTTTTTGGATATGTATATAATTTTTTTTTAACTTTTGGGATGTGTTTTTTTTAATGTTGTACGCCGCCCTGAGTCGTTTTGGAGAAGGGCGGCATATAAATCCAAATAAACAAACAAACAAACAAACAGCTGTGTCCAGTGCAATCACTATGGCTTTTTTTGAAGATGACTAAAAAAAATTGCAGTTAGTGCAAAATGTGGTAGTCAGCATTTTCATGGGGGAAAGTTGTTCATATCATAGAACATCAATTCTCCAGTCATAGTGTTGGTTATCAGTTAATTTCTAACCCACCTATAAAATACTGTATGGCTTCGTTCCAAAAGACCTTAGAAGCCCTCTGCTGCAAGTATTATCTGCTTGGCCCATGTGTTCTGGTAGGGAAAGAATTCAAACGAAATCCCTAACAGCTCAAGAAATGCAGATACGTGACAAGATTAATTTAAGTTTTTCACATATGCCATTTTATGCTGTGATGGCTGTTTTAAGGAATAGGGTGCTGCACAGATAAACCCAAATGATTCAAATCGAAGATGCTTCAGAAGCAACAATTGCAACTCTACCATACTAGCAACTCCCAGATAAGATTATGTCAGCCTAAGCAGTGAAGTTTTTTGCAAGAATATTATTAATTTGTAAGAATGTGTGTATTCTTGTAAAGTGTGGGGAGAGAAGCATAAAAAATGGTTTATTCTGAGTAAACTGTTTAACACTGTATTCCAAGAGACTCAACTACTTCCTTATACCTCTTTCTGATGGAACAATAGCTTTCAGTCTTCAATCAATAGCAAAACACACAAGTCACTTAGCATATTTAAGCTAGGTCAATATTAGACAGAATATTTACAAGATGTCATAAGAGCCAGATAAAATTATTTGCCACCCCCCAGCTATACACTCTCTGAAAGGTGCTTTGGGTTCATTGATGAAGGAAGGCAAAATTCTGAGTTTGACAGAAACTTGTTCTGATTTTGCGTACTTAAAGTATTTCTCCACTAAATCATTTACAAACCACTAAGATATTTTATAAGGCCAAAGGAAAACATCAATTGCAATTATAGTGTGGGGTTGGGGGATTGGGGTGGGGGAGCCTCTTTTGAGATACAGGCCAGAAACATCTATTTGCAGGCTTTGCTAAACACTTTGTAAAGTGACAGTGAGACTTTTTAAATGCTGCCAGTTCTGCTTTAACTGTTTGACAAGAAAGATGATATGACAGGAACTAGAAACATGGACACAAGTTTGGCTAATTATCAACTGTCTAGTATATAAAGAATTATCCCCCCCTCCCCTTAACTGTAATTGAACATGTTGGATTGCTACGTAGTAACTTCAGGCATCGCTTCTCAACACAGATACACAATTCCCCGGGATTATATTGTGATCGGATCCAGTCTGCAGCTTTAAATCGATGCGTAGTCCCAGGTAGCATTAAAGTAAAACCTGTACATCACATTCATTTAACTCTGAGTGAATAAATGCGCATATAAAATATGTCTCTTATCCAAGTGAATTTAATTTGCAGAATGAGTAAGTCTTTTTTATGCAGCATGTTCTGGTCACAATTTCCTTTGTTCTGGATTGGCCCCAAGCCTTGATCCAGCAGAGGGGATTGTTAATGTTTGCTTTGTATATCTGTCACGGCACTCAGTGGGCAGAGGAACTCTCTGCCATAACTCAGGTCAAACAAATTAAATCAACTGCTAATTGGTTAATTGGCAAGAGGCTGTGCATAGTTGCTAAGAGCCAATTCAGCAGGAAGGCAGGCAGGTTCTATTTACAAGCTAGGAGAATTTTCCTTCCAAAGGATATTTGTTGGCAGTACCCAGCCATGAAATCCTCTTACCTTTGCTACCAGTTCTGAACCGGGAGCATGCGTGCCTGGGCGCTCGCTTCACTTACACATGGCGCTTCTGCGCATGCCCAGAAGCCCAGAGCATTTGTGATGATGTCCGGACGGGTGGGTGGAACCTCCCACTGCCACTACCAGTTCACCCAAACTGGGGCGAACTCGCAGAATACTACCTCTGGCAGTACCTAGTCGGAGAGCTAAGAGAACTACAGGTAGTCCTTGACTTACAACAGTTCATTTACTGACTGTTCAAAGTTTCAACAGCACTGAAAAAAAGTGACTTACGGCTGTTTTTTTCAGTTACCACCTTTGCAGCCACTCCTTGATCAAAATGCAGAGGCTTGACAACGGGTTCATACTTATGACCGTTGCTGTGTCCCAAGGTCACGTGACCACCTCTTGACAAGCAAAGTCAACGGGAAAGCCAGATTCACTTAACAACCAGGTGACTAACTTATCAACTGCAGTGATTCTCCTAGCAATTGCGGCAAGAAAGTTTGTAAAATGGGGCAAAACTCACTTAACAAATGTCTGACTTAACAAGCAAAATGTTGGACTCAATTGTGGATTGTAAGTCGAGGACTACCTGAGTAATCATGATTCTTTTTGTTTACTTTAAATTGGCAAATTTAGACTCATTTCTGGGTGTAAAAGTCACTAGTAGAATGGATCCCTGTCCAATTTCACAGAGGAGAGACTTGTGTGTGAAAATCTATCAACACCTATTTTGTTTGTAAGTTAAGAAACCATTAAGAAGGAAAATAGTGGACTGGGATTTGCTCAGCAGATAACTTAAACCTGGACAGGGCAATGACCGGTTCCCATTTTTTTCCAGAGGAATTAAATATATTGTATTTTGGGGGGAATTACTTTTAAACAGAGGTATTTGCAACATAGATTTTTAAAGCCAAATTATATAACCCTTTCTCTGTTTTCAGGAGATTATGCAATTTCTCTCTCTTGGTCACACACAGATAACAAAAGAAACTGAGAGCTGAGCAACTGTATGTCTCCACTATTCAGAAGTGAGGAGTCAAGAAGGCTTCATTAGCATTTGTCCAAAGTATCCTTGCTTATGCTGAACTCTGGTTTACACAACTCCAACCTATACATTGTACCCAGGGGAGAAGATTGGTCTGAGGGAAAGATGACTGTCTCAGGAAAATAATCTTGAAATCACAAGGGACCCATTCCTCATCGTGCTTGTGGCAAAATTATGAAATGTGCTTTGTGATGTCCAGTGCAAACTGCACTTTCATTGTTGCATTATGATCATCACTGCAAGTGCTCTGTGGATTTCTAGGCCTCAAATGCAGGTAGTTGGCTTATAACCATAATCAAACCAAGAATCATGCTGGTCATTATGTGGTCATTACTTGTCTGACCCGATTTTGTGACTTTTGCAGTGGACATTAAGCAAATTAACATGGTCATTAGCCAAACTCATTGTTTCTTAACCCATTGAGTTTTTGCACATGGTTTTTTACTAGAAACCAGAAGTTTTTGATAAAGAACCTTATAAGTCAGGTTCACATGACTGTGGGATGCTAAAAACATCTGCAAATGTGGACCAGTTGCTGAGCATCCAAAATACAATCATGTAACTAGGGGTTCACCGTAACTTCAAGCAGTTGCTAAGTGATTAGTCCTACTCTAAGACTATTGTATTGTGAGTTGGGCAACTGTAACCCACAAATTTCAGTTAGCTATCCAATACATTTGAAGCTACTAGCCCCCTCCCCCTGAGAGTAAGTCTGGAGTAACTTTTTATGTAAGGTCAGTCCGGTTTTAATGGAATCTTATGCATTGTTTTAAAAGGGTGCTTTCTATTTTTGATATTTTCAATTTTTGAAAAGATCATCCTGGCAATGCTCTTTTGGATATAAAGGCTGTTTAAAATCAATCATAGCGAGGGAGCATCTGCTCTGCAACTTAAACATGCCACATGTCAGACTATAAGAAAACCCCATTTTTAATTTCTTTAAATACAGTTTGTGTTTCAATAACTGTCAAAAACAAGTTTTTTTTTATCTTTTTCTCCAGCCGCCTCTCATCTTCATTTCCACTTCACCATGATATCCCCAGATGGCGCCCTACCCACCAAAATACCAATAACAGACCTGTGAAAAATTATGTTGGTTTGCCTGCCTTTAAAGAGCCATTGAAAGGATCACGAGTCTGCTTTGGAAAAAAAAAAATCCCTTTTGCAGCCAAAACAGCAATCCAAACACTTCCCAAATATGTCAAATATTCTACCCTTAAATTCAGCATAGCCCTTCTTCTGGAGCTGGCTAAAGGTAAGTTTGTCTATCTTAGAAGAAATAGTCTGTTAGTACTATTAAGTCAAAGGTATATTTTTTGTCTCTGTATACATACAAGTCTGTGATCTAGCAACTTTTGTGAAACAAAAGTTTATAGGAGAAGGCACCAGTGTCTGAGGTCAAGTTAACTTTTGACTGGAGTTGGGAGTGAGTGTACAGATCAAGTTACTCTCAGATATATTGGCAAACTCTTATTTCTAGACATAATTTCAAACCAGAAATGTAATTTAAGACAAAGTGGGTGTGGGGGGAAGGTTTTTTTTATTATCTTCATCTTTAATATTAAGGAAAAAGTCTTGATTATGAGGATTGGTGAACTTTTGTTCACCCCAATCCAAAGATAGAAGTAGTAGCTGCAAAGTTTGTGATGAAGGCAAGCTATTTGTCTAAAACCAAAGAGAGCAATTCCTGAATGACATATAAATTATATCAGGGTTTGGGGGTTGTTTTTGTGTTGACCTTTACCCTTAGACTAAGTTTCTCTTAGTTTGAATTCATCAGGTGAAAGCATCATAGACATTTTACAAGATGCATCCATCATGAATCTAGCCAAGAACCTTATCTCTTCAGAATGACATTAAAAAAAAGGAACCTCTGAGTCCCATCTGGGATTACATGTCACATTCACTACACTTTCCAAGTCAGATAAAGTAGCAATGGGATACCAAAAAAAAAAAACCCAGTGAAGGAATGGAAAGCTATCCCAAATTGTTATGGGCTCTAATTTTGGAAGTAATTTAAGAAAATGATCTGGTTAACGTCTAGATCCAGAGTTGTCAAGAAACCAAAGAGGAATGTAAAAAGCGAAGAATAAAAGTGGATGTAGAGTTGGAAAATCTCATTATCATTAAATATGGTAATTTTCATGTTCCTTTTTCATTTATTGTTTCCAAGCTTGAACTCTCAGTGTCACTGGTTTACAATGCCTCTAATGCCTTGATATTTAGGACAATGATCAGGGATGAATAATACTGTAGTTCATTAATATCTGAGGCCAAAGATTATCGATCACTGTAGTAAAGCTTTTGGAAACCTACAGAAGACAAGATGCATCACTTAAGGAGAGACCAGTTCTTAGTAGCAGGTTTTCTTCTACACCGTCCAATGGAACCCAGCCATGCCTGCAACTTCCTTACATTTTCTTACTAAATGCACAATTCATTTAGTAATTCAAAAGCTATCTTCTGTGCTTCATTTGATTCATCTGAAGATGTTAAAGCATAGAAAAGATACATTGTTTAGTTTGAAAAGTCCACATTATGCCCATAAACACAATTCATTCGGTGAATATTCTGGCCATGAGGTGAAGGAGGAAGAAGGCAGAGGAAGGGCATGTGGAAAGTTTTCCAATTGCTGTAGCCACCCTTCCTAATTCTTTCCTCAGAGCAGAAAATAATTCTTCTACTGATCTCACTTGTGGTCAGAGCTCTGAACAGGCCCATCTGTCAACAGCCTGATTTGGTTCAGCAGGTGCTGGTTGTGCAATCACTCATTTGAGGCTAATCGGCTGGCGGCTGTCAAGGGTTATAGAGTATTTATTGAGTTTATGTCAGGTCCAGATGACCAATAGCTAGCAGCCGCTGAATTCCCACTGACATTGATGATATTGCTGAATTAAACTTGGGGAGGGGGGCGACGTCAATGGAACTTGCTCACAGCACGCAACGGAGCCCTCACAAAGACAATGCTGACAATGGGAAGCTGACACTCTGTCTTGTTCTCACCAGACCCAGGGCTCCCTTAAATAAAATATTATTATTTTCATGGCAGTGTCAAGCCAAGAAGCAGTGAATCAAGCGCCCATGAGATATTTAGCAAGAGAAATCAAGTCAACTGACGGGAATAAGACTTGTGTCTCCTCAGCAGATTTACTGCCCATTTGCTGGCTGGTGATTGAGGGATTTCCTAGTTGATCTTTAGAAAGAAACCCAGGGAATGACAAATTGAGTTGTTATTGCTACGGGGTAAAGTGCTGGGAGGGGGTAGGGGAAGCAGGGAAGTTTACACACCCGCAGATCCTTCCTAAGGGCTACAGATTAGGCTAAAGACAGGACCAATTAAACATTTGTAACTCAATAGCTATAATGAACGAGTGCATTAATACTGACAATGAAAGATATGTTGGCCATGTGGAACTTGTTTCTGACCTTCCATAGAATAAACTTATGTATTCACCATCATCAATGCTATATGAGCCAGCCCTGTTATTTTTGGTGTTATTTCCGGGCACAACTATGTCCGGAAAATGCTTTCTTTGTGTTTATATGTGGAACGATATCCCTTTCTTTCTCTCTCACGCCCTTCTGTTTGCCGTTAATGCAACCGAGGGCTAATTTGATGCAACAGATTCTCTATTTAGTGATATCTTTTTTTGCTACTGTAAATATGCTTTGCTTGATTGAAACAGCACATGGTATGTTTCATTTTCTCATGTTGAGATGTTTCTGTAAACCTTTCAGAAAAGGGAAGAAAAGGGCAGCAAGATTTCTATTGCCCCTAAAATTCCATGGTTTTAATTGGAAGCGGTTTCTTTTAACCAGAAGTATGAAAGACTGGAAGGACTTATGAGAAGACAGTCATAAAACCTGTAGTTGGGAATAAGGTATCTGCCAAGAATATTCAACCAGAAATCTCAGGCTGGAAAGCTTGTTATCTTAACAGGTTAAGCTTAGCATGTTTTTTACAGGTACTCCTTGATGCATGATCATTTGTTTAGCAACCCTTCAAAGTCACAGCAGCACTGATAAAAAATACTTACAACCAGTCTTAATATTTACAACCGTCACAACATCCCTATAGTTACATGATCAATATTCAGGAACTTGGCAACCAGCATATATTTATGATGTTTGCAGCATCTTGGGGTATATGACTGCCATCTGCAATCTTCCCAGCAGCTTCTGACAAGCAAAGTCAGAAGGTCCCTGCCCAGGGTACCTGCGAGACCACCTACTGCCACCAGTAGCCTCCCACCGTCCAGTACGATCCCACAGAGTTGGCCTCCTCAGGGTGCAGTCGGCCAGACAGTGTCGGCTGGCGACCCCCAGGGGGAGAGCCTTCTCTGTGGGAGCGCCTTCCCTCTGGAATGAGTTGCCCCCGGAGCTTCGCATAATCCCTGACCTCAGGTCCGTTGACTTTTCCAGCAAGCCGGCCTGGCCTGTTAATTTTATCTCATTTTTTAAATGTTATTGTCATATTAATTGGGTTTGGTTTTTTGGATATGTATCTAATTTCTTTTTAACTTTTGTGATATGTGTTTTTTAATGTTGTACGCCGCCCTGAGTCCTTTGGGAGAAGGGCGGCATATAAATCCAATAAAACAAACAAACAAACAAACAAAGTCAATGGGGAAATCAGGATATGCTTAACCTGCATGATTCATTTAACAACTGGAATTATTCATTTAACAACCATTGCAAAAAAGTCATAAAATCAGATGTGACTCACTTAACAATCACCTTGCCTAGGCACAGAAATTCTGGCCCCATTTCTGTTTATAAATTGAAGTCTACCTGTATCTTATTTCTTTTTTTTTCTGCATTTGTTTTATGATGCCCATGAGTTCTGCTTTTGGGGTGAAGAGGCTTCGATTTAGAGTATTCAGATTTTCACTTTGGGTGCACAACGTCCATTATCTCAAGGTCCACACAAAGCTTTGTGTGGCATTTCAAGAGCTGCATTACAAAAGTGAGCGGGTATTATAGGGAGATGGGTGGAAATGAGAATTTTAAGGATTAAACTCTTTCCCCATTCTGCAAAAAACAAACAAACCCACCACCCATATATTGTGCATTCTGGGAACACAAAAACCCATCTAGGAGGTAGAAAATAGCCCCTGTCCGGACTATTTGCATACCTGCAGTATTTAAAATATTGCATGTGAAACCTTTTTCTTGCAATTTGAACTTGTTTCCCCCAGTCCTAACTCTGCAAATGAACAGCATCTCTTTTAAGTAGGATATGATTCTCAGTGGCTGCCCCAGTACTTTGCCACTAACCCATATGCTTGTCAATCTGCATAACCGCCCAGAGAAGACAAGTTTGATATGCAATGCTGCTTCAAATTCTTATTTTTATCACTTCATATACGCAGAGGCAGTGATGATCAGAACAAAGAATATGAGCAGGAGTAGACATTTCAGAAGACTTTCTGTAGGATATAACTTGTAGCAGCATGGTGATTCCCACCTCTGGTACCAGTTAATGTGTTAAACTATAGTGGAATGCAGTCTGGATTCCCAAGAGGGAGGGGCTGCATTCCAGAAGAACAAGAGATGGCAAAGTTTAGATCGTTTGGAAGGAAGAAGGGCAAGCTAGCTCCTCCCTAAGAGTGCATCTTTGATGATGCAAGTAGTTGCTTTAGTCTGGCAAATTCTATCTATAGGCGAAGAACGATAAAAGAAACTGCTTATAGCTAAACCAGTGTGCCTTCCTTGGTTTTTGGAGCTTAACCTAAACTCATTTCTTAAACAGAAGTATTTTTTCCAGTTCTTAAAAAAGGTTGTCTGGTAGGTACTTTGACTGTATCAGAAAACTTATAAGCAGGTTATTTTTTTCCCCTCAAAATAAAAAAGGGGTAGCTTAGATCCACTTTTCCCTTGCAGATCACCTTAAAGCAGGAGCATGGGTATAGTGGTCTGATTTTCCAGTGGAAAATTGGCACAGTGGCTCTGATCTGTGCATTTCTCTGCGGGTTTTAAGTTTCATCTCAGTCATACTCTTTGAAGCCCCTTCTCCCGCGTGTTGATGCATTTCCCTCTTTGCCTTCAGCCTGTGGTAAAGAGCCCTGCTGTTAGTAATTGGTGCTGTTTTATGCTAATCTTCATTTCCTCCCCTGTCAAAATGTTGAACTGTCGCTGCTTGATTCACAAGCTTGGTTGACCAGATTTTTCTTTGCTGTAATGACTTTCTTTTTATCAAAAGCACCTGGTCACTCCTTAGCTCCTGACTAATTGTCCAAGGCCATCTGATGCTGAATTAATCCATAATTGCTTAATCTATCTATGTCTCCACAGCCAGCAGGTGGGGCAAAGAGAGAAGACACTTTACCTAGATCAATCACTTACAATTCATCAAAGCAATATATTGACACCAGGCCTGGGCCTGATTCCCAGCTGAGAATTTGATGATGCTGAGAGGCTGGATCACCCAGAACACAATTCTGTGGGCAACTCTGTTAATTTCCATTCATTGAGTGGACACAGAGATAACGATAACCTGAGGTTGCAGGTTCACCTCCCAGTGTGTGAAGATAACTTCCTAAAAGCTTTCGATTAGAAAACGAAGGAAAAAGGTTTCTTCCAAGTCCAACTATCCGAAGAGGGCACAAAGAAGGCAAAGATGTGCAAAATTATCAGTTTTTGCAAGATACACCAAAGAGCATACCTAGATGAATGAATCCTGCTTTAGTGTATGATTACATTCATATAATCATTAACAGTATGTATGTATGTATGTATGTATGTATGTATGTATGTATGTATGTATGTATGTATTTGTGTTACAACACCTGGTATGCCCAAATATGGGGGGGAGCTCACTCCTCCCTCTTTCTGTCCTTCGGCTCATCACAGAAAACCATCCAGGCAGAAACTCATAAGTAAGGAGCTTTTTATTTTTAATGTTGCCTTTTTATATTTGTGTTGTATTTGTGCTGATAAATAAATAAATTTGGGCATACCAGGGGTTGTAACACAAATACATACCTATTTCCCTGGCTTAGCTGATGAAGGAGGAGAGCCTGTGGTGTAGTGGCTAACAAATCTGCCTAATATGTAACACATCCCAGGTTCAAATCCCAGTAAGGGTATGGCTAGCTGATGAGAGCTAAATAGCTTGAAATGGATCCATACTAGTCTCCCTTTATTTATTTATCAGCACAAATACAACATAGATATAGATATAGATATAGATATAGATATAGATATAGATATAGATATAGATATAGACATACATACATACATACATACATACATACACACATACATATACACTAGCGAGGATCCCTTTCAATGAATGGAAACTAACCAAGGAGAGAAGCAACCTAGGACTAAGGAGAACATTCCTAATGGTTAGTGCAATCAACCAGTAGAATAGCTTGCCTTCAGAAATGGTAAGTGTTCTATCACTGGAAGCTTTCAAAAAGAGATTGGACAACATTTTTTTTCTGAAATGGTATAAGATCACCTGCTTGAGCACAGGTTTGGAGTAGAAGATTTCCAAGGTCCCTTCCAACTCTATTATTGTCAGAGTTTCTTGCAGAAATCACATCCAGAAAGCACACACAGAACACTGATTCAGCCGGATTCATTAACTTCTTTATATACATAATAATACATGAATAAATGGACAATAGCAGTAGTGGATTCTCCAATGTGGTAGTAGTTACAGGCAAAACAGGCAGAGGAGAGATTTCACTCAGAGTTCAGAGCTTGATACAGACAAGAACTAGTTTCAGTTTCAATTCTCAGCACAGCATTCAGAGCTGCCAGGCTCAACTACGCCCAGACTCCACACTGTTTCAGCTCCCATTGGCTGACTTTGTTACTAAGCCCTATTCATTGGCTGACCTTGTTACCATGCCTCTGCCAGTCATGAATATTCTGACAATTATTCTATGTTCTGTGTTCTTCTCCCAGCAACAGACTCAGCTACCTCTTATCAGACCATTGCCTTGGCTTGTGTCTTCCTCCTGTTGCCCAAGGACATTTCCACATACTATTTACAATTATGGCAAAATTTAGAGTTGACAGAAGAGATGGAGAGAAGCGAGTCTGCAGTGGTATGGACATAGCCGGAGTTAATGTGAAATCCATTATGCACTTGCACTTAGCCCAAATGGCTGGCAGCTCCAAGGATGACTGAAAAAGCAATGGATGGACTGGCTGCATGAAGGCATGAGAGACATAGGTATGTGTCCCACTGATGCTGCAGACCAAAGTGGCAGCTGAAATGCAAAACTAAGGATCCTGTGATATGATGGGAATAATGCAAAGAATGACAACAAGAGAGGCACCATTCTCATTTATCTTTCTAGAAGGGATACTACCTACTGGGGAGTATGAGTCTAAAAGGTTAGTTCAAGTGACCCATCCATTTTGGATCTTGTGAGATACTGCTTGGAATGGAGGGAGGTACAAAATAGATAAATTAAATTTCCATACAGATTAGGGCTCTTGCATTCATGTTTGTTAAGGGATAGCTAAGGGGATATATTTTGGTGTTCTGCCTTTCACTGAAAAGTCAACTTGGTTTTGAAAACCTTCTTAACCATCCTTGCCTCAGGTGTATCAGGCCTTGCCTTCCTTCCTTCCTTCCTTCCTTCCTTCCTTCCTTCCTCCCTCCCTCCCTCCCTCCCTCCCTCCCTCCCTCCCTCCCTCCCTTCTTTCTTTCTTTCTTTCTTTCTTTCTTTCTTTCTTTCTTTCTTTCTTTCTTTCTTTCTGAAACGGTATCAAATTACTGCCACCTGCTATCAATAAAGCTCCTGAAACATCTTGAGCAATTTTACTCATGTGGAAACATTTTCCAACAGCTCCACAACTTTATATGTGTGGGAAATGGATATACTTGGCAGATCAAATAACAGATTCTGACCAAGAAGTCAAATAATCAAGCATTTTGGTTCCCCTTTGAACTGAGGATAACACATATGGTGTATTCAACCTTGATAATACTGCCATCGTGTATAACATGATGTCCAATTCGCATTGAAGAATGATGTATGGCTTTTGACTTCTTTTATTTCTTGAGATTTTGCAACCAGTAACCATTTTTAGTAGCTATGTATTCCAGGGTGAGGAAAGGAAGTCAGGTATTCCAGGGTGAGGAAGGCTTCCCCAGTTTGAAGACTTATCCCATCCAAGTTAATTTAAAGAATTGAAAGGATACCTATACAAGCATTCCTTCTAGAACAGCTGAAAATTTGGGGTACACACTGAAAAAATAAGGTATTCTTGAAGGCTATAAGGAAAGCATAAGGTATTCCACACTTAGGAGAAATGGAAATTATAGCCTGCTGCCAACAAGTAATCTATAAAACTAATAAGTAATAATTTTAACCCCTAATATTTTGTTTGTTTTGATGACAAAGAGGCTAGATTTACTGCATGACAGATAAAATAAACAGATGAGCTGACCCACCTGAAGACTTCACACATAATTTCACATAGCCACTTTTTTTAATGGTGTGATGAAATATGACTTGCAATTATTCAGAAAGTTCATTCTTCTGTGAAAGAAATTTCTTCCTTGATGGCTTTGAGAAAACTTTTATGGTAATGTTTGTGAACTAACATTATTTATCTACTCTTTATCTACCCACATTTCCCAGTATAAAAAGATGAGAGGGAAAAGTTCCCCTAATAAGAAGCTGGAGCATCAATGAAGAGAGGATTGTACAATGAAATAGAAGACATGGATAAAAAAAAGTATCATTCACTGCATACATTCACATTGATTAGAGATATTTCTCCCTTTGGATAGGTAAGGTAAAAATAAAGAATTCTTTTGCACATATGTGCTAGTCGTTCCTGACTCTAGGGGCGATGCTCATCTCCTTTTCAAAGCTAAAGAGCCAGTGTGTCCGAAGAAATCTCCGTGGTCATGTGGCTGGCATGACTAAATGCCGAAGGCACACGGAATGCTGTTACCTTCCCACCAAAGGTGGTCCTTATTTTTCTACTTGCATTTTTTACGTGTTTTCAAACTGCTAGGTTGGCAGAAGCTGGGACAAGTAATGGGAGCTCACCCCATTACATGGCACTGGGATTCGAATTGCTGAACTGCTGACCTTTCGATCGACTTAGCCACTAAGCCACCGTGTCCCTTTGGATAGGAGTTTAGGGTTATTGTCATTTTTAAATAAAGTAAGTCCCAAAAGATGCCATTTCTTGTAGTCACCTATAATTTAAAAAGCTCCAGACCATGTCTATGGAGACTCCAAAGATGCTTTTCCAAAAGGCAATTGGACTTCTTTCTTTTGTTTTCTTTGAAAGTATTTTGCTTCTGAAGAAGCTTCTTGGATGAGAAGTGAAACATTTTCAAGGAAAGAAAAACAAGGAAGTCCAGTTGCCTTTTGGGATAGCACTTTTGGGACAAGTTCCAGAACACTATATATGGCCTATGAGAATTTCTCTGATGTGCTCTTCTCCTTTGAAAGAAATCTGGAAAGTAAATTATCTTTTATCAAATCACACAGAAAAAAAAAAAGTGGGGGGGGGGGACAAGAGACTCTCCCTTCATAGCAGTGAAAAATGAAAAACTTTAAACTACTTTGAATCTTATGAGTGAAACAACTCTGGAACTAGTTGGAGTCCTTATTGTTTACCAATGATATGTTTGATGCATAGTTCTACTCAAGCAGACTTTCAGATGTTCCTGTGATATTCTCTTTTAAATGGAAATAACTGGTTAATAAAAGTTAATACTAGCTCTGTCTCTGTTAGAGGTGAGTTCATTCCCTGCATTATATAACTTTGAGTAAGGAGCTTCCTTTTGGTTTGGTTTAAGAAAACCATGGTATGGATAAATAGTGTGTTTTCCCGTGTAAGATTGAGATTGTCTTGGCAACATTTCGGCGAGGTCCCACACGCCATCCTCAGGCTGGTGTTTTCAGCTTCGTGCTTGTGTGAGTAAGGCGTGGTCGGAGCTGCTGTCTTTCTATAAATCTTGGTGGGTGGGTGTGGAGTGATGGCTTTGTTGCTGTAAGTGGGGTGATTGGCTGTGTAGTTGCATCCTGATTGGTAGATGGAGTTGATGTTTATAGATTGGTCAGCTGTGTGTAGCTTTCTGCATCTTTAGCTGGATGCTTAAATTATTGAAATAGTAATGGCACTTAGACTTACAGTATATACTGCATCAAAGTGCTTGACAATCCTCTCTAAGCAGTTTACAGTGTGAGCCTATTGCCCCCAACAATCTGGGTTCTCATTTTATTGACCTTGGAAAGATGGAAGATTTGAACTCCTAGTTGCTGGCAGAGGTCTGTTGGCAATACTGCATTCCAGGGAGAAAATTATTCTGCGCATGTGCAGAAGCTAAACAGAAGAGAATGGGTTCAGGGGCGTGGCAGGCCTGGGTCGCTGCTGGTTCCAGTGACCCAGGCCGCCAAACCCAGTTCAGCTGAACTGGTCTGAACTGGTAGGAACCCACCACTCCTGCATTCTAACCACTGCCCCACTACGGTTCTTCTAAATAGCAGTAGAATTAATGATGATGTAGCAGCAATATATTTTGGCTTACAGTATTGTGTAAACGTATTCAAAATGTTTGCAAACTATGGTTTATGTCATAGTGTGATCTGCGAATTCAGCCAAATATTGTTTGATAAGCAAAATTTATCTAAATAAATCGTAGCTTACTCTAATGAATGAATCAAGCTTATATTTGACTCCAGCCCATTGTTTTGACATTGATTGCTTATTCTTTTAGACTTTTTTGATTCACCTGATAGAAAAAAAGCTTTTTACTGTGTTATCAGCTGCAGAAATGCACACGGGACATGATTTACTATTTTAAGCTAATGCTAAATTGGATCTTTTGTATAACCTGTTTAAATACCAAGCTTGAGTGGTGGGTATTTTTCACCAGGACTAATTTTATGCTGTGAAAAGTGTTTGCCATTCTTAAATGTAACCAAAAGCCTGCTGCTATACTTGAAGGGGAAAAAATGGAATGTTCCACATTATTTATGACTAGGCTTGTCATAACAGAGATTGTTACATTATTTATGTATCTGTTGTGCAGCTATGTGTATGAAAAAGAACCTTCTGATAATTCACCATCCAGAGTCACTCTGTGACTGAGATGGGAGGTCTATGAATTTAATATATAAAATAAAATATTGTATACAATACAATATAATACAATAGCAGAGTTGGAAGGGATCTTGGAGGTCTTCTAGTCCAACCCCCTGCCTAAGCAGGAAACCCTATACTGTTCCAGACAAATGGCTATCCAATATCTTCTTAAAGACTTCCAGTGTTGGGGCATTCACAACTTCTGGAGGCAAGCTGTTCCACTGATTAATTGTTCTAACTGTCAGGAAATTTCCCCTCAGTTCTAAGTTGCTTCTCTCCTTGATTAGTTTCTACCCATTGCTTCTTGTTCTACCCTCAGATGCCTTGGAGAATAGTTTGACTCCCTCTTCTTTGTGGCAACATTGCTATCATGTCTCACCTAGTCCTTCTTTCTCTTAAGCTAAACATACCCAGTTCCTGCAACCGTTCTTCATATGTTTTAGTCTCCAGTCCCCTAATCATCTTTGTTGCTCTTCTCTGCATGCTTTCTAGAGTCTTTTTTACATCGTGGCGACCAAAACTGAATGCAGTATTCCAAGTGTGGCCTTACCAAGGCATTATAAAGTGGTATTAATACTTCACGTGATCTTGATTCTTTCCCTCTGTTTATGTAGCCTAGAACTGTGCTGGCTTTTTTGACAGCTGCTGCACACTGCTGGCTCCTATTTAAATGGTTGTCCACTAGGACTCCAAGATCCCTCTCACAGTTACTACTATTGAGCAAGGTACCACCTATACTGTGCCTGTGCATTTCGTTTTTCTTGCCTAAATGTATAACCTTACTCTTTTCACCATTGAATTTCATTTTATTAGATAGGGCCCAATGTTCAAGTCTGTCAAGATTCTTCTGTATCTTGAGCCTATCTTCTGGAGTGTTGTCTATTCCTGCCAGCTTGGTGTCATCTGAAAATTTGATGAGTTCCCCATTTATTCCCTCATCCAAATCATTGATGAAGATGTTGAAGAGTACTGGGCCTAAAACAGAGCCTTGGGGTACTCCACTGCATACTTCCCTCCATGTAGATGCAGTTCCATTGAGGATTACACATTGAGTGCAGTTGGTCAGCCAGTTATGAATCCATTTGGTGGTGATGCTGTCCAACCCACATTCTTCTACTTTATCTAGTAGTAGGTTATGGTCTACCTTATCAAATACCTTACTGAAGTCCAAGTAAACTATATCGACGGCATTCCTCTAGTGTGTGTATATATATATATATACACCAGAGGAACATATATGTATGTATGTATGTATGTATGTATGTATGTATGTATGTATGTATGTACAGTATATAAATAAATTGGATGAATTTTCAGATAACAGTCTTTATAATCTACAAAGCTAAGATGAGGTCCCCTTTTCCCTATCTTTGGAGCTTTGTTTAAACTCTTATTTCTGTCTCACTTCTAGGCCATTGTACTAATCCTTACTTCTGATTTAAAGCAGGAGTAGTAATAAATTTCCCCTTCTGTAAATAATTTTAAAAAATGTTTTACATTAAAGTCAGATTATTACGTCCCTGCAACCTTACAGTCTGAAAGGTTAAAGCACTCATCCATTGCTGGGAAGATTGCAAATGTGCTCCTGTTGTAGATAATTTTGGCAATCTTTCTGCCTTTATGAATTGGTGAGATAGTGATGATAGACTATGTATTATTCATTTTTATAAAGATAATTGAGATACATTGATTATTCTATTTTAAGGTGTTTTCCAGGCAGATGTCTAATTTTTGTGTTTCTCACTTCTAAAGTTTGGTCAAAAGTTGTAAAGATTTGTATCATTTCTCCTCTTGCATAGGTCTTAACAGTTTAAAACAACCTTAAGTTTCCTAATTTGGGGTAAAGATTTATCTCTTCTTTAAATTTTGTTTTGTTACATATACTGTTTGTTGTTCTGGTTTCTTGACTGTTATTGACTTTTTCAATATTCTGATGCTGTTTTTTTTTTATTCTCACCTTTTAATAATGGTAGACTACCATATTTTTTTTATCTTCCATCATTTTCTTGATCCCTGAAGTTCAAAGATAAGTTACCTGAACCATATAGTGACTCATGCATTGAATCATCTATCCACATTCTTAAACTTAAGGTGGCCAGTTTATCATTGGAAACATAAAATCAGTGCCTCCCTTCTCCATCCTTTGAAGGCAGCTTCTGGGTTTACAGTCTGGTACTTCTTCGCTCCACTTCTAGACTTGCTGAGCACCATTCTGAATGCAGCACAAGTGCTTTGATGCTGAAGTGTTCAATTTCACTGCGCTGAGCATCCAGGATAATCCATTGAAAGGGCACCGTCCTTCAGGCCTTTTGGCTGAGCTGACAGCTGTCCGCTGATTAATTGACAGGTTAAAAAGATTGATTCCACATGTCAGAGCTGTAACCCTGCCAGAACAATGCAGACTGTCAATTGGGCTGTAAAACAGACGCTTGCATTAACAGTTTTGACAGTGGCAGTGAAGGAACACATGCACCTGCTTTGATGGAGCCTAAACCCACAGCAGTGCACCAATTAATCATCTAGAGAGAGCTTGCGAAGGATTCCATGTGGAATCCTAGAAGGAAGAGGGAGCGATAGTTTTACTGCTGTCCTTGAAAGGCAAAAAATAGAATGGAATCATCAAGACAGGGCCAAGAAAACTGGAATCATTCACATCCACCTTCAGGTTAACACACCTCCTTCTTTTTTGCATTAAGCTTATACACTGCAACTGAGTGATGATATCAACCTTGTATCATTTTGCTCTGTAGCTGTTGTTACAAAGACCCTGCTCAGCTATGATAGGCCAGGTCTTGTGATAGCTCGTTATTTCTTTTAACCATAGCTTCTTGAATAAGCCCCAGTGGCTGAATTCACATATGATTATGCTGAATTTTGAAAAACAAATGCAATTCAGTTCCCTGAACCATTCAGAGTAATTCCCTAACCGATTCCCCAAATCATTCAGATCCAGCCATCTGTAGCCCAGACAGTCAATCCAGAAAGGTATGTTGTCTCCCTGGAGCAAAAATCAAAGATGTGACTAACCAAAATAAGAAACCCCACAGATTACTACCCTTTTCTACTGTTGCATATACGGACAAATGGCACACAAAAAGGACTTGAAAACAGTATTGAAGGATTATGAGCAGCCAGGCTAGAAAGTTAAGGAGTTAGGTGCACAAGTAGTTTTTGTTCTGTAGGGAGAACGAGGCAGGCAGGAACTGAGGCAAGGCAGGTTGAAGCTAACACAACCTTTATTAACAGTTTAACATGAGCAAAAACGCAAGGCAAACCTTGAACCGGCAAACAGCAGCATTTGACAGCTGACAGCCCTTTTATACTAAAGCTGTCAGACACTGAACCAATAGAATGTCTGCATTCTCCCGCCAGCTGGCTGCTCGCTTCTCAACCAATCAGGGGCTGGCAATGATAGTCAATGGCATCGTAGCCTCGAGGACCCGTATATGCAACATTTTTTCAACTGTACTGCCAATGAAAGTTCAACATCCAGTAAGAGAACAAAGGATTTTAGAAGTGAACCACTCACTAATGGCTTGGTATCACCAAAAAAAGTTTGGATTTGTGAGACATGGTCTGCACTATCTCCATGATGGGCTTTGGGCAAGGGATGGGCTGCACCTCACAAAAATTGGGAAGAATGTTTTTTTAGAAAACGACTGGCTCAACTTATCAGGAGGGCTTTAAACTAAAATCAAGATGGGAGGGTGACTAACCTTTAGGATCTCCAGGCCCTAATTCCAAGCAAAAACCACTAGAAAACAAGTCAATTAAAGAGGTAAGAAGGGATGGGAAGAAAGACAAACTCAAACACCAAATAGGAGACATAGGAAGCATATCCAGACATAAAGATCTCAAGTGCAACAGTAAGAGGACAACTGTCAACTCTGAAATGGATTGAGCCCTTGAGTTCCATTTCTCAAGTTGTCACACACCTCATGGAGGGAGGGAGAGGAGTGGAATCCGAACCAGTCAGAAAAACACTTTCTACTGAATTGAAGCACCTAGCCACATTTAATCTGAGGGTTTCATTCATGGAATCAGGATGAGGGTTTAATTCATCATGACTCAATTTTGATATTTCTAGTTCCATCATGAATAGAATTGCAGCAACATTATGGGTTACGTTTGTGCCGCAAAGTGGAATAGAGTTGTTTTGCACAGCTTAATAAAAATCTAGAATTGCTTGGAATCAGGTGGCATACAAATGTAATCAATCAATCAGTTGATTGATTGATCACACATTAAATTATATTACCAGTAGATCAGAGGTCTGCAACCTTTTCAGCTTGTTGGCCTGGCTGAGGGCGGGGGGAGAGGGGAACAGGGCTGGGCCAGTGGCAGGCTGGCACACATGCAGTCCTTGTGTGAGTGGCAGGCTGGCATGCATGTGCGCAGCTCAACTTGCACAAATGGGACTGTTTTGTGCACACATATGAGTGCCTGCTGAGCCGCTACTTGTGCAAGTTGAGTTGTACATGCTCAGCCATCCACTCGCATGGCCAAATTCTGAATACAGGTGTCTGGGATTTGGGGACCCCTATACTAGATGATGATTTTGGGATCACCCAGAAAATAGTTTGAAGTCGAGGCTGAAATTCGCTGTGGCACAAACCATGGGCAGATACCCCTGGTATCAGTTAAAATTTGATAAGAGCAGACCAATGAACCCAGCCCAGTTTCAAGAAGCATTTTGCTCTTGAAAAATGTATGCATTTTACAGCAGGGAAAATAAGTACAAGGAGTGAAGATAACAGCTACACCTGGCATCTTTCCACCCAATTATTTCATGATGCTTTGAGAATTTCAGAAGCACTATGAAATATCTCCCTTTCTCCTTCCATTTTTAAAATTTATTGGTGTGTGTGTGTGTGTGTGTGTATAACAAAGGGTCACTTCTTGAGTTGCTTCTACAAAAAGATGCCTTAAAGCTTTTATGACTAGATTCAATATAGATATACAGAGATCCATTATCTTAAAAGCTGTGAGGAGGTCCAGCAAATATTTCCAGCCTAAAACAGGTTTATTTTCATCTGTACTTATCTCTGCTATTTAAGCCTCTTTGCTTGCCGTTAATCTTTTGTAATGCAGCATAAGAGGCCTTATTTGCTTTCTAATGACATCAATTGGCCATAAATATTAGACATTTAAAGCTTGCTGATGCTGGGAGGCCTATTTCCCATTCTAGCTTGGCATTTGACTATTTGCAAAGCTGCCTCCTCTGTTTGCTCTTGTATGAGTCACTTATCGGCCATCATATACCAGTGTTCAATTTATTTAAATTGAATGAATAAGTACATTAGGAGGACCTGTCAGGAGAAGAGAAAATGGGGAAAATATTGGAATGACTGATAAGTCAACATGCCTCAAGGAAAATTCACCGAGGGGTGTGCAAATCAAAGCAAGAGAAAACAAGATGCCAATGTGGCAGGAGGCTAGTCAGAATGAAGCCATAGATCTCCCAGTAAAAAAAAAAAGATCCATTGACTATAATCTATTGATCAGAAAGGCACATTTATTTTGCACAAGGTGAGCTTAATCAGCAGTAGGAATTTAACCAGAACAAAAACTCTGGCAGAGCTGTTGTATGATAAAGCTGCTGGATTATTAACTAACTCAGATTGTGTATTCAAGCAAATAATTTATATGTAGCATTTCTCTATGTACTGATATAAAATAGACATTTCTTTAAGAGATGGGACTACTGATTCTCACATATCCAACATTTAGTATTGTTATGAATAAGAATTACTCCCCCCCCTGAAAATCACTAAGTTTGGGAATCAGGTAAGTTTATTATTTAGTCAAAGGCTAAACACCAGAACAAGTTAGGAACACTCAAGGAATATCCAGCTAAAAATTCTAAAATAAAATAATAAATAACAGATAAAATCTATATTAAAATCACCATTTGGCATCCAATCTGTTAGTTATATATGAGCAAAAAACAGCAAGACCCAACTAGAATATATTATAAAATCAATCCTTAAACTGTGAGGCCCATAGTCATGAATTACTAAAATGCAAAAAAAGTAGTAATACAAAAGGATTTGCTGCATTAATTGTGTAAAATAGCTATGATGGATTCCTGATTCCACTAGGTTTGGGGTAATTCTATACACCCTTTGCATCCCCCTGATCACCCATAAAAGAAGGGATGTTTGACTACCTTGGAGTGGAGTAACATTTGTAGATTTTTCCTTTCAAGTGGAGAGTTTTGCAAAAATCTTCTATGCTGGCATTAGGAATTTAGATGATCATGCAACAAAGCAGCAATTCTAACTTCCTTGATAGATAGTTTTCCAGTGGGTTGGTAACCCAGGTGTAAGATTGCTCTCAAATTCTGTTGCAAAGATTGGAAACTGTTCTTCAGGTGGCAGTATTTCCCTTCCCTACTTGGCCACAGTCCAGAAATAGCACTGATTGAACACTGATTGAGGCAGAAACAGGATAGAGAAGATGCATCTATCCTTGGCCCTCTTTGATCTCTCAATGACTTTCATTGACATTCATCAAGGTATCCTACTGCAACTGCTAAGGGGGTTAAGAATGGAATATTTCAATACTTGTCCTCCTCCTTCCAGGGCCAATTCTAGTGGATGTTCATGGGGGAGAGGTTTTATCTAAGCCTTTCCTTTGCAGGCCTTTCTCCCTGTTCTGTTTAATATCTACCTGAAATTCTGATGAGAATATAGATTTGCTTGGGGTAGACACTGTCAGTAAGCTATCGATATAAACTTTGGGTCTGTCATGTGATGGCATCAAGATTCTCTCTTGGTGACTGGAACCTGGCTCAGACTCTATCCTAATATGACTAAGTGACAGTGAATTTTGAAACCATTTGTATCTGGAGATATTTGATTCTAGAATCAAGAAACAGACTTGGTTTTTAACTTGGAGCAGAGGTGGGTTCCTGCCAGTTCTAACCTCTTCTATAGAAGAGGTTCTACAAATCTACAGTGCCGTTTAGAACCGGTTCCAGCTCCCTCCCCCCGCCCATCTACACATCATCAAGATGAAGAGCGAGAGGAGGAATTCTGGGAGTTGAAGTCCACAAGTCTTAAAGCTGTCAACTTTGAACACCCCTGCTGTTGGTTTTTCCTAAAGGGTTAGGGGTGCAAGGGTCTTGTAACTTGACAGCTTTAAGACTTTCTTGCTTCAAATGCCAGAGCCAACATTTTGGTTACTAAGCAAGAGCATTGTTAAGTGAGTTTCACCACATTTTACAAGTTGGCCACACTGACCCAGTCACATGGCTGGCAAGCCACTCCCACAAAGCCACACCTACAGAAGAGGTTCTAAAAATTTTGAAACCCACCAATGACTTGGAGGATATCCTAGACTTGTGGGACTTCCCTAAGAAAACGTGTGAGCCATTGCTCAGAGGACCTTTTCATGGTTCCACCTTGTGTGCCACTTTCAGATCTGGAGGCCGTTCACCAGTCATATATAATTGATTTATTGCAATATTAACTAGTCTTGTTGACCATTTTCAAGCTGCAGTGGGTCCAGAATGAAGGGATATGCTACATCTAGGCAATAGCTCTAGTTTGCAAGCTTCTGGGTACAAATGAAGCTGCTGTTTTTTGTTGTCTATGGAGATTTTCAATCATTCAGGTCAATATTGTCCCAAAGGTGCTTTTTCAAAAAGACATCTGGACTTTTTTGGTTTTATTTTTGAAAACATTTTGCTTCTCATCCAGGACGTTTCTTCAGCTCTAACTCAGTTAGAACTGTTCTGTTAGAACTGAAGAAGCTTCTCGGATGAGAAGCAAAAGCTTTTCGAAGATAAAACCATTTGCCTTTTGGAAAAAGCACCTTTGGGACGTGCTGGTTTTCACTTATAAAGCCCTTCATGGCACAAGACCAGGTTATTTATGTGACCATTTACTTCCAATTAACTTTTTGCCCACCTGGTGATATCTGACAGGTCACATCATATGGTGGGACCCAGGAGATGTTCTTTGCAAAACTAGAGTTCTGATTACAGCAATTTGATAAGTTTGCATGGGCGTTTGTTTTTTCACTCCCTATCTGCAATCTGGTCAACTTCTCTTTGAACCTTTAATTTTGGTTCACAAAAGAATGCAATATTCATTTCCTGTGGATTTAGTAATTTGGGAATTACTGCTTTAGTGTGAATGATATAAATCTGGGGAGGAAGAATTCTTTTTACTGGCTGACTCAGTGGTGTAATTTCCCGTGAGAATTGCATGTCACAAGGAAAGATACTAGTGAAATTATACAGAGCCAGACTTGGAAATTATCTTTGAAAATGTGTCAAGGGCTATAATCAGTGGATTTCATTGTATTGCTGCTGATGTTAGACTATGTGCTAATAGTAAATTCATTCTCTAAGCGTAGATCCTTATATGACCAAAATGGTAACATCCACATTCACCATAATATCAGTAGCATTTGAAGTACTACACGAATGAAAATTTAGATAAGAATTACAGAGAATAGCTTCCTCTCCCAATAGGTCCAGGAGAATGAATGGGAAATGCATGTGTGCAAAAGTAACAATCTCCACAGAAATACTCTGGAGAGCAAGTCTTATCACAGCAAAAGGACAAGCTTTGAGAAGCCCCTAACTCAGTGTTGAAGCACATGTCATGCAAAGAAAGTACTGGCTAAGTAAAAAAAGCTTGTTTTATATTATTTTTTGCACAATATTATTTACCCATGATTAATTGAACTATGGTTGACTTAACCTATTGTATGAGATCATCAGGTGCACCTTTGTTTAGAGCAGGGGTGTCAAACTGGCGGCCCACGGGCCGGATGCATCACATGCCGGACATGCCCACCACAGCTCCACAAATGGGGAAATGTCATGAAACATTATTAGGAATGTAAGCTAACAGTTTGGTCAGCAATATATAAACCATGATGGTAGTACTGTAGCTTTAAGTACTGCTGTAATGTGATTGGTTGCTGTTACCTCAAGCAGCCATAAGAGGGAGCCAAAATGACTGTTAGCTCTATGTTAGATGCTGATCAGTGGATACTGCTTGTTGAGTTACTGTGAGTTTTTGCTACTGTTAGTGACTTTGTGTACTGAATTGATTATATGATACTAGACTGTGTTCGATAGATAACTTACTGACTGAACCGTGTGTAAATTGAACTCTGAATACCTCTATATTTCCAAATAGTAAACTACTATTATTTATACTATTCGATGTCTCTGTATGCTGGTTTGTGCGTGTTCTTCCATACCACTCTCATTACGTTTCTCTGCACACTCGCTCTCCTAACGGGGAGCTTACTTACCTAACACTGGTTATGGGCCCAGTATTACAGCAACATGACAATGCAAGTTTGCCATCCATGGTTTAGAGCAGTGGTTCTCAACCTTCCTAATGTCACAACCCTTTAATACAGTTCCTCATGCTGTGGTGACCCACAACCATAAAATTGTTTTATGTATTCCGTATTTTTTCAAAAAATATGTGTTTTCTGATGGTCTTAAGCGACCCCTGTGAAAGGGTCGTTCGACCCCCAAAGGGGTCCTGACCCACAGGTTGAGAACTACTGGTTTAGGGGCTGGATATATATTATACATTATTGCATGGGGTTGGTAATTTATAGTTACCAGGTGATGCAAACAAATAAATGCATTGAGAAGTAGGAGTATAGGATTAGGTTGTTGGGATGGTGATTCTCCTGATGGAGGAGAAGAAGAGGCAGAGCCTGGGGGCAGGAAAAAATTCTAAAAGATGTGAAAAGGAAATGGGAGAAACAGGAAGACAGTTGGAGAGAGGAAAAAGGGGTTAGAACGGGTAGCCATAGAAATAGACAGTGGGGGAAAAGGGCGAAGGGAAAGAAAACTAGAGGGCATAGTTATAACACAGATTCAAAAATAGGTGAAATAAAAGAATTAATAGAAGTGTATGGGAGACAACGAAAAAAGAAGAAGATTAAAAATTAGGATGAGGGTAAAAGATGTGGGATAAAGGGAAAGAAAAAGAATGTAAAACAAAACATGCTATGAAAGTATTGTAACAATGTGTATGAATATATGAACTATATAAATTGGATAGCTGCTTTATATGTGTTGTAAGAGATAAAAATCATTTTTGAATATATATTAGTAAGGTAGTAATGCAATGCATATTATTATTAGAATTATATAGGTTTTTTTAAATAGTTTGTAAATTAGATAAACAGAATTTGAATAATGGTATTATTAAATATGTATAAAAATGTGATTAACAGTGAAAAGCTAGGCTTAAGTAGTTTGAGATTAGACCAAGGAAGAACAGATTTTAATGAAAATAAGAGTATTAATAGAAGAATCATAAGGATTGAAGGGTTGGGAAAATATCAAATATGTAAAAAATGTGATTAACAATGAATATACTTTAAATGCTTGAAAGATCATGATTGATGTTAGAAGTACATATTGAAATTTTGAATAAGGAAGAAAGGAAGGACCATGGACTTGAATATTAGAATGATAGGGGAAACGGGGGAAAGGACTAAAATAGAGGTAGAAATAAAAGGGGAAAATAGTAAAAGCAGATGTTAAGATGATAGAACACATGGCAAAACTATGAGAAGGTTTAGAATTGAAGGATGATAGTATTTATTTATTTATTTATTTATTTATTTATTTATTTATTTATTTATTTATTTATTTATTTATTTATTTCTTAGATTTTTAAACCGCCCCCTCTCCCAAAAAGGGACTCGTAGAGGTTAGTAGAGGTTAGTAGATAGTAGATAGTAGAAATGCCGAAATGTCATGGGACTTATTTATTTGAATGGCACTTTGAGAAAAATGTGCCTTTACTCTATCTTTATATAGTGCACAGTCAGGCAACAGTCCCTCATCCAACCCTCCTTCTTCCCTTTTCATATTTGCTTGACATAATAAGGAGAACAAGGTGGCTCAGTGGCTAAGTTGCTGAGCTTGTCGATCAAAAGATCAGCAGTTCAGCAATTTGAATCCCTAGCACCGCATAACGGGGTGAGCTCCTGTTACTTGTCCCAGCTTCTGCCAACCTAGCAGTTTGAAAGCGCGTAAACAATACAAGTAGAAAAATAGGGACCACCTTTGGTGGGAAGGTAACAGCATTCCGTGCACCTTTGGCATTTAGTCATGCCGGCCACATGACCATGGAGACGTCTTCAGACAGTGCTGGCTCTTCGGCTTTGAAACGGAGATGAGTACCACCCCCTAGAGTCAGGAGTGACTAGCACGTATGTGCGAGGGGAACCTTTACCTTATAAGGAGGACAAGCATGTTTTAAAATCAGAACCCATTGTCACTGCGTTTTTTTGTTTTGTTTGCCAGCTGTGCTTAAACTCTAAGACATACGGTAGACTGATCTGACTCTTATCACTAAACTCACTACGGATGTCCGCACATTCTTCCACATTCCTTCATCATTATTATTTCACTTTTCTTTCTTCTTTGTTCGCCTGCCAAGGTGGTAGGCAGGAACTCTGCCAAAATGTAATCATTAGCTAGTAAGTTTGGTTTTTCATTTTCTTTACAATAAAATGTGTTTCTTAGAATATATCTCAGGTTTATTTTGCTTAATTATCGAGTATACTTCAAGGAAAGGCCACGCTTCATCCCTCATTAAATACAGGGCTGAATTTCCACCCTGACCCCCATCTTGGTGCAAGTAGAACAGCACAGCCAATCCTTGGAATGGGGAATTGATAGCAAGGCATCAGGTGTCTTGACTGAAGAAGGGTTGGGCAGCTCATCAGAGGGAGTTCCCACCAGGGGCAATCCCATCCCCCATTTACCTCCAACAAACGCTTTGCAAATCTGACTGTGGTCTTTCCTTGGTGCAACCAGTAATGAAGGGGCTGATCTTCACAAACAGAGCACATTGTCATAGGATGCAGCATAGCAGCAAAGCAGTTCTGATTTCAAAGTACAAATGCCTCCATATGGGAAAGGGGATGAATTTTCAACCATTGAGTGATACAGGTTCCTTAAAAGTAAAAGAAAAGAAGAAAAGTAAAGGGCACGAATTACCTGGGGCAGGTGGAAGATATATGGAAATGGTCCCTGTATATAAGAAGTCTAAAAAGTCTAGCAATTCTCGCCACATTTCTAAGGTCCCTGTATTCTCTTCTGCTCACAGTCATCAGTGCTATGTTCCATGATTTCCTGGATTGCAAGCTGAGAGATGGTTGAGGTTACTACTTGCATGGAGGGAGAGAAGTTTATGCGTTCTCTCTTTCTCTTTGTCTCTCTCTCTGTGTGTCTCTCTGTGTGTGTGTGCAACCAGCCCATAATTTGGGAGTTACAAAAATGATTAGTTCTCTTGGAGGATGTTTATTCTCTAAAGCCACCTTTTCCTTGCTTTTGACAGAACCATTTTCATTGTCTAAACAGTTTACATTTCTGATTCCAGCACTGTCTGCTTTGCCAGACCCACGAGTGTTCCTCTTGCTTTGAGATACTCCTCTTCTAAACACAGCATGGTTTATTTATACACATCTAAAAAAAATACACAGTATATCAACACCGTCGTGTATGGTATATGTGGTCTTTTCTGAATATTTGGAGACAGAATTTAGGATGCCTGCATCAAAACATTCCTCAGGTTTCTCTGTGTGTGTCAGACATAGTATATCCCCCACTTGTTGCTGATTTACAGACTTTCCATAGGGTTAAAGAAATTTGCCAAATAAAAGACTTTGTGGAATAGAAAACTCTGTAATTTAGACAGTGCTATAAATATGAGGAGGCGTCGGTGCTCCAGGAAACCATTATCAGCATGAATTCAAGCCCATTTTTCATTCAGTACAATAATGTGAAATACCTTAAAAACATTCAAGAATTACTGATATAAAGGACTGGATAGTGTTGGGTTTCTCAAATAAAATGTGAGAAAATAAGGATGATGGGTCATACACAAACTAGCCAGCCCTAATTTTTGCTGTGTAAATATACCTTATGTGGTTAATTTATAGTTCCTGGTGTCATGAAAACTCAGAAAACAATAGAGCAGGAATCCACTTAATGCAACATTCTGAGTGGCCACCATATTTATTCAGGAAGTGTGCTGGCATGGACAGGAGAGTAATCACCTTCTTTATTATTTCTAAACAGCTATTGTTGTATGGGTCTCCAACCTTGGCCAACTATAATGAGGACTTCTGGGGGTTGAAGTCCACAAGTCATAAAATTGCCAAGGTTGAAGACCCCTGGTTTAAAGCATCCAGCTTGAGATACTATTCCTACTGCCACCAGTAGCCTCCCACCGTCCAGTGCGATCCCACAGGGTTGGCCTCCTCAGGGTGCCGTCGGCCAGACAGTGTTGGCTGGCGACCCCCAGGTGGAGAGCCTTCTCTGTGGGAGCGCCTTCCCTCTTCCCTTCGGGGAGAGGGAGCGGTTTATAAATTTAATAAATCTAAATCTAAATCTAATCTGGAATGAGCTGCCCCCAGAGCTTCGCATAATTCCTGACCTCTGGTCCTTCCGACGCGCCCTAAAAAGTTGGCTTTTCCAGCAAGCCGGCCTGGCCTGTTAATTTTATCTAAATTTTTAAATTTTTGTTGTTATATTAATTGGGTTTGTTTTTGGATACTTATCTAATTTCCTTTTAACTTTTGTGATATGTATTTTTTTAATGTTGTACGCCACCCTGAGTCCTTTGGGAGAAGGGTGTCATATAAATCCAATAAATACAATCCAATACAATCCAATACAATCCAATACAATCCAATACAATTCAATTTCATAGCTGATCCTCCAATTTTTTCATGTTTTTTTTTTCAAGTCATCTAAATTCATCAACTGGTAAATGTCTATGGAGATTCTCAATCATCCAGGTCATGGATGACCTGAAGAATCTTCTTGGATATAAAGCGAAACATCTTCAAAGATAAACCAGAAAGTCCAATGGCCTCTTGAAGAAAAGCATCTTTGGTTCACCAACTGGTAGTGCCCATTTCCACAGTATTGTCCTCTCAATGCACTGACAAAAGAAGTTGCTGGTTTGATTGTTCCTGAATCTCCCTGCAGTTAATTTCAGTTTGTGACCCCAAGTTCTAACACTGTAAAAAAGGCAGAAAAAATAATAATAATAATAATAATATAAATTTTTATTTGTTAGCCGCACCCTCTCCTAAAGGACTCGGGGCGGCGTACAATAAAAACACATAAAATATACAAATGAACAATACATATACAAATAAAAATAAACACATACACGTACGTACACATATACATGGAGGAGGTAACAAATATATAAAATAGAATTTAAAATTGACAATTTAAAACACCCTCAATTAAATTACAAGATTTAAAAAACCCGTCAGGAGCAGTAAGGTAAAACTATGGTTGAGCCAGGCCAGCTAATTGGAAGAGGTGGGTCTTGAGCTTTGCACGGAAGGAGCGGAGGTCAGAGGTAGTCCTGATATCAGGGGGGAGGTCATTCCACAGGGCTGGGCCCATCACAGAGAAGGCTCTGCTCCTAGGCACCGCCCCCCGACACTGTTTGGTGGACGGCACCTGGAGAAGTCCCTCTCTGTGCGAGCGAATTGGTCGTAGGGATGTATGGGGCAGGATGCGATCCCGCAGGTAGCTAGGTCCTGTGCCATATAATTTACATTTTATATATTGTACATGATTTTCTATATTATCTTCCCTTTTTTACCTTCAATCCAAGCTAAAAAGCTACAGGCCCTCAGATTTTCATTGGGGGCGGGGGGTTTGCTTTGGTCTATTGGTAATGCGGGTTGTCTTTTAGCACTTCTTCTCCTTCTGTAATACCATTTTTCAGGTTGACCTTCTGCTTCCACAGAGCTCAAGCAGAGATTGAATTAGTCAGCTTGACATGCGGATCTTTCAAAGCAAGTGGAAGCATCAAGAGAAATGAGGTTGCATTGAGAGGACATCCTTCACATTGCTCAAACCACCACTCTTACTGACTGAAATGATCAAATTACTGGTAAGGCAACCTGCCCCAGACAGCTGCTACCTGTGGATGAAGTGGACAGTGCCAAATGTTAGACTAATCTTACCTGATTTAAGGCAGTTTCTTAGATAATCTATAGTAAGAGGAAGTAATATGTATGCCAAGAAAAGAGCTAAACTGATTCCCTTCTGCCCAACATATTTACCATCCCTGCCAGTCTGAAGGCAAAAATGATCTAAAGGACACTAACCATCCAACTGAGATGATTTATTCATGCAACCAGAAGGATATATTTGATTATGCAATTTAATGCTTTATTTATATTGCTTCAACATAGTCTCCTCTTCTATACCTCCCAAAATTGTGCTTTCCAAATGTTTTTGATTTCAACATCCTAACAATTTGCCGTTCTGGCATGGTTTGATAGAAATTAGGGTTTAGAAATGCCTGAAGAACACCAGTACCTTAGCAAGCTGACTTATGAACCCTGCAAGTACAGAGGTTGCAGCAGATCTCTGTCTGCCTGTCTCTGTCTCAATCATCTCTATCTGTAGTTCTGGCCAAATTCCATAGATGATTTCCTCCCCCCTCCTCCTCTCTGTCCTTTTTTATTTGGTTTAATTTTGCTAAAGATCCACTCTGGCAAAACGTGAGGTGCAGAAAACTTTAGAGATCAACCTCTACTTTGTCTATGTCAGCCCTAATTTCTTTTGCTTATGGGAGTCAGAGGAAATCATCCTGACTGCATTTAAATGATGAACTTGGCATTCATTGCAATGGCATGGTTCACAAAGCATTTGCAGGCTTGAGAGCCAGTAATTGAGAGTTGTGTAGGTTATTGTTCTAGGTCAGCTTGTACAAAAATCAACATTCCAGACTGATGTGAGCCAAGCTGGAGCACCAAATCAATTCAAGAATTGAGACACATCCAAATTTGAGCCTAGCTCCTTCATATCTTCCAGCCTCTCTTAACCAAGCCTACAAGATCCGACTTGGAAAAATATAGATTGCCATTACATAGTGGCAAAAAGATATTAAAAACTTTGTTGACAACTAGTGGATATCCAGAGTTTTGCAGCCGAGATCTGAGAAACCCAGTTTAGCTTCAGCTATTTAAAGCATACTAAAAAAAAAACCATGTGGAAATTAATAACTCCAATAATCAGTGATTCAGAGCCAGGATGCTAAAAGAATGGTTTGGAATCATATGACTGGCTTTGGTAGGAATGACCTTGAGAGACAGGAAGAAGAGCTACAGGCTGGGAGACTGACTTATCTCAGCCCACAGAAGGAGAACAAGATTCTCCTGAAAGGTTCTGTTAATGGAACCTAACAATAAAGTTAGAGCCAGTACTCCTCCTTGTGCTTCTTGTCTAGGCTACCTCCCAGGCTAACACCTTTTCAGCCTCCATAATGAGAAATGTCCCTGAGAAGTTCGGGAAATTGTTATTGCATTACTTGCCTCCATAGGTGTTGCTTTGGGAAAAACACAATATATCTCTTAATAAAAATGATGATAGCATTTTCATACATTGCAGCTGATAGCCAAGCCCTTATATTACCTATCCTCCTTGATATCTGGGTTGACTGAGGTGCTGGCTGTGGTGGTTGATGTTGCTGCTCAGGCTCCCATTGTGGCTGGAGGTCATCAGGTTGCGTGTCCCTGACTTGGTATTTACACACCTTTAGGTTCTTGAAAGCCCCCGCATGAACTTGATGGCTTTCTCCACCATCCAGTCAGCTTTATCGAATTCTTCACCCTCTTCTTCCTCCTCCAACTCCACTCATTGTTCCTGCCAGCAACTGCCACAGCTTTCATGAGTGAAAGTCACCCCATGGGCTTCCCCTCCCATTCCTCCTTTTGCCCAATAGCCTTGAGAGCTATTCCAACCTCTCCTACAGAATCCTACGATTTCAATTCATGGATTCATTCTTTTAGGAAAACCTGGTATACGCATACTACATGCACACACAGATCCATGTATGTTGTAATGTTCGGGGTTAAGGGTTACAATGAGACTTCCTGAACCAAAGCTCCATCAAAGAAAGAGGAGAACCAACATTGTGTGACATTAAGGTCAGCCAGATGGTAATCGTTGGTGAGACATAAGTAGGCCTGACTTTGGACGTTTTCTAATGATTTGTTAAGGAATTGTGAATTGATAAATGCCTCTATCCTTGAGGTTTGGCATCTGGGAAACACCTTCTAAAACAAAGTTCCCTCTTGCTTTACATCTGGTGGTTTGGCACGGCTGGAGAAGTAGGGGGAGGGAAGGAAGAGAAGAGAACAGCAAGCATATACCGTGAGAGGAACTTGGCATTGCACAGCTATAAATCTGCTCCTCCCTCAAAACCATTAATCTGAGCAATCCCCTTGTCAGGGCTGAAGCCAAAGGACACCAGTTTCAAACAGTCTGACTGTCAAGTTGCTCAGTGTGCCATAAATCATTCACAACATCTCTTCTTTCATGTCCTCTGAGCTATGGGATTCAGCCGGCACTTCTTAAACACTTCCAGCTTTGCCTGGATGGTGTGCGCCTCAACTTGAGCAGTTCTGTCTTAGCTACGAAGAACTGTGCTCAGCTTTCCTCTCCTTGCAGATGGTAAATGATTCACTCAGCAGGCTGCAAAAGATAAAAGAGCCTCCTCTTGAGTTGTGGTGGCCGTTTTGCTGAATCCACTCTTATAATATGTCTGCAAATATCTATTCTCCTTGCTGGTGGAATAACGTCACACTGTTTCCAGCCAGACAATACTATTGTTGTAGCAGCAGGTAGATATTTGCCAAAGAATTGGCATCAAATGACTTGTTGGGTTAGGGTCCTGACCAATTACTTGTCCATGTATTTGACCTACTTGTCTTGGGTTGCGATGGCAGTGCTTTCATTCTGCTAAAGCAAGCCTTCGTTGTTCATTAACATTAAGGAGATTTACACTCATGGCAGGGTTACAAAATTTATTTATTTATTTGAGAAATTTATATGGTCGCACATTTGCTCACAGCGATTGTGGGAAGCTTACAAGCCATAAAAACACAGTATAATATATATATTCAAAATGATAAAAAATGCACGCACACCAGTGGTGGGTTTCAAAAATTTTTAGAACCTCTTCTGTAGGTGTGGCCTGCATTGTGGGAGTGGCTTGCCGGCCATGTGACCGAGTGGGAGTGGCTTGCCAGCCATGTGACTGAGTGGGCGTGGCCAACTTGCAAAATGTGGTGAAACTCATTTAACAACGCTCTTGCTTAGCAACCAAATTTTTTGCTCAGAAACTCTGACATTTGAAGCACGCAAGTCTTAAAGCTGTCAAGTTATAAGACCCTTGCACCCCTAACCCTTTAGAAAAAAAAACCCAGGGGTGTTCAGACTTGACAGCTTTAAGACTTGTGGACTTCAACTCCCAGAATTCCTCCTCTCGCTCTTCAGGAACCCACCCCTGACGCACGCACGCACACGCACACACACACACACACAGAGTGACAACATACAGTCAAATGATGAGCTCTATCCTAGTCTGGATTCCCCAAGCCTGTTGGCAAAACCAAGTCTTCAATTGTCTTCAGTAATATTTTTGCCTAGAAGGTTGCATAGCTCTTTAAATTCTTCTCAAATTTTGCACCTTGCTGGAAAATATGAAAATTTCTGATAGATCTATCCAAAAATAATTTAACCTAGCAATCAGTTATCCCACAGTGGCCAGCAATATGCATCTGGAAAATTCATGAGCAGGACATCACAACCATCATCTACTATAGCTTTCGAACAATTGCATTTTAGACATTCTCCTTTTGATTGTGGACATCATATAGAGTTCAGGGCACTGATAGGCATGTCCATAAAAGTTAATGCATCTAAAGCTGGTTGTCACTGTTAGTTGTGTTTCATTCCTCCGTATAATTTCAAAGAATGATTCTTGGATGTTCTATTCTGAGAGGAGAAAAATAGCTGAGGCTCCATAGAGTATCTCAACTAGAGCAGAACATCTAGCCCAAGGCTGTCCAACTCCCAGCATCATGTTGCTGTCACATGATATATGGCTGGTGATGCATCTGGTCCACAGGCTGCCAGTTGGACACCTAGATCTAGACCAACTCGGTTGATCTTGAAAAAGTTGAAAAGATGGGACCTGATTAGTAGTTGGATAAGAGATTATAAAAATAAAATAAAATACTGAGCTAACCTGGAAGGTAAGTAAAATTATAAAGCAGCCTACTTCCAAGATTATTTATAGATATATAAAATAATGTTGGAAGAGGGCTATTTTATATCATTGCCAAGAAAATCAACTCAAAAGTGGTGCTGATGCCATCTGCAAATCTATAAACCCATTGAATGCCACCCTATGACTTGCAGACAGTATTTTGCTAGTCATGAATTTCCACATGGTGGAATTACCCCTGTTCAGTTTTCTGTAACTTAGCCATAGTATATTTTCATCTATATTTGTTAGGAAGTGGGGAACTGCTCTGAATTTCAGTGAAGTGAAAGTACTATGTGATTTGTTTGTTTGTTTGTTTCAGTTTATATGGCTACAACATTTAGATGTTCTGTTTGGAGAACAGATCCATCATCTCTTCAACCTACTCTGGGCAGCTAACATTAAAAACAGCAAGAAAGACAAAAGTAAGAAATAAAATATCCAAGAGAAGACATAATGTAAAAAGCAGGCATATATCTTCAGGTCTAAGGTCAACATGCACTTCAAACATTTGACAGTTCTTTCAACATTCTGGCTGAAGGCCCAAGGGAAGAGGTAGATCTTTGGGGCCTTCAAAAGTCTTTCAGGGTTGAAGACACCTGAATCTCAAATGGGATACTGTTCCACAGGGTAGGTGCTGTGACAAAGAACTCATGCTTCCTTGGTCCCGCCAGATGGCACTGTTTAATAGAAAGGATCTAGAGCAACAAACCAGAGTAGACATGTTTGTGGGCATGGATGACAATTAATGAATGAAGTCTATGAACATGCATAATTTTCTGCTCAACAGTCCTATGAAAAAGGTACATTTGCAAATGATGTATAAAAAGGAGTTTCTAACAAAAAAAAGGGTGGGATAGTTGTAAATAAAACTTTATAAAATAAAGTCAGATGTTTATAAAATTCCTCATATTATAAAAAACAACAAACATGGATTTTCTTGTTAAGTTTGCTTTTAAACGACATGAGATCTCAAATTTATGTTCCTCCCTGATCTGGGGCATTCTTACATTATAGGGCTGTGCAAATTCTGAGATTCAATTCAAAGGCAATCTCATTGGACCTCTGAACTGAAACGACTTTTCAAATCAGATTAACCATTCAGATTCAATTGTCAAATCAAACAAGATTTTATTTTCCAAACAGTTCAACCTGGTTTAACTCTTTTGAGTCAAAGTGTCAAATCAATGCAACATTTCAGGTCAATTTGCATCATTGCATTGGGCAAAACTGATGTCTCAGATTAAATCAACATTTTTGATCAAATCAACTATTCAAATTGGATCCTAACCGATCTGTACCACTGTTAAAACAATCCCTTGAGTTTTATGAGGCTTCTATCTATTTAAGACAGATATGACCTTCCTTGCAACAAGATTATTTTTTTTTGTATCTATCCCCATTGACCTAACAATCATGTTTAAAGACTATTATTCCACATCTTCCTCAGTAAATATATTCTATGGGATGTCATTTTTAAATCCTCTGAATGAAGGAATGATTTTTAAAAAATTCTTATATTTGTTTATAATTTTCAGCAGAACAAAATGCGTTCAAATCCTATATTGGCTTTGTTTTGTGTTCTTAAATTTATTTATCTTCTCTCTGCCATTTTGCAATAGCATAAATGGTCAGGAACTTGCCCACTATTACGCATTCTCCATAATATTCTGGATTGGATGTCAATAGAGAAGCTCAATCATCCAGTTCATGCTTGTCTCAAAGGTGCTTTTTCCAAAAGGCAACTGGACTTTCTTGGGTTTTTCTCTTTGAAAATATTTCACTTCTCCAAAAATCTTCCTCAGCTCAGAGTTCACTTCAGAACCAAAGAAGTCATTCCAACATGGTGAGTGTAGGAATAATGGGAGAACAGTGTTGACATTCAGAGTAAAATCCACACATATACAGAGAGAGAGAGACACACACACAGATATACATACCTCAAACATTTTATAAATATTCTTAGAAAACATTGTTTGTTTGTTTTTGATAAACATTATCTTGTTTCTAGTCAACTAATTCAATTTACTGGTCCAGTAAAATATGTTTATTGCATAGCAGTGGTGGGTTTCAATTTTTTTTAGAACCTCTTCTGTAGGTGTGGCCTGCTTTGTGGGAGTGGCTTGCCGGCCATGTGACCAAGTGGGAGTGGCTTGCCAGCCATGTGACTGAGTGGGCATGGCCAACTTGTAAAATGTGGTGAAACTCACTTAACAACAGTCTTGCTTAGCAACCAAAATGTTGGCTCAGAAACTCTGGCATTTGTAGCACGCAAGTCTTAAAGCTGTCAAGTTACAAGACCCTTGCACCCCTAACCCTTTAGGGGGAAAAACCCAGGGGTGTTCAAACTTGACAGCTTTAGGACTTGTGGACTTCAACTCCCACAATTCCTCCTCCAGTCATGTTGGCTCAGGAACTCTGGCATTGAAGTGTGCAAGTCTTAAAGCTGTCAAGTTAAAAGACCCTTGCACCCCTAACCCTTTAGAAAAAAACCCAGGGGTGTTCAAACTTGACAGCTTTAAGACTTGTGGACTTCAACTCCCAGAATTCCTCCTCTCACTCTTCATCTTGATGATGTGCAGATGGGCGGGTGGGAGGGAGCTGGAACCGGTTCTAAACGGCACTGTAGATTTGTGGAACCTCTTCTATAGAAGAGGTTAGAACTGGCAGGAACCCACCCCTGTTGCATAGTGACAGAGAGCACTGCATTTGGGGGGGCCTACACGCAGAACGGGTGCCCTTTCTATCTCTAGCTTTTGTTTCTTCAGAGACTGGTGGATCAGAACATGTGGGGTCTCCCGTTTTCCCGAGAGCTCCTTTAGCAACTGATTGATGATTGTGGCCTTCAACAAAAATTTAAGAATGTTCCTGGTAGCCTTTAATTCCAGGGAAAATCTGATAGCTTACTAGAGAAGAGAGTAAGAAGCATAAGAAGCATTTCTGGCCTTAGCAAGCCATTGTTATGTGTAGGCAAACAGCCAAAAAAGAGAATAAATGCTCAGCTGGCTAGGCTGCAAACTCCACAGTCTGAGGTTTGGCTGGAAATATTTACCTCCTTTGAAGTTGGCTCTAACTCACAGCCCTGCAAAGCACTCTGCCAATATAGCATTTGCTGATGTATAGCTACAGCTATTCCCACTGTTTCCCTTACTCTGTCTCAGTATAGAATAATACACGATTAATTGATTTTCTGTCGCTCCTTTAGTACAGAAAATTAATTTTGGAGCAACCTTGTTTTCTCAGGGTATGAATTCTCTACATGCCGAGTAATTCGGCTTGTACATTATTCATGAGCGAGAATCGAGATGGAGTGTGTAACCGAGGCAGCCCCCAAGGCTGCAAGTTGAGACTCTCTGCTAGTGATACAACAATATTCCACCAATGCCTCTAAATAATTCACATCTACAACTCAATTTGGCTTCACATGCAGGGAGGGGCCTTGATATAGCTGGGGAACAAGAAGAGAGGAAACCTCCTTGGCAGAGCCTCAATGACAAAGCAAAATAGGATATCTGCCTCTTATTGGTTTCCTCTGAAAATCTTCGAAAAACCTTCTACAAATGGCAGTGTTCATGTATGGGGGGGTGTCATCCAATTTTTGACTCATCTTAGTCCAAATTCATGTTGAGGAATGGGCATAAATTACTTTAACACAGTTAGAGGAGAGCTTTACGTTTTCCAATATTTATAGGCTGGACCAACTTTCTACCTATTTGACTTTCCTTCCAAAAACTTCTGTCTTGTGCTTAGTATGTTCTTTGGGAGATTTTGCTATTATGAGTGGCTTGGGTTACAACTCAGGAACATGTAGTATTCCAGATCAAATGTATGTATCTCAGAGTTGTCAAATGCTCTTTGGGATCAAAACCAAACATCTTTCTCATTGGCTCCTTCCTGGTCCTTCTTCCCTGGAGGTGGGCCAGGAATTGAACCTGAGATCTTCTACATGTGTTCAAAAACTGGACTGTGGTCTCCTAAAGGATGGGTAGTTTTTAGAAATGAATGCTGATGTCTGAAATGTCTCCATGGAGACGAAATGCTGCCTGTGCCCAGGCATGTCAGTCAATTTCTGTGAATACTAAGGTCCTCTGTGTAGTATAACTTACCATTTCATCCTTGGCAGTTGCTGAGCTCTATTTTGAACTACTGATGAGCTATTGCAGAACAACTACAGTATGTTTATTCTGAGTATTGCAACTCAAAAAGCAAAGGGGTTAAGCCAGTGGAGAGTAAAATATTACACATTGCGATAAGAGGCAAGTTTTCTGCCAATATGAACTGTGACATTTTCTCAAAAGAGTTCTCTTTTTTGCTCTGTAGTTGAGGACAACAGAACTGTTGTGGCTGCAACATAGGCCTGAGTTTGTTTATTATTTTGAGATGCAATATTTCTGTTTCTCTCCTAGAAGGGCCTCCAAGTTTTAGAACCTGTACAGAATAAGCTAGTTTGATGGTTTTTAGGGCTCCCCTTTATAGTCCAGACAAAATGTGTAGGGTTGAAATTGACAAGAGTTTTATCAATTTTCTCTTCCCTTCAGCCATTCTTTGGAGACTGGGTCCTACTGGAATTTTTTTCCTTTATTTCTCCCCCCCCCCCTTTTTTTTTTTGGTATGGCACATAATTCAGATTTAAGCATTACAAGAAATGAAGAAAATCCATATTGCATCTCAAACTGCTTGCAGACTGAAAACCGGAAAATGGTGGAAGTGGTCTTAGGGAATCTTTACTAGGGAGAATGGCCTTGAAAATGATTCTCTGTATGGAATTTGGATGAATTACTTTGTATAGTTGTTTGAAAGGGGGAAAGGGGATACTGTTTAAAACTGAGCTATTATTGTACTATAATGGCCTGTGAGAATGTCCTTGAGAGGGAGGAGGAGGAGGAGGAGGAGGAGGAGGAGGAGGAGGAGGAGGAGGAGGAGGAGGAGGAGGAGGAGGAGGAGGAGGAGGAGGAGGAGGAGGAGGAGGAGGAGGAGGAGGAGGAGGAGGAGGAGGAGGAGGAGGAGGAGGAGGAGGAGGAGGAGGAGGAGGAGAACGAGAAGGAGAAGGAGAAGGAGGAGAAGGAGAAGGAGCCCCAATAGACTAGGAAATGGTCATTTAAGCTCAGAAGAAATGAGAGTGTGGCAAATATCTAAGGAGTAACCTTCTTCCTTTCCTGGACTTTAAAGGTGAGAGAAATAAGTACTTTCAATACTATTGAACCAATTTTCCCAAGTCTACCCACATGATATCCTATGGAGATGTTTTAAACTGCAGACATTATAGCAACTGAGTTACATCACTTGAACTTCCTTTCAGAATGAGGACAACCACTGAATTGATTACAGCAGCCACTTTAGGTTCCTGGTTTTAAATCTCAGAAAAGAGGAGAAAATTGTTAGCTAATGCTTTATTTCTCTAATAGAGGAAGATCAGATTTTCCCCACTTTGGTGCCATAATAACTTGCCCCTACCATTGGGGCTTTGCATTTTGTTTTGGAGGAGGCAGACCATTTGATTCTCCACCGTCACTGGCTGCAAAGTTTCTTGGGCCAACTTTGCATCCTGTTTATACAGGCTAATTGTGTGAAGATTACCAGGCTTGTTATACTAGCCAAACTTTGGTGGACAACGAGGCTAAACAGGAACCCTAGATAAGAGACCTTGAATTGGTTTTGACTGCAAGATGTTTGATGGGGAATTATTCCTGGGATGGTAAAAGGGATTGACAATTCAAGTTATTTTCACATAATAGGCAATAAGTCTATTTCCTTTCTATGACTCTTTAGCATCTTTAAAACAAATTCCTAAATCCATTCCATCCAATACTTGGTTATGTTATATTGTTGGCCCATGGTTACAACAATAAAACTTACTTACTTACTCCATCCAATATTATTTTTGCAATAATTTGTCAATTTTTAAAAACAAATCTGGAGGGAAATTTGCATTTAACTGTGATTTACATGGTAATATTTTCTCCATCTAACTTTGGCAGATCCTTACATTTTATTTCTTTTCTAAAGCTCCAGATTAAAAATATTTCTTTTGCTCAATATTTCAATGACATATTCTGTTTTTTTGTTTCCTGTGTTGGAGCCTTGTATGATCCATCTCTATTTTTTATTTCTTTGCAATGCTTTATTTTGTAATTGTTAGCAGCTGCATAAATATTGCAAATATCAATATGGAGAAAAGGTGGGATTGGATTATAATAAACAAATCCTAGCAGATGGAAAACAACCCTGTCCCATTTATCATAAGAAGGAAACCACAGCATTTTTTTTTAAAGAATGGTGGAACTCACAAGTCAACACTAACATTGTCAAGAGGCATGATTTTACACGCCCAAGTAAGGTTGTATGTTTTACAACACTGGTTATGTTTTACATGTTGTGAACTAAAGATAGATAGGAAAAAAACTTCAAACATATATTGAAATAAAATATCTTAGCCTAGGCAGGGGGTTGGACTAGAAGACCTCCAAGGTCCCTTCCAACTCTACTATTGTATTGTATTGTATTGTATTGTATTGTATCTTACTTTTATATAATTTTTACCCTTAAAAAACAGCAAAACAAACAAACTCATAGAACAGATGAGTGGTACTATTATGGGGTGCAATATATGTTCCATGAGCAATCGAATTTTCTCCCTAAATGAAAATATGGAGGCCCACAACCTCCGCCTCAAAGAAAACATGCAGACATCTAGAAAAGAGATATCATCAAATATTCCTTAAAAAGTCACATTAACAAACACTCCAGACTGCACACACACCCAAAAAAGAAAGGTAAGTGTTGGTGATAGGAGAGTCTATTCTCAAAGAGACAGAACCAGCCATCTGCAGACTGGACATACAATCTAGGAAGGTATGTTGTCTCCATGGAGATAAAATCAAGGATGTGGCTCAGAACCTAACCAAAATAATTAGGCCCATAGATTACTACCCTTTCCTCCTCCTTCACATTGGGACAAATGACACAACAAAGAACCTGAGCATATTGAGAGATTATAAGCAACTAGGCAATAAAGTTAAGGAGCTAGTAGTGTTCTCATCAGTACTCCCAACAAAACGTCAACATCCATTGAGGGAAAAAAGAATCCTAGAAATAAACTACTGGCTAAAGAATTGGTGTCGCCAAGAAAACATTGGTTTCCTGAACCATAGACATCTTTACCTAAAAGAAGGATTCTTGGCAAGGGATGGGCTGCACCTCATGAAAAAGAGGGGAAATGTACTCAGAAAAAGACTGGCCCAACTCATCAGAAGGGCCTTAAACTAAAATTGAGGGGGAAGTCTGCTTTCATATCATCCCTATCCTTTCTCTTTATTAGACTAGACATTCCAGACTCCAAGCTCTTCCTTGTTGCTCTTCTCTGCACTCCTACTAAGGTTTCAATATCTTTTGGGTATCAACTATAAATTAAGCACGTCAACAGTTTACAAAGAAAACATATACAAAATGTTTTAAGATGGCACATGTCACTGGGAAAATTAGCAAAGATGTTTAAAGACAAGTTAGCAAAACGTTGGAAATGTCGTCAAGCAATAGGTTCCTATTATCATATGTGGTAGACATGTGCAGAAGCAAGGAAATATTGGACTAAATTGGTTAAAGAAAATGTTACAAGAAATAGAATTTAGACCAGAGATATTTTTACTAGGTGTTATCCCAGAGAAATTCAAGAAAGAGGATACTTATTTGATTATGCATGTAACTACAGCGAGAATTGTATTTGCCCCAAATTGGAAATTAAATAAGCTACCAACAGATGAAGAGATAATAAAAAAGATATTAGATTGTGCAGAGATGAATAGGCTGACAATGAAAATAAAGGATAAAGAGGATTTGGAGTACTTGAAGACATGGGGAAGATTTTATGATTGGCTAGAGAAAGGAAACTAGAAAAGAAAGTAGGGAGAAGATATAGAACCCAGATGATGCACTATTAAATGGAAAAGGGAGGAAGAAGGGGAAAAGAAGAAAAGAAAATATTAAATGCATAAGTATATATTCAAGAGCAAGATATAAAGGGGGGGGAACATAGTTAGGATAGATTAGCGCAGGTAAGGGAATAAGAAATGATACCAATTATATTTGGGTTGGCAGAAATACCATCCCAAGGAAACATAAACTGAGCTTTGAAAGAGACACCTACAACAATAGAAAAAGAAACGGAGAGAGGAGGAGAGAATGAAAGGAAGAGGAGAGAAAGAAGAAAGAGGTAAGGAGAGGAGGATGGAAGAGGGAGAGAAACAAAAGGAGAGAGGGTAGGAGGGGGAAGAGGAGGAGTAGGAGTAGGAGGAAGGCAAGAAGGAAGGGGAAGGAGAGGAGGAAGGAAAAAAGTAGAGAAGGGAGCAAGGGAGAAAAGAAAGGGAAAACAAGGTGGTGTTACAACAGGAGGAAGGGATGGTAAATAAAGCAACTCAAACTGTATATTATAACCTATTAAATGAAATAACAAATGTATAAGAATGACAAATGTCAAGAAGAATAAGAATTATGTGAATGCATACTTAAAATGGTACGTAAGAGAATAAAAAATAAAAACCAATTGAGAAAAAATATATTTTTGGTATCGTGGTGACCACTTAGGATCCTTCAGGCTCACCATAGTCAGATGGATGCTGTCACTTCTTGTGGGGAGCTGTCCTAAACCCACTATAAGACATAGTGACGGTCCACAAATTAAGGTGTCTTTTAAAGGGGAATACAGAGCATGCTTTTGGAGGATAAAATGCCTACAAGTCACAATGATGATATGTTATGCCTCTGCTGGAAGGAAAAACCTATAGAACTTTAATCCATTTATGGATTTCCTAGGGGCATCTGTTTGATTCCTGTGATTTAGACATTTTTCTTACCGTGTCGAACCCCGCCTATAGTCCTGCATTTGTTTTACTGTCTGAATTTAGTGGAGATTCTACAAGATTTATGTAGAACATTTTGCATTCTCTCTGTCTCTAGACAGAGAGCAGAAGAAATTGTAAACAAGATAGATGGATGGATGGATGGATGGATGGATGGATGGATAGATAGATAGATAGATAGATAGATATGATGATGATGATAGATAGATAGATAGATAGATAGATAGATAGATAAATAGATAGATAGATAATAGATGGATGGATGGATGGATAGATGATAGATAGATAGATAGATAGATAGATAGATAGATAGATAGATGATACATAGATAGATAGATAGATGATAGATAGATAGATAGATAGATGATAGATAGATAGATAGATAGATAGATAGATAGATAGATAGATGATAGATAGATAGATGGATGGATGGATGGATGGATGGATAGATGATAGATAGATAGATAGATAGATAGATAGATAGATAGATAGATAGATGATAGATAGATGATAGATAGATAGATAGATAGATAGATAGATAGATAGATAGATAGATAGATAGATTGATAGATAGATAGATGATAGATGATAGATGGATGGATGGATGGATGGATGGATAGATGATAGATGATAGATAGATAGATAGATGATAGATAGATGATAGATAGATAGATAGATAGATAGATAGATAGATAGATAGATAGATAGATAGATAGATGATAGATAGATAGATAGATAGATAGATAGATAGATAGATATGATGATGATGATAGATAGATAGATAGATAGATAGATAAATAGATAGATAGATAATAGATGGATGGATGGATGGATAGATGATAGATAGATAGATAGATAGATAGATAGATAGATAGATAGATAGATGATACATAGATAGATAGATAGATGATAGATAGATAGATAGATAGATGATAGATAGATAGATAGATAGATAGATAGATAGATAGATAGATAGATAGATGATAGATAGATAGATGGATGGATGGATGGATGGATGGATAGATGATAGATAGATAGATAGATAGATAGATAGATAGATGATAGATAGATGATAGATAGATAGATAGATAGATAGATAGATAGATAGATAGATAGATAGATTGATAGATAGATAGATGATAGATGATAGATGGATGGATGGATGGATGGATGGATAGATGATAGATGATAGATAGATAGATAGATGATAGATAGATGATAGATAGATAGATAGATAGATAGATAGATAGATAGATAGATGATAGATAGATAGATAGATAGATAGATAGATAGATAGATAGATAGATGATAGATATATTAGATGATAGATAGATAGATAGATAGATAGATAGATAGATAGATAGATAGATGATAGATAGACAGACTGACAGACAGACAGATTTTAATTTTTCCAATCATATCTCCACTTTCATCATTATCTATTTCCCCCTTGTGCCTTATGAATGTGGGGATGCATTTTGGCAGCACAGGGTGCAAATGAATCAAAATCCCTAAAAGCTCCAGCCAGCTGCCCCTCCTCAGGTTCCATAATGAATGGTGGTAATTCTCCTCCTTTGATCGGAATTTGGGAAGCATAAAAATGGGCAAGTACAGACTCAGTGAGCAGTAAAGGAGCTAAACAGGGAAATCTGTTTTCCCCCACCTATAAGGCTTTGTCACCATTCATCAACCACATTGAATCAAACCTTGAGAGCAACTGGGGGAAGCAGATTTTTCAACCCACTGAAAGTGATTTGTCTGTGTCTGTGGAATGTCAGCAATATAAGCCACAAGAGAAGCTCTATAAACGGCCTATTTTGTTTCCCTTCTACTTCCAAAATTTGCCTGTGCGGCCACTTTGTAGCATGTACCAGATGCAACAGCAAGAACTCAAGGCCTATAATCTCCTTGCAAATGGTAATAATTCCCCTCTGGATTTTAACACACTCATAATTTACAACAGTGCTAAAGTGAACATTATTTCAAGCTATGTGTATTCTCTCAGGGGCCAGGGAATTGCACCAGTTTCCTGCTGACAGCGGAGTTTCTGTTTTTAAATGTCATGCATTCGTGTTCATTACTCCCAAATAATTGCTTAAAAGATCAGCAGCCAGACAGGCAAGTCCACAGTATATCATTGTTAGTCAATCGCAGTTCTACAAAACGGATCAGAAGGAACTGTACTTTGATAGTAGAATTCCTGTTTTTCACCAAGAGGGCAAAGAGCAACTGATGACAGTAGGGTAGCCATCTACAAAGCCTGCTTAGTCCTGACGGTTTGGTCACTGCCTCATTAACATTATGTTCCCTAAGGTTTCTTTGTATGGTTTTTCATAACTTTTTACCATACATTTGGTACTTTTTTTAATAGATTGGTGATTCTTCACTTTGGTCATTTTTTCTGGAGCTTAAATAGACTTCTGCAATGTATAGTATATGCCTCCAGAAACAAGTTACAATACAATACAATACAATACAATACAATACAATACAATACAATACAATACAATACAATACAATACAATACAATACAATACAATACTAGAGTTGGAAGGGACCTTGGAGGTCTTCTAGTCCAACCCCCTGCCTAGGCAGGAAACCCTATACCGTTTCAGACAAATGGCTATCCAACATCTTCTTAAAGACTTCCAGTGTTGGGGCATTCAAAACTTCTGGAGGCAACTTCTGTTCCACTGATTAATTGTTCTAAGTGTCAGGAAGTTTCTACTCAGTTCTAAGTCGCTTCTCTCCTTGATTAGTTTCCACCCGTTGCTTCTTGTTCTACCCTCAGGTGCCTTGGAGAATAGTTTGACTCCCCCTTCTGGGTGGCAACCCCTGAGATATTGGAACATTGCTATCATGTCTCACCTAGTCCTTCTTTCTCTTAAGCTAAACATACCCAGTTCCTGCAACCGTTCTTCATATGTTTTAGTCTCCAGTCCCCTAATCATCTTTGTTGCTCTTTTCTGCACTCTTTCTAGAGTCTTTTTTACATCGTGGCGACCAAAACTGAATGCAGTATTCCAAGTGTGGCCTTACCAAGGCATTATAAAGTGGTATTAACCCTTCATGTGATCTTGATTCTATCCCTCTGTTTATGCAGCCTAGAACTGTGTTGGCTTTTTGTCAGCTGCTGCACACTGTTGGCTCATATTTAAATGGTTGTCCACTAGGACTCCAAGTTCATCTTGAAGCTATAGAACAAGATCATCAAATACACCTGAATTCTTCAGGATGTTGACCACAGGCTTCTGACGACTCCCTTGGAGCATTGATGCAGACTAGATTAGTTTAAAGCTCAGATTGATAAAGAGCCAATAGAATAATAAAGTATAGAGAAATTCACAGGGAGGGGTTAAAAACCCAATCAGGAGGCCACTGAACTTTGCAAATGAGTCTTGTAACTGAAACCTAGCCCTTATTTATGTGCAAGAGATACACATAAATTTCAATATACGCACATAACTAAAGTCAGTCCAGGGCTTCAATTACACGATTACAGTTATCCTCTTGATTATTATTATTATTATTTACTTACCCTGCAGGTGTCCTTGATTATGGAGGTTTGTTGCCAGGGGCCACAGAGCCTGGGGGGAAATGGAAGGGCCACACTTGACCCTTGGCAGGCTGTGAGTCATCTCAGGGCTATGAGTTGTGCCTATAGATGCTATAGGGAAATTTCAAGGGAGAGAGTTGAAAAGATAAACATATATCTAATGAGATGTGGGTGGAGCAGGAGGACTGACCTGGGCTCAATAAATGGACAAAGAAAGAAAAAATATGACGGATTTGTTCATTCATATCGTAGTTTTATAAGATCTAAATCTAACATCTTTGTATTCAAACCCTTTTATCTTTAACAACATTATCTTTAGCAATCTTTCACTATGTTATGAGAGGCAAATCCCACGTTTCCATTGCCCTCCTAAGAAAGTCCACCACATTTGTTTAGTGCAATAGCAATAATTTATTGTTGATGAGCCATGAGCCACTATATCAAGATATAGAATATAAAACAAAGAACATGTATAACTACATATATAAAAATAGAATAAAAGAAACAATTAAATTAAAAAAGAATAAGAATAAAGAATGCAAATGATCGTTCTGTAATACTCCTACTATCAACACGCATTGAGACTTAAACTCAACTTCAAGAGACCCCATGTAGCTTTATCTGAAGTTCACAGATAATGCAGGCAATGAGATAGTCATCAGTGAACAAAATAATAGATGTGCCATGTTGTATTACAACTTGCTTGTAAAGTTTTATCCATCTCATTGTAGTTATTGTTAACTGTTCCCAAGAAAACTTATGAACTGTTCCCAAGGAGTCTGGAAATTCTTTACTGCACATAGTTGTAGGAATATAATGGAGTGGAGTGGAGTGGAGCGGAGCAGAGCAGAGCAGAGCAGAGCAGAGCAGAGCAAAGTAGAGTAGAGCAGAATACTTTATTGGCCAAGTGTGATTGGTCAGATGTTATTAAAGAAATACTAGTATGTTTTATGGACTAGCAGTGATTCAAAGGTAACAATGAAGCTATGTCTAAGACAAAGTAATATTATTTGGCGCTTCTCTATTTCTCATCTGTGCTGTTGTGTGTTGCTCAGGGTATCATCTCTGTCTGTGGAAATTTGGAGGATGGAAATTGGAGCATGTCAATCTGAATTTCTACCTCCTTGAAGCCTGAATTCCCTCATGAATTTGCCACTTTCATGGCAGGATTAAGTATCCAACCCTGTTAGATAGAGCAAGTGGAAGAATCCGTCACTTCATCACTGCCAAAGCATATCAGGGAAGCAGAGGAGCAGAGAAGAAGAAAGGATAGCTGTGACAAAGCTTCATCCAGCTGTTCCAGAAGATTATCTAGTTTGTGACAAATTCCATTTCTTTTCCTTTGTTGGGAGAAAAGTGGACAAGGAAACACACGGAGTGAAAGAAACTGGTATACAAAATGGCACTCATCACCGGATGTAGATACATTCGTGTGAAGTCAAGGTGACAAGTGCATTTTCAAGCTCAAAAGGGTTTTGTGCAAATTCAATTCTGGTTAATGAAATGAAAGTTTGTACTTGCTGATTCCTTGGTTTCTTAATTCATTTATAAATTTATAGGTGCATTTAGAGTAGAGCATTTATTAGCAAACCAGTATGGATTGGTAAATCTTTTTTTTCTTTTTTTTCTTTCTTCCTGTTTTTAGTTTGTTTGGACTTCTGATTTATTTTTATTAACTTGTGTTTACATATGGTTTCTTAATTGTGTATGTTATGTTATATGTATGCAAATGTTCTACTCATGAACTTCCTTTAGTGAATATTTCTTAAGAATCCAAACCAATATTGCAGCTAGAATACTCACTTTTTATATTTTGGACTGCCATCTTGTCCCCAGGATATTTCTTCCTTCTATGCTATCACAGCTATGAAAAAATAAATAATATAACAAAATAAAAAAATAAAATAAAGGATTGTGACCAATCCTTGGGGGGACTGGGCTTAGCCAGAAGAGACAGTCCTCTGTCTCACTGCGCCCTAGTGAAGTATGTTGCTTTTTTGCTTTGTGTTCTCTGCATGAATGCAATTTCCCCAAATGTCAGAAGGAAAGCATTACAGATAACACACTGTGAGTGCCTTTGACCCAGTTAGTGCTGAAATCACAGATCTCATTATTCTGACATAATAGGAGTTTCCCCCCTTCACCTCTCTGCCATCGTCCTGCTGCTCTTGTTTTCCAGCTTGGGGATGGAAATGCCCGAGTGCAAACATATTGCTGTCAAAAAGTTTTTTCTCTGAAATCTAGCAAAATCCCAATGATATGCATGAGGAAGAAAATGTGCTTCCTATCCATGAGTAAGCATTTCATGTTTGTGCCAGAGCAAAATTAACCTTTCAAGAAGGTTTGGCTGTAGCAGCCAAGAAGTATTGTGTTGCCAACATTCATAGAGTCTGTCTTTCCTTTCTGACAAACGGCAAAGCCCAAGGATTATCTACCAAGAAAGAATCCAGTTTCTCTTCTCTAAATCACCTCATTATGTGCTAAACCTCTGAAATCCTTAAATCTAAGGAGATCAGAACTTCGACTCTTATATCTTCAACGGCACCTCGTACATCTTCACCAAGTATGGCAAAGGGGATTAATATAGTGAATATATTAACAATCAAGAGTTTCCTCATCTAAAATCTGACTCAGTTTATCGCCATTAAGAGGATGAGCTCTGGGACTCAATCCAGGAAACCTGTGCGGTGCTGTGTGGTTTATTTTCATTCCTTCAAATTCTGTTGATCGTGTGCTATATTTATTAGCTATTGGATTTGGAACAGAAATATCTCATAACAAAAATGGATACAGGTGCAGATTAACAGAGTTGAAAGGGACCTTAGAGGTCATCTAGTTCAACCATACAAGCAGGAGACCCTACACCATTTCTGACAAATGGCAGTCCAATCTCTTCTTGAAAGTCTTAAGTGATGAAGCCCCCACAACTTCCGAAGGCAACTTCTGTTCCATTGGTTGATGGTTCTCACTGTCAGGAAGTTCCTCCTTATTTCTAGGTTGAATCTCTCCTTGGTCAGTTTCCATCCATTATTCCTTGTCTGGGCTTCAGGTGCTTTGGAAAATAGCTTGACCCCCTACTCTCTGTGGCAGCCCCTGAGATATTGGAACACTGCTATCATGTCTCCCCTGGTCCTTCTCTTCACTAGACTAACCATGCCCAGTTCCTGTAACTGTTCTTCATATGTTTTAGCCTCCAGTCCCCTCATCATCCTGGTTGCTCTTTTCTGCACTCTTTCTAGAGTCTCAATATCTTTTTCATAGTGTGGAGCCCAAAACTGGATGCAGTACTCTAGGTGTGGTCTTACTAGGGCTTTATAGAGTGGTATTAGTGCTTCCCTTGATCTTGATTGTATCACTCTGTTAATGCAACTTGGGATTGCATTGGCTTTTTTTGGCTGCCACTGCACACTGCTGGCTCATATTCAGCTGGTTGTCCACTAAGACTCCAAGATCCCTCTCACAGTCACTAGTATTAAGCCTGGTTTCACCCAGTTTATATGTGTACTTTTGGTTTTTCTTATCTAAGTGTAGGACTTTACTTTTCTCTACATTAAATTTCATTTTGTGAGATAGGGCCCAGTGTTCAAGTCTATCAAGATCCATCTGGATCTTGAGCCTATCTTCTAGAGCAGTGATGGAGAACCTTTTTTTTACAGCATGCCAAAATTGTGCGCGTGCACACTATCATGCGCACATGTGCACCCACTCAATTTTCCATCCAACTGCGCATGTGCCCTTCCAGAGGGCCTCTGGGAGGCCGGGGGAGGCCGTTTTTGCTTCAGGGCTCCCAGGCAGCCCAGTGCACAGGGCGCTGGGCTGCCTCCAGTTGCAAAATGTCAGAAAATTTCCCATTCTGCAAGGCAGCTCTCAAAAAGAACAAATCAGGCGCGGGCACTTCTTCCAACAGCCGAGGCCTCTGTTCCTCTTCCTTCCTCAGCTGTTGGAAGAAGCACTGCTCCCGCTTCATTCTCTTTGAGAGCCACCTTGCTTGCCATGGCGAGTGGCAAACGCTGTTGGGGAGAAATCAGGGGGAGGGGGAGGAGAAAGCCGAGCTTCTGCTAGGGATGGCCTTCTCCCTCTCCCCCCAATTTCTCCCTGGCAGCGCTTGCCTCACACCATGGCAAGCGCAATGTAGGGGCAGCAGCAGTGAGCATTAAGGGAAGCAAGCGCCAGCCTCCTTCCTCCAAGAGCCACAGCAGTGAAGAAACCGAGGCTTCTTTGCCAGCCTCCCAGCTGATCGGTCCCATCCAGCCTCCCTTACACACACACACACACACACACACACACACACACACACAAACACACACCACTTGCTGCAGCAGGAGATGAGCACTGCCAGGTAGAAATTGGGGGGGAGAGAGAAGGCCATCCCTAGCAGAAGCTTGGCTTTCTCCTACCCCTTCCCTTGATGGCAACCAGAGCCAGCCCAGAGCCCTGCACACATGGGCCGTCCAGGAGCCCAAGGCAACCATGTCTCCTCCAGCTCAGGCACAACCAGAGCCAGCCCAGAGCCCTGCGCACATGGGCCACCCAGGGGCTCTGAGGCTTGCAACCACCGTCTCCTCCAGCTCGGGCACAACTGGAGCCAGCCCAGTTTTTAAGAAGAGATTGGGTAACCATTTGTCTGAAATGATACAGGGTGTCCTGCCTGAGCACAGTGTTGGACTAGAAGACCTCCAAGGTCCTTTCCAACTCTGTTATTCTATTGTTGTTGCTTAGCTCTTAGTTGCTGTTGTGATTTTTTTTTGAAGCTTGGCTATGAGAAAATCTTATGCTATCTGAAATGACTTTTTCTCTGAAATGGATCTTCCTGCCAGAAATGCATCTGTAAAGTTAGATTCTATACGTTTCTAGCTCATTTTTTTTCACAAAATCTTTGAAACAGATCCACACAAGAAAATATCTATAACTGGGTGTTGAACTGTAGAGTCTTGGTGCTTTCTGAGCTTGGGTATTTACTTGCAGGTATATTATTACCCAACTAGGTAATATCATCAGTTCTATTGATGTATCTGCAAGCAAACAACCAAGTTGTGAGAACAACAAGGACTCTACTTTGAAACAAGCTCCTATTCTAAAGGAAAGGGAAGTAGTGATCCTGCAAAGCACTCCAAACCACAAATCCCAGCATCCCTAGCCAATTTGGATGCTGTTGGAGGATGCTGAGAATGATCATTCAGCAGAAACTAGAGGGACACAAGTCTTCAATTCCTAAATTCATTCCAATACATAATTGCAACTAATAGAATCAGTCCTGCAGAGTCCGGCTATTCATAAGGGACAGTGAAAAGAGCTTTCAATTCTACTATCTACTTTACCTCTACTCTGCAAGGATCTGTTTATTTAGAGATCCCCATACTTGTTTGCACCTGTTTGTTTATCGCATTTCTTTAATTGTGTGATTTTAGTTAATGAAAGTTTTTAATCTACTTTATGGATCTGCCTTATTAGCAATAACCCCAAAATGTTTTTAATTGCTGCATCATTAGTTCACTACATAGTAACAGAGCAATTTAGCAGATAGCATTAAATGTGGGGCAGGCATGTGAAACAGATGCAAATCTGACAGCAAGGCATGATGGAAAAAAAGCTATCATCGCCTGAAGTCTCCAAAGTCAAAATGGAGAAAGTGCTAAAGCCAGATGCCCTAGTGCTGATGAAGCCAAAAGACCTATGAAACATTAGCTGACCTGTTTAAATTGTAATCAGAAAAATCTATTTTAGGAAAAATTCAAAAAGTCCCAAGAAATGCAATGTCAAGAACTACTAGATGTTATAACCCAACATGATAAATTACCAGGACTAAAGTTTGACTGTGGAAAATAACAGTTTTGTGTATTTATTTATTTATTTTCATTTCATTTAAAACATTTATGTAGCTGCCCATCTTATTAACCAATTCTGGATAGGATGTAAGTTTGTTGAGGACTGTAACTGCATTGTATTAATATTATTGTGGTTCCTTCATTTTATTCCCTTCATTAAAAAAGTAAAGCATATTTAAATAAATGAACATGGAACAACTATAAAAGTTGAGCAATATGTTCAAGGCCCATGGGGAGGGGTAAGATTATAATTTAATGAATGTTCTAATCACTGATTAATATGTTAGTCAATCTGTTTTTTTAAATGAAGGTGTGCTTACTGAAAAATCACCGGAATACCTACTCAGAAAGATGTTCTATACATCCCCAGTCAACCTAAAAAGAAAAACCACTTCCCATACGAATGATGAATTTTCTGAAACCTCATACCAATAATAACTTCATAGGGATATGACAGCCCTGAAATATATCTGAAATATCCAGTTTATCCCTTTGGGGCCAGATACATTTTTAATCAGGATGAGACATTTGGATGTCTCCAACAAGCTTTGGAAAATATAGACCAAATTATTTGCCACTTACATGGTCATTGCTACAGTATATAATAACAGATCAATGCAACCCATCCTGGATTTTGAAGATTTGTTAACCGATTAACAATGAATGTCTCAATGGGTAACTGAAAATTCAGGAAGATGAGTTAAAACCAACTCATATGAAATGATGAACTTTTGTTCTAATTACAGATATCACTTGACTTAAATCACTTATTTAATGACTGGTGCAACAGTGACTTATGACCATTTGTCACCCTTATACTGTGGTAGAAATCCTTGTGGTCACATGATCAAAATTTGGACATTTGGCAACTGGTATGTGTTTATAATGGCTGCAGTGTCCCAGGGTCATGCAATCACTGTTTGCGACCTTCTGACAAGTAAAGTCAACAGGGAAGCCAGGTTCACTTAATAACCACATTACTAACTTAACAACTGCAATGAGAGAGAGTCTGCACTCCAGAAGGCCAACAGGCAGTAAATTTAGATATTTTGGTTGGTCAAGACAGCTCAACCCTATAACTTCTCAGAGTATATCTTTGCTTACGTGAATAGTTGTTTAATTTGCCCCGATTCTGTCTCTAGGTGAGGAATCATAAAGAAAACTGCTGAGAAATAATTCTACATTTCTTCCTTGGTTCTGACCATTTTAGATATTATGATGAATTGGACTATTGTCCCATCAAGTGTTTACTACCTCGTCTCTTCTGACGCATTAACATCTACAATTTGCTAAGAACTTTGGGAGGTCTCCAGGAATATGCTGTTCAGAGTGCATGACCATGAGGGCCTCCCTAATATACTGTACCTCTTTAAACAAAGATAACAAAGTGCAAAGACCACCACTATGTTTTGCATGCCAGGCATGTAGGGAAAGGAAACTGCTCTGATGCAAGGAAGATATCTGCTGACACACTCGTACTCAGAGACACAATCTTCCCTATTCTTGCAAGAACAGAATAAGTATTGTGTAGGTTTAGGGCATCGAAAGGATCTCTCTGTGAAGGATTATAATGTTGTGAATTGATTACTGTGTGGCAAGAGTGCTGTTAGCCAACGATGCTCACAGAATAAGGCCTGACCCTGCAAAATGTCCCAAGGACTCACTGATAAGCATCAGGAGTCAGCATCTTTGCCACTGAAGCTCTCTGACAGGACTAATACTCAGCACAATTTTCATTTTATGTGGAAGGATCAAAGAAGTCCAGAGCCCTGGCTTAGATAGCAAAGCCTCCAATATCAGAATGAAAATGCATCACAGGTGACTTTTGCCCAGACACAGAGAATGTGACATTTTCCATTATTGCTCAATGTGACAGTACAAATATTACTCTCTTGCTCAGCAACTCTCTAGGTAAATCACACACCTGTCTTTGAATTTCTCCCATCACAAATAGATGCTGTAGCAAAAGAGAAAAGGAGGCATGTTTTTTCTTGTTGACAGAACTCATTATATCATTTGCTGGATGAACAGAGTGAACTTCCTATATTTTATTTCACAATCATGCTGAGAAGTTGGCCTTGGGTGACTTTATCAAAACAAATGAGAATTGTCCCACAAGTGAAATATTCTGGGCATTAGAGGAGAAACCTGTCACTGTTTTGTGTCCACCTATTTGTAGGAAAAGAGCAGGCAGAGCTGGCGGGTGGAGTTAAGCATATCATCATCTTAGAGTCATTGTGTTACCACAAAGTGCTCCAAGTCTAACCCCTCCTAAATCACATTAAACCTTATCTGGTGTCAATTTAATGTTAATGAACTTTTGTTAGATTAGATTAGATTAGATTTATTAGATTTATAAGCCGCTCCCTCTCCCCAAAGGGACTCGGGGCAGCGTACAATCAAAAGTCAAAAACATATTACATATTGCATGTTACATGTTACATGGAGGAGGTATAAAAAACTCACAACACCAATATTACATTTCATAAAAACAACACAATAATAATAGCATTAAAATGACATTAAAAACTACCCTAAAATTTAAAATTGCCAGGAGGATTAGAGGATAAAGCTATAATTGGGCCAGGCCGGCTAGTTGGAACAGGTGGGTCTTGTTGACCTGATTCTTGCTTATAGGCTTAAAGAAACCTTCTGTTACAATCTTATGAATGGTCCTGATTCCTTGTGTCCAATATTACTAGACCTACCATATCTATGATGCAAAAATCTGGATCACATTCAGGATATGGTAAATGTCTATCTGCCATTAATGAGATGAGTGCATTCTAGAATCTGTGATAATCAGTGGAACAAAGATCAGTAATATAATGGATTTTCTTCATCCCAGGAAATCAGTATAAGGGATTAGTGAGCCTGACTCTAACAGCCAGAGCAGTAGCTCTGTAAAGGTCTGCCTTCATCATACTACCCAAAAACCATATTTTGGGAAACAGATGAATTGGGAGCACATGAATTGGGAGGTTCTAATCTTTGCTTTCAGTTAGAACTGGCTTGAGAATACTGGGACTTGAAATCCGTATACCTTAAAGTTGCCAAGGTTAAAACACTGAGTTAGAGAATTAGGAGATGTTGGCAATCTAGCTGATTCATTCCAAGCTTGTCTTGGATTACAAGACAAAGGGATTCTGTAGTTCCTCCAGGGTGAAGTGGGATTCTGAATAGAGCAATCTGAATTTGCTGGATCCATTTCTTTCTTTTTTTCATTTATAGAGGAACCATGGTTGAAAAGTAGGAGAGAGAAAATGTAGTTGAATGACAGGTTGAATTTCCTGTCATATGGAAAGTTGTTTTGTGGGTTTTCAGTCAAGGTTTTTTTTTCAAGAGGAGCTACTATGTCATATGCTATGTTATGCCGAGGTCTTTTCTGTATTGTTAGCTCTTTTTTATCTGAGCAGAAACATTTCGGCAGTTTTGGTTTCATGTACCAGATCCTGGTGTCCGCTAATGCTAGATCTAACTCCTATCCAAATCCAGATGACCACGTTAGTACTACAATTTGGCATTTCCTGTAGGTCTCTGCTAACATCTCATGGTTATCAGGATGACTGCAGATTGAATATGGTAGCTCTAACCATCATCCCTACAAGGAGGAAATATATGACTCAAATGGGAACAGAGATTTGTCCGAAATGTACTGATGACATTTTTATGAATAAAGAATTCAATTCTAGAGTTTAAATTAAAAAAACACAAGGTGTGTCTTTTTTAAAACTGACCAAATGAGACCAGTTTTCTTCAATCCCTCTGTCATTCAGATGCTAAGAGCAAATGGCTAACTATAAAGCTCTCATTTTCTCTTTCAAGCTCTACAGTTCTTGATCTTTAAAGTAGACTTTGACCTTTGAACCTGACAGTTTCAGAAAAGGGATTGTTTTCTAATGACTTCTCTAATAGCAGACGTCTATCTATAATGCCAATTTTTACTCAGAGAAAAAGATGTAAAGTTTTTTTTAAGAATCTCTGATGCCAACGTAATTATTTATCCTAACTTGAGTAGACAGCATCACTTACTATTTCACCATAGTCAGCAAAATATAAAAGGCCATTCAGAAAAAATAATAATTATCATGCATATTTATTCTATCAGTCTTCAAGCAATTTTGTGGAAAAAATAATAATTTGCTTTCTACTTTTTTCATGGAAAATATTCTGATGAAATTTGCAAGACAGTTTATGAGGATTTTAGACTTCCTTGGTCAGGTTGTTTTACATTTCATGTGGAAAAAAATAACTTTCTAGTAGTCTGTATCTTCCTTGGTCTAGAATCCCTTAAATTCCAAGGTATGGTTTCTGAGAATAGCTCCTCCCATGGGACTATTTTGCATTAGAAATCTTGGACAGGCAAAGAAATTTTCAGAATTCTGGCACAAGGTAAAACCAGAAACCTCTATCAACAGTAGCATCCTTTGCCACATTCAACACTCGTCAACTCAAAATAAACATAGAGATAATCCTCAACTTAGTCACAATGAAGCCAAACATTTCCATTTCTCAGTTTTGAGATGCTCATCCCCAGGAAACAATGCTGAGCTGTCTGATGTTGCTTTAAAGGTATTCTCTCTGGCTTCCTCCCACACCTCTTCCCTCTTCTTCTGTCTCGCAGGTACATCTGAAATATTAATCAGCTTCATTTGTTGTTTTGATTTTTCTTGCTGTCTCAATGCTTGATAAGCGGATAGTAGGTGGATGTGCCTATTGATGGAGTTGTTATCAGAAAACCAGAATTCTTTCAGTTATATCATGGGCAACAACTTTTGCCTCTTGAAAATTGAATATGCGATTGTGTTCTTTCGTATGTGTCCAGATCAGAGAGTGGTGTTCTTTGCGCTGGACAGCCAGTTCATGTTCATGGATTCTAGTCTGTAGTCTCTAGTCTGTTCCAAACTCCAGAGATGGCTGCCGAGTCTTCCCGCAGCAGCTGCTCTGGGAGTGCGCTCTATGGTTGTGGGCCAGACGGAAGACTCTCCGGAGCCGATCTCCGGAGCTTGGAAGCTGGAGAAGAAGTTATGCTTGGAGTGTGGTGGCAGTGGTGCCCTGGCCCTGCAGGGAGAGCTGGGACAGGTGATGGTGAGGCTGGGAGGCACACGAGCTGGGGGCCCCCTCTCCAGCCAGGCAGAATGCCATGTGCCAAGCGCCAAATGTACCAAGCCGCAGGAGCTGGGGGGGGGGCAGAGCACCACGTGGCTTGGTGCCTTTGGGATTCTGCTAAGTCAGTGAATGGCGCACTTCCCCTGCTGGAGAGGGAGGTTGCCAGGTGACTGCTCGGGACTGTGGTCACATCATGGCTGCTGTATTGCGCTGCTGCCATTCGCCCCTGAGGCTGTGCCTGGCTCTTCGGGAGAGCAGCTGCCTGGCAACCCCCCTTTCCAGCTGGGCACAGCGCCACTCACCAACCTAGCAGTGTCCCAAAGGTGCCAAGCAACAAGAGCACCTTTGCCCCCCCCTGGCTCCCACAGCTTAGTGCCTTCGAGATACTGCTAGGTTGGTGAGTGGCGCACTGCCAGGCTGGGGGGGGGGGGGTTGTCCAGGGGGGCTTATTTTCTGGGGAGGTCTTATATTTTTGCCCACCCGAAAAATATGGCATGACCTTATTTTCAGGACATGTTGTATTTTCGGGGAAACACGATATATACATACACACACACACACACACATACATGCACACACACATGCACACACACACACACACACAGAGACTGATTATTTTTAATGCTATTGTAACTTTACAGCTTAATCAGTATTTGCAATTGGTTAGTCAGTCCCAGTAGCAGCAATAACATAGTTTTTTTTTTTTTTTTCAGGTACTGAAATGTCCTATTAAGGTTTGGTTGTTCTTTTGTCATTCTCATAAAAGCTTTGGCAATTTGACAGGTGGAGTTATTTCTCTCTTTTCTTTTTTTAAATTCAGTGTCTAATTTGAAAATAAATTAAGTCATATAATGAACAGTAAAGAAGGATTACAGAAGGAACATTGAGATCCCAGAATCACATCCTGGTGGTCTTACCCTCTCCCTAGTGCAAAGACCAACTTCCATCCAGGGATCAACATTTACTCTGCAGCTTTTTTCCATGACACATCATATGTGTGTACATGTGTGTCCCAAGGGAAGTGCATGTGAGAGAAAAAGACAGACAGAGAGAGAGACAGAGAGAGCTCTGCACAACTGGCACAAAAGTGAATTAATACTTTTACTGCAGCTACAAAGAACTGGTTAAGGCATCCAGCAAGAACCTGAAAGACTTTAGTCCTGCCCTGGTGACAAAAGACATTTGGGTGACCTTGGGCTAGTCACTTTTCCTCAGCCCTAGGAAGAAGGCAATGGCAACCATTTCCCAAAAAAATCCTTGCCAAGAAAATTGTGGGGACTTCTCCAGGCACTCTCTAAGAATCAGTCATGATTGAACAGAAGGGGAAAAAATGGTATGGAAAATCGCAGAACAGCTAATTGCTATCAGTATTATTAAGTTTTGGATCTAAATTGGTGGGAAAGAGCTCTTTGGTTTTTCAAACAGAATAAGCCAGTAACCGTACACATTTTGAAAAGGAAACATGAAAGGGCAAAATTAGCATGTTTCCATTAAATGCTTGAACAGTCAAACTTCTTCGTCCAATACAGAATAACTCAGCTTGAAAATATGATTGAGTTGATGTTTCTATGGTGTGCTTTGGAATGGACGTCACTGCATAATGAAAGGATTTAGATGCCAAAATTTATAACCCAACTTACTTTGATTTTCACAAGCATTACATTATCCATATTAATCATGGATTAGAGATTTGCAGCAAAAAAATACTTCACCTTTAGCCTTTGCCAAATGTGTGCTACAACATTTGTATTTTTCCCAGTTAGTCATACAGCCCAGGTGTCTAAAAAGGGCTGAGCAAATTTGCTTTGGGGCCTTGGAATTGAAGGCAGAAGCCAACCAGGAACAATATATTGTATTTGTTTAAACTTTCATGCCCATGAACATCTGTGATGCAGGAGACAGTTTTATAGAGAGCAAAATAAAATGTTGACAAATGGCTTGGTAATCAACTGCAACATGCAATAAATCATTGAAATGCCAATAACACTTTCCGGACGATTCTTGAAAGGTCATTATGATGTCATCATATATCTTGCAGTGCCAAACAAAGCAAACAGAACATGTTGGGAAAAACATTACAGAGGAGCATCTGTCACTTCTAATTAAGAATTAACAGTGAGCCATATATAAAAAAGAAATAAACTTTTTTTCTTCCTCCTCCTCTGTCAGCCCTTTACTCTGATTCCATGGGCTCCAATATCAATATCTAGATTACACCTTCAAAAATCAGTCTGGAACTATTTGCAGGATAGTCACAAAAGAAAAGATAGGGAAGGAAAAAATTCTGGCCACCACTGAGTAGAAAAGAAATATGCCCTTGTGACCTGGTTCAATTATACAAATAAACTTGCTTGCTAATTAGTTAGTACAGTACATAAACTCATTGCATGACACTCTGAAACAGCGCAGTGGAAGCATGCTGGGCCCATAACCAGTGTTAGGTAAGTGTTGTGGTCCAGGAGGAGCCGTTGCCGCTGCCACCAGACTCCGAGAGTGAGGGTCCCTATGAGTCGGCTTAGGAGGATGTGGAGGACCCTGGACAGAGTTCCGACTCTGAGCAGGGATCGGAGAGTCTGGTCAGCTACCAGGAGGCGCCTGAGACATGGAGCAGCGGTGAGAGCCAGAGGAGGGGGGCTCCTGATGTCAAGCCTTGGAGCAGTGGAGAGGAGTCACGAGACAGTGAGTCAGAGATTAACAGGGAGTTCCTGGACGCTTGTTATTGCCGCGCCCATAGACGCAAGGAGCGTGAGCGTAATTATCGGCGGTAAGGGCTCTCAGCTGTTGATCAGGAGACTCCTCTTCAGGCTATAAAAGGGTTGACTGTGGATACGCCCTTTGCAGCAGTCAACAAAGGACTCCTGCAAGAAGTTTTGGTCTTGAAACATAGCCAGCTGGATAGCTGCTTTCGTGTCTTGTCATTGTGAGATTTGTCGTGGTGGTTTACTGCCACGGAACGTTCTGTCTGTCTGTGAAATAAACCTTGTTCATTTGTATTGTTCCGGAGCGTGTTCTATGTGGGCGAAGGAGGAAGGGGGGTCAGAACAGGTAAGTAAGCTCCCCGCTAGGAGAGCGAGTGTGCAGAGAAGCGTAATGAGAGTGGTGTGAAAGAACACGCACAAACCAGCATATAGGGACACCGAATAGTAAAAGTAATAGTATTTAACTTATGTGGAAAATAGATGTATTCAGAGTTCATCAAACAGTCCAGGTCATACACGGTTCAGTCAGTCAGTTATCCATCGAACACAGTCCAGTATCATATAATCAGTTCAGCACACAAAGTCGCTAACAGGAGCAAAACTCACAGTAACTCACGATACGTCTCAAACAGTATTCACCGATCAGCATCTAACAAACAGAGAGCTAACAGTCATTCTGGATCCCTCTTATGGCTGCTTGAGGTAACAGCAACCAATCCCATTACAGCAGTACTTAAAGCTACAGTACTACCATCATGGTTTATATATTGCTGACCCAACCGTTAGCTTACATTCCTAAAAACATACTAACCACGTGATGGCGAACCTATGCCACGTGTGCCACAGGTGGCACATGGAACCATTTGTCAGGGCACGTGAGGCATTGGCCTGTCAGCTGGCCAGCTGACTTCAGCCTTCTTTGAGGCCATTTTTTGCCCTCCGGAGCCTTCCTTGAAAGTGGAGGCGAGAAAAACTGTCCCTACGGGCAAACCGGAAGTTCAGGAAAAGACTTTCACCCTCTGTTTTTCGCCCTCCGGAGACTTCAGGATGCTTCCCTGAAGGCTCTGGGGGGCAAAAACTGGCCCTATGGGTAAACGTCCGGTATGTCCATAGATCCGTTTTTCGCCCTCTGGAGCCTTGAGGGAAGCTCCTGAAGGCCCCTGAAGGCTCCAGAGGACGAAAAATGGACCTACAGTGAACCCGGAAGTAGCTTCCGGTTTGCTCATAGGGTCAGTTTTTGCTCTCCGGAGCCTTCAGGGAAGCCTCCTGAAGGCCCCTGAAGGTTCCAGAGGGCAAAATACGGCCCTACAGCCAAACCGGAAGTCACAATTCCTGAACATCCGGGTTCCCGGTAGGTCCATTTTTCGCCCTCCGAAGCCTTCATGGCCTACAAGTAAACCAGAAGTCACCATTCCCGAACTTCCAGGTTCCTGTAGGTTGACTTTTTGCCCTCTGGAGGCTTTAGGGAAGCTCCTGAGGCTCCGGAGAGCATCCGGGTGGGGTGTGAGAGGCTGTTTTCTCCCTCCGCAGGCTCCTAGAAAGCCTCTGAAGTCTGGGGAGGGCGAAAAAAACCACCCAAAAGTTGGGGGGGATGCTGGTCATGCACACATGTGCACATGGGGGGTCATGCGCATAGCATTATGGGTGTGGCACACCCACACACAATCCCCCTGCATTCCCCCCGCTTTTGGTATGGGAGCCAAAAAAGGTTCGCCATCACTGTACTAACCAATTGCACAGTTTAACTCAGGCTGATATGCAGATTTGACCATGGAGTAGGATGATCATCTGGTCATTTATCTTTGGCACTGAAATAAAAAAAAGAGTTGATGCCAGTCTGGTGCTTTTTGGTGCTTTTACTCTTACATGTCAAGTATGTTAGTGTGTAATAATCACAACTCAATCATGTTGACATGAAGAAACCGTTGCTTTGCAATATTTATTTTTAAAGTCACGTCTGTATCTCTCCTTTGCATAGGTTGAATTTGCTTTGGGATGAAGTTGGATAAACATTTGAGCATGCAGAATTTTCATGGGTAACATTTGTGAAATATGATTGACTTCCTATCCATAAGATTTCCAATTATTCCAATACCATTTGAAGCTCCTCCCACCTTCCTTGTTTTCTAGGCAGGGTTTAAAATATCTGATGATTTTATGAAACCAAACTCAGCCATCATACTCAGGAAGATGAATTTTGCAAGCAGTAAATCATACGTTGAACATCATTTTGTGATGTATCATCTGCAAAATGCAGAACATAAGTCTAATAATGTCATTTCAGGTGAGGCATATAATCATGATTACAGTCATCTATTTCATTTTATGTACAAAGGGTTTTTCTGAATATCCCTCTTCAGTAAGACACTGTCCATTTTACCAGCTCCACCATTGGATAGAATAAGGAGGCCAGTTTTCTCTATTGAAAGATCTTCTTTGGAAGACCATCTTTGAACTTTGTGTTAGAAATTCTGTATATATATCACACCAAAGAGCAAACAAAGAGTACAGTCACCATGTGCTTTACTGGTGAACTGTTTTTAACCGTAGCAGAAAACAGGAAACTCTACTTAGAACAAAAGAGCATAGAGTATCTGCCATAGATCCAAACTTGTAAACACTGCCATCTACTTGTGTAGTTGTTCCATAAAAATACATTATAAAAATGAATTCCTACAGTATGAATGTCAAAATTAACTAAAGAACTAGCAGCTGTGATTTCATATTGTGAAATTGCAAACAATAATAGCAAAAATGATGATGGTATTTTTTTAATTAAAATTGTCCCTAAGCTTCAAATAAGACACCTTAAGCATTGTTAGAAAAATAAAAGCTGGTAGTTGTAGCTAACTGCAACCATCACCACACCCCAAAATGAAGAAAGATCTGTGGTTTTTTTTATTTATAAACATATGACTAAAGTAAGAAAGGTGTTATTGTTGCAGTATAAGGATTCCCTGTAAAGTTAGAATTTCCTAAAAGCCAGAAATGATTTGCTGACCATAATGAAGCAGCTGTTTTTGCTTTTCCATTCAGTCACGTCTGATTCTTGGAAACAGCTTAGACAAGTCCCTGCAGTTTTCTTGCTAAAGCTTTTCAGAAGTGGTTTGTTGTTGCCCCCTTCCTAGGGCTGAGTAAAAGTGACTGGCTCAAGGTCACCCAGCTGGCTTTGTGCCTAAGACAGGACTGGAACTCAGGGTCTCCTGGTTTCTAGCCTAATGCTTTAACTCCCACATCAAATTGGCTCTCAAGAATTTAATTGATTATACTTGTTAATTCCACTAGTTAATTGTTGTCCTTGCCTTCAGAAGTTGTGGGTGCTCCATCATTGGAGGGTTTTAAGAAAAGACTGGACATCCACCTGTCTTAAATGGTCTAGGGTCTGCTGCTTGAGCAGGGGGCTGGACTAGAAGATCTCCAAGATCCCTTCCAACTCCTAATGTTCTGTTAATAAAGTTATTTAGGACTGGGGAAATTATCTCAATGCTCCCCAGTGTCGACAGATCATGATGGATTCAGCTATTAGTTTTGCTTCATTTTAATTTTTAATTTAATTTTAATAATCCTTTTTTATGAAGCCATTTGCACTTACTGGTAAATTCTCATCAAGCCATGACTCAAAGATCCAATCAATATATTGAGTTCAGTTGTCCAGGCTGGGTCAGTATATAGCCCAATTCAAAAAAATGATCGGTTTGTTCAAGAACAGACAGTCCTAGAGACAGAAGAAGGAATCACCAAGGGGCGAAAAATTATTGCACAATCACATCACGGCTGATGACACACATCACAAATGCTAGCGTGTAGCCACTAAGCTGAGTGTCCAACAAGATCTTCCTCCTTCTGTTACTTCTTTCTTATGTTTTTTCCCATCTTGGATGCTCTGTTCTTCTCCTTTAGTTGCTGTTTCCCAAGCGCATTTGCTATACAGCCTTGGAAATTGGATAATGAAAACCGAGTCGTACATTTCTGCTTTATGTTTCCAAAGAAGTAAGTGTGACTGTCAGGTTTACAAAAGATTGTTTATGTTCAGTGGCATGAAATGGGGGAGTGTGAGTGTGGAGGAGACAGAGAGAGAGAGAGAGAGAGAGAGGCTGCTCTGCCTGGATGACAGCATCACATTCATCCTCCACGCTACAGCAGACAAAGTGCTGGTGCCAGCTGACAGGGACCATAAATCACCACCAAGAGATGCTGTACCTACAGCTTATACCATTCCAGATGACAAGCACACAATAATCCACACAACGCAAGGCTTTTCTTTCTTTTCCCTTCTTTCTCTGCACCTCCTCTCCAAGCTGGGACCTTGAAGGATGCAGGTCCAGCTAAACGTGGACATGAGGCCGAGAACCCCAAGATCTTGATTTTTCCCCCTATTCAAGGAATGGGAAGTAAATAACCAGAACAATGGAATGAATCAAACATTTGGCCCAGAAGATCCCCGCAATTAGACCAAGAATGGGGAACTTATGTTTGCTTAAGTAGCAGCAAGACTGCATGGAACTATTTTCGCTGCTTTTCAGGATTCTGAAAGTGGAAATGGTTTGCAAGGTTGCAAATGGCTGCTTTGTCCTTTAAATTTCCCCGTAAATATCAATAAAGAGGGAGAGAGGGAGTGGCTGAGAGGGAGGGAGAAAGAGAGAGAGAGACAGAAGAAAGAAAGAAAAAAAGAAAAAAAGAAAGAAAGAAAGAAAGAAAGAAGGAAGGAAGGAAGGAAGGCAGGAAGGAAGGAAGGAAGGAAGGAAGGAAGGGTCCATTACAAAGGACAGCTTCAAACTAAATTTTTATTTTTTAGTGACTTGCCAAGCCAAAGAATATTTGATACATTTTAAAAAACTATAACAGAATAACAGAGTTGGAAGGGACCTTGGAGATCTTCTAGTCCAACCCCCTGATCAGACAGGAAATGCTACACCGTTTCAAACAAGTGGTTGTTCAATCTCTTTATAAAAACTTCCAGTATTGGAGCATCCACAACTTCTGGAGTAGATGTGGGTTGCTACCAGTTTACACTGGTTTGGGCAAACCAGTAGTGGAATGTTGGCCTGGGTTACAGAACCGGCAGCAACCCAGCTCCGAACCGGTTCCCCAATCACTGCTGCCAGCATGGTTTTTTTGTCCTTTTTAAATGTTCTGCGCATGTGAACTATTTATAGGCAACTGGACGCATGAAGCCCGCACAAACTGAGCAAAGCGAGTGCGAAGCACCTGCAAAGCAAACCGGCAACAACATCGGCAGCAATCCATCCCTGTTCTGGAGGCAACTTGTTCCACCGATTAATTATTCTCACTATCGGGAAATTTCTTCTTAGTTCTAGGCTGCATCTCTCCTTGATTAGTCTCCATCCATTGCTTCTTGTCCGGGCCTTCAGGTGCTTTGGAGTATAGGTTGTCCCCCCTCTTCTTTATGGCAGCCCCTGAGATGTTGGAACACTGCTATCATGTCATCCCAGTCCTTTCCCCCCCTCCCATTAAACTAGACATACCCAGTTCCTGCAACCATTTTTCATATGTTTTAGCCTTCAGTTCTCTAAGCATCTTTGCTGCTCTTCTCTATGCAGATTAAAGTCACGTGGGGCAAATAAACACAAGAATAAGAAAAATCAACTGAAGATGAGCGTGGCAGTGAACATTTAAGGGCATCTAGGAAAATAAACCCTTTTTCCACAGTGCTCCGAGCACATGCTTATTTTGGTCAGTGTTTAAACCAGAGCTGTCAATGACCTCACGGGGCAGAGTCAGGAAATCCCAGTCACTAGGAAATTAGGAAAAAAAATATTTATTATTATTTATTATAAAATTAATTTGCAACCCATCTGGTGTCAAATGACTCTTGTTTAAAAATGCTTTAAGGCAGTTTGGGTTTTGTAACAGAATCATGTAAGCCTGCCAGAGCTCCTGTCTAGCCAACTAACCCTGTGGAGGCACTGTTATTTTGAGCTCCATTTGCCTTGGATATCTTTTCTGCAACAGATCATCATTGTTCTCTCCTTTTTCTGAATCAGAGCAATATTTCATCACATGAGGCCTCATTGACCAAAGCCCTGCCGCCTTCCTGCCCCAAAGACATTAGATAAATGCACTAGCAATATTCCTGATTTCACACATGTGAAAGACATATATGAAAATGCTATTTATTTTTATCTTTGTTTTACCATTGTGATCAGCAACAATACAGCCGAGGAACTAGCCTGCAATCAGAACAGTGAGAGCTTTTTATCATTTGTAATATTGTCTCTTTCCAATTTTGTCCATCGCCGTTAAGAGAAAACAAGCCCAAATCACTCCCCCCCCCATTTTCTTCTTCTTCTTCTTCTTCTTCATTTATTTGTTATGTTCTTACTGCAAAGGTGACTGATGAGTAAAGCATGAAAGCGGAAATAAAACAAGACGGGATCATTTGTGAAGCCCAATTGCGCTGACACTGTTCTGGATGAGTGAAAATGAAGGTGCCATCAACCATCTTCTTAAAGTGCATCAGAAAAATAACTTTCTGATGTGTCAGAAATACCTGCTTTTCCTTTAACCTAAACTTCTGATGAACCAACGGGCTTCAGAGAGCATTTATATGCAAAGGCATATAATATGTCCCCTGTATCTAATTATCTGTCAACCTGAGGCAGTTTGTTTTCTAAATCGGCCTCTCGGCTGTGACTTTATGAGGTCATAAAGAAAACAGTGCCATTCTCACTGCTGAAATGCTCAGTGGAAAGCCAGATCAACAAATTACAGTCCTTAATGGCATCTCTTTGTGGCAAGTACATATCCTTGGGTTCTCCTTTTATCCTCAAGACATTGCCAAAAGCACAGAAAGATCACCTGATCCCCGCTGAGTGTTTCCTGTGAACATTGCAAGTCCTTGACTTATGACCACAATATTTCTGTTGTTAGAAATTTGCTGTGACTTTTACTCCGTTTTACGATCTTCCTTGCCACCGTGGCTAAGCGAATCACTAGTTGTTAAGTGAATCTGGCTTCCCCATTGATTTTGCTTGTCAGAACAAAGGGTCAGAAGATCGAAAAAGATGATCGTATGACTCGGAGACACCGCAATCGTCATAAATATGAGTCAGTTCCCAAGTGCCTGAACTTTGATTACATGACCAATAGGGATGCTGCAAAAGTCATAAGTATGAAACATGACACTTTTTTCAGTGGTCTTTTGAATGGTCACTAAATACAAGGTTTTAAGTTTAGGGCTACCTATAGTTTGTTATTTATTTATTTCTGGATTTTGTAATTGTGGTCTGTCTAACATTGAGTGCCAATGGAACTCCTGCATTTGGAATTCCATGGTGTCTAGATTTTTGTCTCCAATTTTAATATGCATAGGTCAGGGGTGATAAATGTTGCCTACGAAAGACGTATACAGAAAATAGAACAATGGAGGAGATTCCATTTCTGTCCAATCAGAGTAAATGAGGTGAGATTTTGATAAACAATTGGCGACGAAACAGATTTTTTCCCCCCATCAAATCTCCATTGGTCTACCCAAAAAATTACCATCTGCTCCGTTCTATGTGATCTCTTCTGCCGCCATCTTCTGTCTTCCCTAAGGCCTCCACTCACATTCCTCTAGCCCCAATCAAGAGTGAATTAAGCCTAGGGAAAAAAAAACCTGCAAGCAAAATACTAGAAAGTCATATTAGATCTAGGGAAACTGTGGTCAATACCAAATGGCAGATGACAGAAGAATTTGGAAAGGTGTGTGGAGCTATTTAGCTTTTGAATTTTTGAAAAGCACAACATTACAACAGATCAATTATTATTGGTAAAGAGAAAATATTTTTGAAATGTTTTGGGTAAAAGGGTCAAATACAAAATGTGTAGACACAATTTGGGTGTACCGAATGAATGCAATAAGTTGGACTTCTGGTTTCCAGGGTCTCCCTCCCTCCCTCCCTCTCTCTCTTTCTCTCTCTCTCTCTCTGAAAATCTCCAAGGAAATCTCTAGAGGACTATACACCTGTATATTGTGCAATTAACAATAGTGTAGCTCACCTACAGATTAAGCACTCCTACTCTATTAAAGAGAAGCCTTCTTAAAGAGTTCCTTCAGTCTTTTACATATGAAAAATTGTTCTTTTCTCTGAGTTTTGAAACGCATCTTTAAAGGGATATCAAAAACAAAACCCATAACAGATTTATTTTGGATTTGAGTCACTGTCATATCACAAATCCACAATTACACACACACAAACACACATACACACAAACACAGAAATGTATTTAAAGTTTAAAAAAATTCCAAGCACCACCATCTGACCTCATATTTATTTCTTACAGTTCCTTTGGAATTCATAAATATCCCACTGGAATGATAGACAACACACTGGAAACCGAGAAGGTGGGTTATTTTCTGCTCCATGGTGTTTTACAATTAGCATAGCAATCATTTGGTGGAGAGGCATCTCCCACCACAAATATTTTGTATATCTAATCACCATATCCCTGTAACACTCAATGGAAGTGAAAGTTGGACTTCATTGAAGCAGAATAGGAAGAATATTAATACTTCTGAACTTTTGGAGAAGATTCCTGAGAACACCATGGAGAGTCAAAGAAACAAACTGATTTTGAAGCAAATCCATCCAGAATCCTCACTCCAGAGATATTGATCGATCTTAAATTATCATATTTTGGCAGATGATGATGATGATGATCTTTCAGTTGTCTAAATCTTGATTATTTTATGGGCCAGGTCAGTTGAGTTTTCTTATGCTCTGGTTGGTGTCAGCTTTGATAGGGTCCAGCCATTGGCAGTGTCTTTGATGGTTGTACTAACTCTTCCAAACATAATTGCTTTCTCCAGTGAATCCCCCTGGAAAAAATGGAAAGAAAGCAAAGACAAGAATGATGAGCACCAAATTGTATGAATTTGATTAACTGTAGCAATAGTTACCTACTTGAAGACCTGAAGGGCCAAGTTGGGGGCAGATCATCCTAGAAAAGGCCTATCTAGTTGCTTAGAGACAACAATAGCTTACTAATATGCAATCGTCCATCATATGCTTTGCAAGGACAAAATGCCCCTACCCATAAAAGTGGCCCGTCTGTACTTTAATGCACATTGCTTTCGAATGTGGCAAAGAAGAATGTGGAAAGAGAGACTTCTGCCCTCAAGTTCTCCCCTGATGGAACTATTGCTACCAGTGCTTTGAATTCTGTTGAGAACTGGATAGAAAGGCAGAAACTCCTTTAGCACTGGGGAGACATGGTTCTTCAAGGCAAGATTTGAAAGCCCATCTCTCCTATGCATTTTTTTAAAAAAAAAGAATCATAGGAAGGGCCTTTGATAACATGCCACCCCTCCAATGTTTTTGAGTGGATGCAGCTGCAATAAAGAAATTAGTTCCACAAGGTTTGGAAGACTCCAGCCAGAAGTACAGCTTAGTTCAGCATTCAGATCGTAAATTTCAGAAAAGGAGGGGGGGGGGCTTCCTTTTCACACTCTTCCTTTCCTATTAGTCTGCTTTTGATCTCAGGTGGATTAATTAGGATGTTTTATCTGAAGGCAACAGTTGAACAAGTCCTTCCATTGTGAGAGCGGTAATAGTGCTAAGGAAACCTAAGCCTTAGCTTTCCTTTTCTACCCACAACTGCCCTTGTGATTAATGATGCAACAGAACTTTAAAAAAAAAAAGAAGAAGAGGGGGAGGAAAGGGGGGGGTCAACAGCTGAGTGCAAGGCAACTCTCTAGACAGGGAGTAATTAAGATACTTGGATAAATATGATTAATAAGCTGAAACTGGCAGGGTGTGCAGTAAACAAGGGCTAACCAGATGGTACCCTTTTCCCTGTCTGACAATTGGAGGAGCTTTGCAGAACGAGGGAGACAAGCGCCAGATTCACGAAATGTGTCTGTTTTGATTCAGTGTGGGAAGACAGCAATGGTAGCCTACCTTAAGCCTACAGAGTGAATTGCCTGAAAAGAATGAAGAATGCTTGTCTCCAAGGCTAGCAGCTGCTGAGAATCATGGCAGGCAACTGTTCTATTGCCAGCAGAGGGGAAGCCTCTCCACAGTCCCATTTGCAGAAATTCAGTGTGTTAGATCTGAAAGTTCAACACCCCCCCCAAAAAAAAAAAAACATGCCAGAGCACCATCAAGCATAGCCCAGGGAGTTCATTTCATCAGAGATAGAAGATGCTTGGAATAGTTGTTGTGAAAGGAATCAAATCCATTTGCAGATGTTTCTCCAGAAGAGATGGGTTCCAGCTGTGTGTCTCTTATTTCCTGGGATTCTGAACTCATGGTAAAGTTGGAGCATTGTCAGCCTTGTGCAGTAATTTATCTGGATTATGAAGATAGAAAAGCGATGTCGGGAGCAAGGGTGCAGTGATAGAGAAATATTTCCACCCGTTGATTCGCCTTTCATCCCTCCCCAATGGAAAGGAACAGTTTGATAAAATGGGTAGGATATTCATTCTCTAACTTAGCTTATTGATGAAGTGACCAAGGGAACAAGAAGTTTCGATCTTCCATTGGACGTCTCTGGAGCCATGCCAGGCTTTCCACGGCTCAATTAAATCGAGGAATGAGTAAATAACTAAATTCATGACATTCTGCATCATTCCCACCACTACATTTATTGACCAGCATGTTTCACCCAATAAAAGCACTATTAGAAAAGTAGGATTATTGGGAGAGAGCAGTTCAGTTCTTTTGTTTATTGGCACATTCAACTTCCCAGGAAAAAAAGAAATACAGTATATCCTGGAAATTCAGACAATTTGTATGAAAGAAAGAGGGGGAAGATGACACCTCCCTAATAGTTCCCAGAGAATATGCTTTATGAGAGGGTAGTCTGCTTTACTTCAGCAAGATTCTGTCTTTAGGTAAGGAACAATTAAAGAAATCTGCTGGGGAAAATCACATGTTTCTTGTGGTTTTTGAAGCATGAGAGTAACCTACTGAAGCCTTCTGCAACATTCACACAACATTTCCCATATATACTTTGGCTCCAAAACACTGAATGCCAACCATACAGTAAATCAGACTAAGAAACAGATACTGTTTCTAAAGTTACTTGTATAAGAACAACTATAATGACAAACTTTTGCAACTCTAAATGGGCATCCCTTCCTCATCTTGTGAATTAAGGGAGAGAGCTTGTCTGAGGCTTTCACACTGAGGCCTCCTTAACTGCCCAGAGTTCTCAGTGTGAAAAGGGTCTGTGTGTTGAATTTCCTCATGAAGTTGTTTCTTGAGATTTAATTGAAACATAGAAAGGCAGGTGGGCTACAGACCACCGATGACATGGTTTTTCAGTGACTGGCAAGACATTGATGCTTATAAATCCTTGGCTTGCTCATAATGAAATAAGTACAAGAACAGCATCTTTTATACCTTTCATCAAGGTAAGGACTTAAAAATAATAATAAATGCACCAAAATGCATCATAAATCACATAGGAAAATCTTGGTCTTTGGTCTCCATATTTCTCACACATTCATCACCTAACATTCAAATTCAAAAGGAGGAGGAGGAATGCGTGAAGTCAGCCCATTCAACCTTGAGGTTTGGCTTCCTGTAGCAGATCCGATACATCTGCTTCCTAAAATGATGAGACAGAACTGATCTGCCTCAACTAGCTTGAATGAGGTGATCTCTGCATGTGCAGGAGTCATTTTGGTTGGTCAAGGAAAGCAATATGGTTAGCAAAACATGCTGAATTTTGCTCTGTGGCTGAAGTTTGAAGCTTCATTATTTTCTTTTTAAAAAAATGAAAGCACAGTTCCAAGAATAATTATTTTCGTACTCTTTTGCCAGCAATGACATTACATCCTTTCCAGAAGATGCTACAAACCTGATGGACCACAGAAGATACAAAGAAAGACACCCATATACATAGGCCAATAAACACGAGGAGACAGAAAGAACCTGCAAAGGATTTGGTGTACAAATTAAGGCAAGGCGGAAGCAACAGAAAAAAAATGCATAACAGAAAAATGGTAGTCCGTTGGCATGCTGCATATTTTTCCCATGTAAAAAGTGAGTTGGGAAGCCTTAAATGAATTGACTCTGAGAAAATGTCCCTTTCTATTACTCTCCCTCACCTCCAGTAGTGAAAATAGTTTAGTAGTTTATTTGAATGACTCCAGAATACAAAAATAATTTCCAGGTCATCATTCCGAAGGAGCAGCTCACAGCCCATATCCATTTCAGCTGTATGGGTACTACGACTACCCTCCCTTGTTGGCCTGGCTCTGCAAGCAGCTGCCATCTAATTACCAGCCCTCATCACAAGTGGGAAGAAACAAGTTGTGGCATTTAGGAAAGGTTTGCAAAAATAGGTGTCAGACCTTAACTAATAGTGATTGTCCTTCCATTCTGCTGTAATTTACGTTTAATTCACACATTTCATTTCCATTTAAAATATGATTACAGTGTTTTGAAGCACATCTCACCTGTCCCCTTGTATTACAGGAGAAGGGAAAATAACCTGAGGTGGCAGGAGCAAAGCAAGCCATCTAACAGCCAGCCTGCTGGATTGTAAACAGAGGATACCACGGACAACCCTTAAGACTTGATAGAAGGAGCAGAAGCACCTGAGATCTTCTTAAAAGAGATGTGTGCTTGCAGAAATTGTACTGGATGTGTCAGGTGTTTGTTTCAGAGATACCTGGGTTGAGAAAGAGAAGAGGGGATTCCAGAAAGGACAATTAGGAGAAAAATGAGTTAATTACTAGAGAACACTAACTAAAGTACACGGTGGCTGGACAGTATCAAAGCTGGCACCAGTGGAGCATAGAAAAACTCAAAGAAGTGGTGCAAGATTAGAAGATGTGGAGAGACCTCGCCCATAGAATCGCCAAGAGTCAGACTCCGCTGAACAGATAGCGTCATCATTATCAGCATCACTGACCAATATTCATGGATTGGGATCAAAATGAATTGCTTTCAATATTCCATCAGAGAAGAAATTGGAGAATTTGTCCTGGATGTGATTCCCTTCAACATATGTAGTAAACAGCAAACAAAGTATGGGTATCAATATTTGCAATCACTTCTCCACCTGTCTGCAGCTTCCCTGGTTTTCCTCTCATTCAAATCCATGGCATGGGACCTAGTTACCTGCGGGATCGCATCTCACCTCACACATCTCTACGACCTATCCACTCTCACAGGGAGGGACTCCTCCAGGTGCCATCCGCCAAGCAGTGCCAACGGGTGGCGCCTAGGAGTAGAGCCTTCTCTGTGATGGGCCCAACCCTCTGGAATGACCTCCCCTCCGACATTAGAACTATTAACGATCTCCGCTCCTTCTGACAGAAGCTTAAGACCCACCTGTTCCAATTAGCTGGCTTAGCCGATTTATAGCTCCATCTTCCACCTCCTGGCAAACATTTTATCGTGGAATTTTTAAGGGAATTTTAATCTTATTTTGTATTTTAATTAAATATGGTACAGTATATTTTCTACCTCCTCCGTCTACGTCTATGTCTATGTTTATGTATATGTATTCTATTTTGATATGTATATGGTTTTTAATAATGACTGTACACCACCCCGAGTCCTGCTTAGGAAAGGGCGCGGTTTAGAAATAAAAGCTTGATTGATTGATTGAAATCCAAGGGAACATATTAAAAAGGAATTCCTCCCATGTTTTTTCCCCAATAGCAATGCTACTTTCCTAGCAGAGGGTCCCACTCTTGAGAGAGAGAAAAACATTCATGCAGGTTTTCTGCCCCCAAAGTCAACATAGAATCTTGTACATAGCTTAGTAGATGGATCTATTCTCTCTCCAACTAAGAATCTCCAAAATCACATTATACTGTCACCTTAAGCTTCCTAAAACCCACCCCAAAATTTTGATCAAATTCATGGGACTCAAAGGAAAAATCATTAAATTCGAGTGGAAGATAGTAGCACATTTATTTTATACACATATATACACACACATCCAGTATAACTTAGTTACATGTAATTTAATAGAATAAGAGAGTTGAAAGGGACCTTGGAGGTCTTCTAGTCCAATCCCCTGCAGGAGATCTTATATCATTCTGGACAAATGCCTGACAAATTTAAAACAATTCTGCTTCTAGATTTGGACACTTTAGGGAAAGGCCAAATTCTCTGTGCCAAAAAAAATGTTGCTCAGACCTGACCTATATAAAAAAAAAAAAATTCACAAACTGAGAGCTATTCTTTAGGATAAATGGTTAACAAAGAAAGTGGCCAGGTTTTCCACTAAGACTGAGCCATGGTTGAAAATAAACCATAATTGGATAGGTTCAGACAGCATAAAGGTAATGGGTTCGCCTTCAGTCTGACTTAAGGGAGCAGCGCTCATCTGTTTCCTAGCCAACGGAACCAGCATTGTCCAAAGATACTTCTGTGATCATGTGTCTGGCATGACTATACACCCAGGCAAATGGAACACTGCTATCTTCCCACCAAAGTGGTACCTATTTATTTACTCGCATTTGCATGCTTTCAAACTATTACAGTGTTTTGAAGCACATCTCACCTGTCCCCTTGTATTACAGGAGAAGGGAAAATAACCTGAGGTGGCAGGAGCAAAGCAAGCCATCTAACAGCCAGCCTGCTGGATTGTAAACAGAGGATACCACGGACAACCCTTAAGACTTGATAGAAGGAGCAGAAGCACCTGAGATCTTCTTAAAAGAGTTGTGGCAAGATCAGGAGCTCACCCTGTCATGCGGTACTTGGGTCTCCAACTTCTAAACTTTCAGCCGACAAGCCCAGCATCTTATTCCGGTGTACCTATCACAAGCCCATGGCTTCATGGTGTAGAGTCAGCAGATCCTGATGATTTAAAGACTTGTATAAACCAGGTCAGTTCTTTTTTCTCCTGTCCTCTGGTCACAGTTCCCACCACTAAATTATAGGACTTTGATCAGAGTACTACTTTTGCCCTATATTTTTGCTGCAACATAGCTGAGTTTTGTGCTTTTCTGGAAAAAAATATAAAAGCACTACTGTGCAAACATAAAATACCGCACAGTATGCTTTAAAAAGAAATAAGAAAAGAAGATGATTGTGCTTTGGGGCTAAGACAGGATAGGAATTAATATACCATAATTCATATCCTAGGGTTTCTGCTTTGTATTCTGTAATAATTTCTGCCAACCATTTTCATTTGGATGACCTCTGTTCTCTCCTTCCTTTAGCGATAAGCAATTGCTTTTAACTCTATGCCCAGTTTTCTTGCTGTTTAGAAATGTCATCTTTGAACTTCATATCTATAGATTTTATATCTATAGATCTATAGACACCGCCCCGAGTCCCTTTTTGGGAGAGGGGGTGGTTTAGAAATACGAAGAATAAATAAATAAATTTTACTCCCCCACTTTCACTCATCCTTTCTCCTTGCCTCTCAATGCAGAAAGAAAAATGAGTCATAAAAAAATGGAAGAAGTCTATTTCATAATATCGATGCAGCCTTTATCTTTTTATTTTACAAAAAAAAAGAGATTAAGGGGAAAAAAATCAAGACACAACAAAAGATAAAAATGGCTAAGTTCGTCTTTGCGTGTGACTTCGTACAGCTGCATTTAGAAGTACAATATTTGCAAGTAATCTCTCAACAAAGGTTCCACCCTTTAAAAAAAAACAGTACATTTATGTTACTTGGTTTATGTAGATGACCAGAAAATTAGGAAAGTTGAACTCCACCAAATAATTCCTTTTGCTGGAGTTATGAGATACTATGACATCAAACTTCTGGAGAACTTCTGGAGTTATGACATTAAACTTCTGGAGAAGATGATAAATGGTGTGGAGCTTCCTCAGCTTATTTTGAAGATCAGAGAGATTTGATCATACGGGGAAAAATAAGGAGAATCCAGCTTGTTCTCTAAGTCCCCCTGGAGAAGAAGACAAAGAAACTGAAAATGTCTTATTCCTTCTTTTAGGGTTTCTTTAGTAGTGACAACCACTGCTGAATCATAGCTATTGGTGTAGTGACTATGGAAATTCTCAGTCATCAAGGTCATAGTTGTCTCGAAGGTGCTTTTTCCAAAGGCAACTGGTCTGTTTTTTTGAGGAAGAAGATGTTTTGCTTCTCATCCAAGAAGCTTCATCAGTTGTGTGTCAGCTTTCCAAATATCATCCAAAATTAAATCAGAGTTCAAGGCAAAGTAATCCTCAAAGTTCCAATTTATTAAGAGAGACATGTTGGTCCATCTGTGGAAAACCCAAATCTGAAAGCTTCCTGGATTTTCCCAGTTGAAAGTTCATGATCTTGCCCCCATGCCCACCAGTCCATCACATGGTCCAATCTTCCACTGCCACGCTGGCAGTTCCACCCATCCAATTCCGGTCAGGCTCAGAGGTGTAGAGACAAAGGATGACCTTGGGTTTTGAGGAAGGAATTTTTTATTTATTTTGACAACAACACATTCTACTCCTTACTATTCCCCCTCCCAATTCCCCACTAATGGAAAAGCATAGTAAAATAATAGAGTGTGTGGCAGGCCAAAGATCCTAAAAGGAACTGGTTGCAGGCCTGACATTGTGATGCAATGTTTGTGTGGTGGTTTACGTACCAAGATACTAATGAGGAGATTGTAAGTTTAAGTCCTGCCTTAGGCATGAATGTTGGTTAGATGACTTTGGGCCAGTCACTCTCGCTCAGTCCGTAACATCAGGCTTAACTGACAAGCCAGTGAGTCAAATTTATGATGCAGCCAATGAATCAACTCACTCAGTTGACCCCCCCCCCAAAAAAATGGACCCTGCACTTACAGAAAAAACACTAGGAAGAAAAAAAATACTGGGTGAATGACTCATAAATCATCTGTCTGTTTTCTCTGTATCACTCCAATTTACCTTGTAAGATAATGCTCCCCTTCTCACCTTTAAGGACTCATGAGAGTTTCTATGATCTCACAACTCACATTTCTACTTCATACTTCTGATAAAGCATGAAAATGCATGCCAATCAAAATGTCAGTCTTTAAATTGCCACGGGGCTTCCAGAACCTAAAAGTCAACATTTCAAGGTCAAATTAAAGATTTAGTAGGAAGTCTAGGGCTTCTCAAACATCGCTTCCCAAGCAGTTTTTCTACAGGATATTTCAAATTTTAGCTACTACAAGAGATGTGAAGTAAATGTATCATTCTTTTTATTCAAAATATCCTGACCCATACAGATTCTGCTAAGCCTTAGCTATCCATCCAAGGCCTTATTTGCATGAAACATTTGAGGAAAAGAAATGCATAAAACATGTACATATTGCACTTGGTAACTGCATTCAGAATTCTAAATTACAGAACCACCTCCAAATTGCAAACAAACATGTTTACACAATCATTAAAACGGAGAAATACATATCCCAAATCTATTCATTAACCAGTCAAGGGGGGGAGAGTGATTTAAAAAATGAATTATTTAAAAGCATTGGTAAAACAGAGTCCAGGCCGACAGACAGTACTCAACTTTGCAACTGTTCCTTTGGTGTCTGTTCAAAGTTACAATGGCAGTAAACAAAGTGACTTATGACTATTTTTCAGGGTTATGACCTTTGCAGCACCCCCATTGATCCTGGATCAGAATTCAGAAGCTTGGCAACTGATTCATATTTATGACCATCACTGGGTCCCAAGGTCATGTGATCACCTTCTGCAACCTGGAACAGGTTGGAACAGCTTGCCTCCAGAAGTTGTGAATGCCCCAACACTGGAAGTCTTTAAGAAGATGTTGGATAGCCATTTGCCTGAAACGGTATAGGGTTTCCTGCCTAGGCAGGGGGTTGGACTAGAAGACCTCCAAGGTCCCTTCCAACTCTACTATTGTATTATTGTATTGTAACCTTCTGACAAGCAAAGTCAATGGAGAAGATTCACTTAACAAAGAAGATTCATTTAACAACCGGGTTACTAACTAATCAACTGCAGTGAGTCACTGAACAACTGTGGCAAGGAAGGTCATAAAATAAAACTTAACAACTGTCTCACTTACAACATAAATATTGGGCTCAATTGTGGTAGTAAGTCGCGGACTACCTGTACTTGAGCCAGATTTATGTTGATCGGCACAGTGCAACTTTGCACGATTGTTTAGTTCTTCCTGATTTGTTCAGTACATCCCATGAATTTCCTAATCCTTTGCTGCAGAAATGGCCGTGTGGTATGTATAAATGTACAGGTGGATAGAAACACTATGGAGATAACAGCCTATTGCCTATGATAAAAGAAATTATCAACTTCCTCATAAACTCACACTAGGCATTGTGAAATAGCCTAGCATTCTTCTGCTCACTATTTTAGAAATTGCTGCTGTATCTCTCTAGCACGGACGCATGATAAAACAATGTTATTCTTAGGAAGAAAAGGGTTGCATGCATTTTATCAGTATTGGCTACTAAGCTTATTGCTTAAATACAATGTTGATAGCTTGGAAATGATGGCAGTTAACATTCAACACATCCTCAAGGGAACCCAGATGGTAAAGGCTGGTCTAGAAGTTGACTAGCTCCTATAGCGTTGGGGGTTGTTTTTTTCACAAGCTCTTCTAGATAAATCCCGCAGTCTGAAATCTTTCTAAACCCAGCAGGCATTTAAATGCGATTCCTTGAAGCACAGGAAATATAAGGTCCGAAATAAATCAACCAGCAGCACACTCTTCCTATAGTCAGCCTAGCCCATAATTCCTTTTCTTTTTCATTTCCACTGACCTACAATGGAATCCAAGATGCCCTGATTAATATCTACCTCATGTAAGAAAAACTGCAGCCCTTATAAACAGCCTTATAAGCCCAAGGGCTGGTGATAAATCAGTTTGAGAAGGTGACCTCAACCACAGTGGTGTAATCCCAAGTGTCAAGGTAAATTTATGAGGCCAATTTTATTGGCCTGTATGACCCGCGTTCCTCAGAGATGTCTTGGTAACAAATCCAATCCATATTATTTGTTAGCTTTGACGAGTCTTAGCTGTGACTATGGGGGAGGGATTCCATTAAAACCCACTGTTTTCTCTCCAAAGACTGGACACAAAGAAGACCTTTGATAATTGTTAGTTAAAAGTTGAAATGAACATCACACGTTTTCAGCAGCTGCAGGGGTACAGGTGAGTGGCCGGAGACCTTGGTCTCAGATAATAAAAGATGAACAAAAAAAGGCAGTATCTTTCATATCATTAACATCTATCACCCATTAAAACCTGTTAAAATAAAATCAGTAGTGGGTTCTTGGTGGTAATAATAATAATAATAATAATAATAATAATAATAATAATAATAATAATAACAACAACTTTTATTTCTAGACCGCACCCTTTCCTAGGCAGGACTCGGGGCGGTGTACAGTCATGTTAAAACCATATACAAATACATAGACATGAACATAGACATAGACATAGACATAGACGTGGACGTAGATGGAGGAGGTAAAAAATATACTGTACAATTCTTAGCTAAAATACAAATATTAAAATTCCCTTAAAAATTCCCCAATAATCCAAAACTTTCTTAATGTATTTAAGAGGATCTTTTTCTCTTTTATTACTCAACAACTAGGTACCCACCGTTTTTAGCATGGTTTGTTGAATGAAAACATTTTTTGTTGCCCACTACAGAATTAACCATAAACTATCATGATCCACAATGGTTGGATACAGGGGTGGGTCCCTGCATGCATTGCTGCCTGTTTGCTTCGTGCGAGTGTGAACAGTTAACTATAAATTACTAAAGAATTACTAAAAAAAAAAAAAAAACACCTGGGGAACCAGTTCAGGGGTGTGGCCAGCCTCAGTCACTGCTGGTTCTGTGACCCAGGCCAAAATACCACTACCGGTTTCCCCAAACCAGTAGGAACTCACCTCTGGCTGAATACCTGTAATATTGGTAGCCAAAACAAACAAATATGTCATCTAGATATGTTGTATGGACCAGACCTCTGGATTGCAAAGCTGAACCTTAGATATCAGAAAAAAGCTCTAGGCCAGGAGAGTCAAACTCACATTCTCATGGTGGTGTTACTTTTTTCCTCTTTGCTAAACCAGGCATACGGGTTGTCAGTGCATGATACATCCAGTCTGCAGGCCATGAGCTAAATAGCCCTGCTCTACCCAGAAACCAAATTATATCTAAAAGATAAAGTCAGTGAGGATTACATTTACTTAGTGAGGACTAGCAGAAGAATAGGTTTTTTCTAGTCCTTCCTTTTCTTAAAACACCTGTAACCTAAGTTTTGCTTATATTATGAGTGTTAGACAAGGATGATGTGCAGACATTCTGGCTCATTTCGACGTCTCAAGGATCTTTTCTGAAAACAGGAGGCTGTACGACTACCAGCTGAGGCAAGGAAGGAGGGTCATAAGAACTTCAGAGTCTTTTGCCCACTGAATCCAACACATCTCCGATCTGTTTTGATACAACATGCCAATTTATCCTTAAAGTCTGTAGCTTTCTTTTATATTCTTCCTTTTTCATCTCTTTTTTTTAAAAAAAAATTCTCCAAGAATCACATAGTAAGGGAAGACTCTAGAGTCTAGCTATCACTCAGGGTAGAAAAATACTGTGTTGTATGAATCATTTGACCTGGCATTAAGGAAGCTGTAAATACTGTATATTCAATGGTCCCTTGGCTGTGAGGGCAATCTGACTGTGACATCTATCACCTCATTGATTGCCAGGTTCATTCAGTTGATCTGGCTGGCCAGTGAGTCATCCCTTCCTCCCTTATTGCTCCATGTGCTTCTTTTCCATGAAGTAGAAGAGGATGACCACTCCAAAAAGGACCGTACCAATAATAGGCTATTCTGTAGCTACTCTCCATTGCTAGAATCTGCAATGGACTTTTCCAGTTGTGCATGCTGATTCCCCTTTGATAGCTCATAGTTCTAAATTATTCATTTGAAATTTAGAGCCAGACAATAAACTTTCCTCCTGATACACATTTCTTTATTACTTTTTTCTTTGTTAGACAACTAGAACTGGGTCTAAAGCCCTTTAAGTCTGTTTGACTGTCCCTGTCATCATCAGGTTTAGTGATGGTTAATTTATTCTTTATAGCTCAACCACTGATGACTGTTAAATCACAAATGAGAGCCAATAAAGGGTGAATTGCAGCTGAAATTACACTGTTTATATGACAGTGGAGTGCTGGCTAAAAGATTCATATGCTGTTGATGAAGTACGTTATAAATTTTAATTACCATAGTTTGTACAAATGACATGTTTGAAATGCTATTGAGTAATGTGACCCTGATAATGAAACTATAAAATAAATCATTAACTTTCTGAATGAGGTTTTTTTTTTAATTTCTAGGCTACATGAAGTAAACTTTTCAATTTATGTCAATGCATTTTTTAAAAAAATACACACTCAGCAACTCCTTTGTCAGGCACTTGCTCTTATCCTGAGACATATGGAAGCATTTTAAAAAGTCATTTTCCAAACATTTGAAAATCACAAAAGGCAATTCCGTTGTGCAAAACAAAAACAAAACAGCTGAGTCCTGTAAGGTTGTCAGATTGTATATATACATGTGAAGGAATGTATAATATATGCTGCTCTTTGTGTTTATCTGCATGTGGCTATACATATAGCTTTATTTATTTATTTATTTATTTATTTTTGGGGATGTCTTCAAACCAATTTTTGCCACTTGGGAACTGCTTGGACAAGTCCCTGCAGTTTTCTTGGCAAAAGTGGTTTGCCATTGCCTGCTTTTTAGGCTGAGAGAAATGGACTGGCCTAAAGTCACCTAAGTGATCTTGTGCCTAAGCAGATGTGGAACTCACAATCTCTTGCTTTCTTAAGAAATACCCTCAACTGGTTCCCTCAACTGGTATCAATAACATAGTTTGTTACACAAGTTTCCTCTTACAGTCCCGTTACATTCCTCAAGGTCCAGATGAAATTCAGATGAAGAAACTGTTCTTAATAAATCAAGCCTAACATTTGCTTGTTGCGTAGCTGCAGAAGTATCCCAAAGATGAGTTGACTGTTTTGTTTGAGTACTAATTTATTGATAGTGCAAAGTTATGGGGACTTCCGGCTCTTTAGAGGCTGAGAATGAAATTTTAGTGTTAACCAAATGTGATTAGAAACTTATCATTTGGTATCCTATAAAACTGAGTAAGGACAGTTGATTAGGCAGCACATATGGAACTAGATTGAGAGTGGGTAAGAAATCTTAAACAATAATAGGATGGTTTGACATGATTGAGAGTTCAATTCTAGGAAACGATAGTTGCTCTTCTTTGCACTTTTTCCAAAGTCCTGACATATTTTTTTTTTTGTAATATGGTGACCAAAACTGGATTCAGTCTTCCAGGTGTGTCTTATCAAGGCTTTATAAAGTGGTACTAATACTGATTTTGATTCTACAAGGATTGTATTAAGTTGTGTTTTTGTTTTTGTTTTGCTCTATGCTGTACACTGCTGGCTCATATTCAAATAATCATCCACTAGGATTCCGAGGTCCCTCTCACAGTTACTGTTTTGGAGCCAGGTTTCACCCAATCTGTACTTGTTCCTTTGAGTTTTTTGGCCCAGGTGTAACATTTTGCTTTTCTCCATATTAACCTTCATTTTGTTGGATAGGGCCCATTGTTCAAGTCTGTCAAGATCTTCTTGGATCCTGAGTTTGTCTTCCAGAGTGTTGGCTGTTCCAGTGCCAGTGCCAGTTTAGTGTTATCTGCATTTTTTTTTTTTTTTGGTTATCTGCAAAAAAGTTCTCCTTCTATTCCCTCATCTAAATCATTTATGAAGATATTGAAGAGTACTGGGCCTAAGACAGAACCTTGTGGTACCCCTCTGTTAACTTCCTACCATATGGTTGTGGTACCATTAAGGACTACTCGATTAGTACAATTTGTTAGCCAGTTACAAATCCATCTGGTGGTGATACTGTCTATTCTACATTTTCCTCTCTTACCAAGAAGTAGGTTGTGGTCTACTTTGTCAAATGCTTTGCTGAAGTCTAAATATACTATGTCCACAACATTTTTCTGGTCTACTAATTTAGTCGCTTTGTCAAAGAGTGAAATAAGATTGGTTTGCCATGATCTGTTTTTAACACACCCCTGCTGGCTACCAGTTATAACTATATTTGTTTCTAGATGTTCACATATGTTTTTATTACTTTTTCCAGTAACTTCCCAGGTATTGGTGTTAGGCTGATTGGTCTGTGGTTTCCAAGATCTGGGTTTTGTTTGGAGATGGGAACCACATCAGGTCTTTTCCAATCCCCCAATAATTTTTAAAGATATGATATAAGGGTTCTGATCTGCCAGCTCTTTCAGAACTCTGTAATCCATCAGGTCCCAGTGATTTATATGCACCAAGGTCAGACAGGTGTTCTCTTACCATTTTGTTGCTTATTTTAATTTTTATTTCTAGTCTGTTTTTTACAGTTATGTTTCTGGTAGGTTGGGCTATAGTTTCTTTTTGTGTGAAGACCAATGCAAAGAATGAGTTAAGCAGCTCTGCTTTCTCTCTGTCGCCTGTTACTTCCTTGCCATCTTCTCTCTTTAATGGACCGACTGTTTCTTTGATTTTTTTTCTTGTTATTTATATGTTGGAAGAAACTCTTTTTTATTATTATTATCTTTGACTTTTGTTGCAAGCCTTTGTCCATTCTGAGCCTTTGCTTTCCTGACTGCATCTTTACAGATTCGGGCTATCTGCTGATATTCTGCCTTAATTAACTCTTTCCATTTTTTGTACTTATACTTTTTGGCTTTGTGATCTTTATGCAACCATGCTGGTTTCTTGTTGGATTTTTTGTTTTTTTTCCTTTTTAGTGGTATTCTATTGGACTGAGCTTTTATAATCATATTTTTCAGTGTTTCCCACGCTTCTTGAGTCATAAAGATTGGCTCCCCTCCCCCCTCAATTTTAGTTTAAAGCCCTTTGGATAAGATGAGCCAGTCATTTTTTGAATATATTGTTTCCAGTTCTTGTGAGAGCAGTGCATCCCTTGCCAATCTAGGTAATGCAGAGCATGATCTACGAAGCCAAAGTGCTGTTGTCAACACCAGTTAAGCCAGTGGTTCGTTTCTAAAATCCTTTGCTCTCTCATTGGATATTGGCCTTTTATTGGAATTATAGATGAAAACACCAATTCTTTAACTTTCTTCCCTCGCTGTTTGTAATCTCTTCAGATTCATTGTTGTGTCATTGGTTCCCATGTTTTCCATTTTTCCCCCTTTATTTGACACATTTCTTTCTAGTCACCACATTTTTACTTGTGGTTTTTCGTTCACATGATACTAATGAATTACATTAATCCACAGTAATAGACTTAACAAGAAAAATCTTAACAGCGTCTCAGTGTTAACTGCTGAAAGCAATGTTATAAAATCTTCATTTTAAAATAAGAAGTATAACCTAGAAGAATACTAAGTTCTCTGAGGTTTAGGTTGGGAGAGATGGAAAAGAATAAAGTATATATCTCCATTGACTTGAAAGCATGTTTGAAATACTTATCAACCTGTATGTTTTCTATGGCATGTGCCCAGACATAGCATTTCAAATGTTATAGCTGGTGGTGCATTTATACGCCTTCTATTTTTCTTCACTCTTAGATTAGCCAGATGTGGGTATTAAAATGCAGTTGAATTTATGTTTCCTGTTAAAGTGCTCTGTTGAAACAGAAAAGGTCATTGGCCTTTAAAATGAATACGATTTTTTAACCATCTCTTTCCCTACAGATGTTAAATCTCTGTCCAAATATACTGTAGATGACTATAGGTTTTCTCAGAATTTTTTTTTCAAAAATGTTGCCTGTTTTTCTCAGTTTTCACTTTATTATGCAGATGTTCTCTCATTTGTAGGAGTAAGTAAGATGTAAATTTACATGTATGCATATGCATATATCTATATGTGTGTGACTTTATCTATCTACTGTATGCAAACACACATACATACATATATACATTCACACAGGAACTATTTTAGGCTAAACTCATGCTACCGTGAAAATATGTGCATTGTTATGGGGCTTATATGTTTGAACATTCCTCTGCTGTGAAAATATACTTGCACATAGGACACTGATTGTCCAGTAGGTATATTCTAATCTAATCTTTCCCTGATATTCTACTTTTCTATTGATTTGTTTTTATTAATGCTGTTGTAACAATTGACAATTATTATTACCATTATTGCCATAATTGTTATCATCCTCACATGATGAAAGTTCAATTATTTCAGCTGATATGATGTCAAGCTGATGTGTTTCCCAATAGACTACAGTAATCATCATGAGACTTTTCAGCAGTTTCCTAAGTCTTAGCAATGCAGAACTCTGATTTGAGCTGCTCAGTTTCAGAAGTACCTCTAATACCTACCTTTGAAAAGCATACTTGTTTTTAGCAGTACCTTATTAAGCAACTGAACCTTTGGAGTATAGTGGAATGGGCGCCTTTCACAAATCTTAGAGGGATGGTATAGAACAAGGAGAAAGCAGTAAATCACTTTGCTGAAAACCTCTCAGTTCTGAAGCTGGACTGACAGCTTTGATAAGAATGAGCCTTATCAAAAGTGGAGAAGATAGATAAAGACAGGTCCCAGTTATTGAAGCTAACTTCAATAACTAGGAGGACTAGGTTTGCGCGGGTGATTATGGGGAGGACTAGGTTCTCCCGTGTAACACCTCTCCTGCGCGAGCTGCACTGGCTTCCTGTGGTCTATCGGGTGCGTTTCAAGGTTTTGATTACGATCTTTAAAGCGCTCCATGGCATAGGACCTAGTTATTTGCGGGATCGCATCCTGCCCCATACATCCCTATGACCAATCCGCTCACACAGAGAGGGACTTCTCCGGGTGCCGTCCGCTAAACAGTGTCGGGGGGCGACACCCAGGAGCAGGGCCTTCTCTGTGATGGGCCCAGCCCTGTGGAATGACCTCCCCCTTGACATCAGGATTACTTCCTATCTCCGCTCCTTCCATGTAAAGCTCAAGACCCACCTCTTTCAATTATCTGGCCTGGCTCAACCGTAGTTTATCCTCCTCCTGACAGTCCTTTTTAAATTGTATTTTATCATGGGATATTTTAATGGCTAATTTTAATTTTCTATTATTATTATTAATGTGATATATGTTTTGATTACTACCTCCTCCATGTGTGTATATGTATGTATATGTGTGTATCTGTATGTCTATATGTATGTATGTATTTTTTATTGTACGCTGCCCCGAGTCCCTTGCGGAGAGGGAGCGGCTAACAAATTAAAAAATTGAAATTTGAACTTGGGCTTTAAGTTGCTTGAGACCAAGAGATGGTATTCAGCCAGTTCTGACAGGTTCTGGAGAACCGGTAGCAGAAATTTTGAATAGTACGGAGAACCAGCAAATTGGCTGGCCCCAGCCCCACTGCCTCCCAGCCGATCTTCTTTTGTTGCCCTGAACAGGAGAACAGAGCTGGAAAGCAGGTTAGCAGGGTGGGGAGGGATTTGAGATTTTGCAGTAACCTTCCCCTGCCATGCCCACAGAACTGGTAGTAAAAAAAAACCAAATCCCACCACTGTTGAGACCCCATAGGACATCACAAACCAATGGAAGATTTTAAACCTTAACTAAGGCAGAAACTTCACTTTGTCTAAATTGGATATCCACATTATGAACTCACTTCTGCCTTGAGGATCCACCACTGAGTGGAGAAATATTGCACTATTCATTAGTTTATACTTTTTTGTTAAAATATGACGCTTACAGTATTATGGACAAATGCTTAAGATAATTTATGTAAGGAACTGAGCTTCTCGAGGAAAGTCTAATTTCAGCTGGAAGGATAATGCTGGCCACATATTTGATGCTTGGTGTATTCCCAAATATCAGCAAAATCCATCACTGAAACAGCTAAAGCAAAATTCAATTGAGCATACAGTATCTCTATGCAACTCAAGATCGTGTCCCTATTTAACCTACCATCCAAACTCTAGCAAGCATAGCATCTCCTTGTGTTGGTTAAGATCCTACAGTGTGGACGGGAAAAAGGGCCGCTTGGGAATGTGTTATGGTTTAATTTATGTGCTGTCTCTTATCAACTCAAATACAAGCTCTTCCTGTTCACTCTACTTACTATTAAAAGAAAGGACCACATTACTGCTGTGATAAACCATTGATTAAGGTTTATAATAGCAATAATCCCTTCGAAATTCATTGTTACTGCAGTTAATGGCCAGTTTATTAGAGCGTTAACCATCCTTGGCAAAGGGGTAAGTCGTTTAATGCTGGTAATGACCAATTTCTCAAGGGTTATTGCTTAAATAACAATCCTTAGTTAGATATGTTCCTAACCAACAGATATAGCTCCAGCTGGAACCTTCTCCTGTGAAATAATTGCTCATTATTATTCCCAAGTTCTGCCATTATACTTCAAAGTTTCAAATCCAAAGGGTCATTTAGTGGGGAAAGTATCAAAGAACTGACAGCAAAGTCCTAAAGTAAGTTCTGGACTGGTGCTCAGATTTATGGACATGATCAGATTTGCAAGATAGTAATACATAGGAACAGTAACAAAGGACATAATTTGGGACTGTATTCATAACACATCTGTCAACAGGAACCAGCTGGTTAGACAACTACTAGCCAGCAACAGCAAAGTAGCTCAAATAAGGTCAGCCACTGCTATGAGTCTACAAAATTCAAAATGATTGAGGTTTATGTGACTCTCTGGTGGCTATCTAGAGGTCATTCCGATTTTTGCTGTTCAGATACAATAGTCCTAATTGTTGCAGGACTGCCTTGCTGTCAAGATTTTGTGTTGCACTCTCTGGAGTTAAAACAATAGCTGGTGTTGCACCTGGGATTTACTGGCCAAATAAGTAGGGAACACAGATTTGAAGAATACAGCTACTCACTCCATTACATCTGGAAAAACAATCTTTGCAATTGAGCATTTCTTAGAAGACGCCTGGTTTTTTTTTAAAAGCCACAAGTGTGAACTTATTTAAAAGTTATGTGGGTTTGCAACTTAATTCTCAGATTCTGTGATTCCACTCCAGATGAAACACACTTACAGTTCTTTACTTTTGAGCACCAGTTTGATCTAGTGGTTGTGGAAGCAGGCTACAAACAGACAGGCTAGTTGTCTGGCTGGTTTTGAGTAATTTTGGGGCAGCCACAAGGAAAAGATAGCTAGATAGAGGAGAGATGATTAGGTTAGGTAGGTAGGTAGGTAAGTAGGCAGGCAGGCAGGCAGGTGAATAATAGATGGGTTTTCAAAAGAATTATATTCATCACATTAAATGAGAACTAGGAGAATAATATTTAGCCATGATGGCAAATCTATGGTATGCGTGCCGGAAGTGGCATGTAGAGCCATCTCTTTGGGAACGCCAGCCATTGTCCGTTGCTCTTCCAGGTTCTGGCATGCACATGCAGGCTGGCCAGCTGGTCTCCACGTGTGTGGGAGCTCTGGAAACCAGAAGAGCAGCTCCCTGGCATGCATGCATGCACAAGGAAGCTGAGCTTCCAGTTTCCAACATGCACGCACAGGCCAGCCAGCTGATCTTCATGCATGCATGCAGAATACCATGTGGCTAGTGAGCATGCACATGCTGGAAACTAGAAGCTCAGCTTCCCAGTTGCAGTTTCTGGTGCTCCCTCATGCATGCTCCCGTTTCAGCACTCGGTTCTGAAAAGGTTTGCCAACACTGATATATAGGATAATTTTTCCACCTGACTCTAGGGACAAATATGTGCTCCTTAAGAGATACAAATGTAAAACAGATTCTGGGCCAGAGAAATTCCAATTACTTATTTTGTGAAACAGAGAAGGACAAATAAGATCAAAGTTAGTTCACTCCATGATTTATGGATCTGTTCAAGTTTGAAAAAGAAATGCAGAGGTCATCTTCATGATCCTCCTTAGATTCCTAAGTGCAGTACTACCTCCCACCTCTGGAATAAGATGATGGAGATCGAATAGGTCAGTCAGATACAGATAGTTGTGCATTACTATAGAAAATACTTACTCTTGGCTTTAATTAAATAAAAAAAACATCACCCCAGAACCTATGGAGGACAAATGTGCCACTGCCAAAGCCCGCTCTAATATTCTACTCTACCTATTGCTTACTTTCTTGCCTTATCTGGATTCTTTTTAATAGTCAGCAAAAATCTCACTGATAGTGCAGTGTGTGTCTTTGTTTTTTTGCCAAAGAAATAGTAATAAATAACTCTCTGGCAGGCCAAACTTTTTACAAGTGGGGGAGAAAGTGATTCAAGGCAAGAATCTTTCTTCCTGAACGGTGCCTCCCTCTCTGTTCAAGATAAAGATAGTTCTTCAATTAGACTAAAACTCCAAAAATTGAAAGCTACATTTGGACTACAACAGTCCTGATTCTTGCTTGGATAGCGGTAGATTTTATTCAGCAACATCTGGAATTATTAATGGAGCAATTAATTCCTCACCTTTCTTTAAGCAACTGAGCAACACTTTTTATGACTATTCAGGCAATCCTGGGAGGATGCAGATATGTCAACCTTGGCCCATTGAATTGGCTGATGACTGCAAGCCCCAGTTCTGAGCTATTCCTGCATTGTAGTTTCTACTGTTATTATCTCAGCTGTGGGACATTCAAAAAAATAAAAGGAGGAAAAGGGCACCAGACTTCCATGGCTTCACCCAGAATGGGAAGCCAAGCTGGGTCATCCAGGATGTGTCACTCTTTTCCACGTACATATTATTCCCGACATAAAACCCCTGACAAGCTTGAACTTTTCCTCGACTGACATGTTTACAAGGGAAGTGCCTCTTTGACAGGAAAATTAAGCATATCCATCATTTAATGAGCTTCTTAATGAATGGCTCGCCGATCACCTTAGGCCTGGTAAAGTAGTTTATTGATCCTAGATTGTCTCCCCACTCTTTTTCTATTGTTTTTTTTTTCCCTTGAAGAAGAAGAGTTTTCTGTGTCATGGCCAAAATTAGACTGGTTTTGCTTTAAGTTAATTAAGTGGGCATGTGGCTCCTTGGACCCAAACATTTTATTTTATTACCCATTCTCCTTTCTTTCTTTATTTTTTTGCCTAGGAATTTTTATTGTTTTTCTCTTTTCAACATATGTTACAGTCGTTATGTCAACATTTTGTACATTGTCATATCATCTTATCTATACATGTTTTTCTCTTTTAACCATATATTACAGTCATTATATTAACATTTGTACCTTGTTATATCATCTTATCTATTACCTGTTTATAATATTCCGCTTCTATATTTACATACTTTTATACACAGTTCTATACGTATTTATATATATTGTTTTTGGCTTAATTATTTTTCTTGTTTTCTAACCATTCATACCAACTATTCCAGATTTCATAATATTCTGATTCCTCTTTATCTTTTAATTTTAGGGTTAATTTATTCATCTCTGCGCAGTCCAATTTTTTTTATCATTAATTCGTCGGGGGGGGGGGGGGTAGTAGTTTGTTTCCAGTATTGAGCGAAAGCAATTCTAGCTATAGTTAGAAGATGTGTTAGTAAATATTGAATTTTTTGTGTGTATTTCCCTTTGATTATTCCCAGCAAGAAGGTTTCGGCTTTATATTTTATTTGTTCTCTCGTGATTTCTTGCACCCATTTCCAATTTTTTTTCCAATATCCTTTCTCCTTTCTTTTACCTTTCGTTCCCTTCACCCTAACTCGTTGTCAGAACCTAGGGAACAAATGCCAGCTGTGGGCTTCTCACACCCATTTAAACATCTGGAAATGATTGCCTTTCTCTTTATAATTATCCAGAAGCTAACATTTCAATTGCTTGAGGTTTTATGTCCCAGAAACCAATTCATTCCTATATAAAACATGTTTACGGGGTCTTTCTTTCCCTTAAGGGTTTTTTCCCCTTCCATGGTTCTCTTAGTTCTAAAGTGAATAGGACCCAACTATTAGCAGGTGATGCCTAGGTTTTAGACTTTCTAGGAACAGATCCCTGTGGGGCTCTTTATAAAAACCACTGAGAATGATTTGCTAAGATGTTACTAAAGGACAATGGGCCAAGTTGCAACTAGTGAACTACAGAAATATTTCTGGTGTGGCAAATTAGCTGCTGAAGGTAGAGAAATGGTGGGCAATATGAATCATCCTGCCTCATTGTAGTCTTTTTTGTTGTTGTTGTTCCTTCAGTGCCTGGGGCTTCTTCTGCAGGACCCTATCTGAGTTGGACTAGAACCAAGGTTTTGTTTTCTGAGCTTTTGGACTCACAGAGAAATTTCCTGAGGATGGACTCCAGCAAGAGTTGGAAAACTCGGAAGACAAAACCTCTGCTCCTGGCGATCAGCCCAGATTGTGTCCTGCAACAAGATGCTGGGATATGTATATTTACCTTCATTTGAGGAGCTTCCTCTGTTTCCAAAATTTTCTATCATGGGTTTCCCCATTTGCAAGGAGTAAACATGATGTCTGGAGGCTATAAAATACTTTTAGGAGTAATGGTGACCAAAGCAACCACAATCATGTCTCAAAAACAGCCACTAGTGGTGGTGTCAACATGCAAATGCTATTATTATGTACTAACATGGAGTATCTGATAAAAGTATGAAAGTCCAGCATTTCTGTCATTACATCATCATCCATGTGTCACTCTTTGTATCTCCCCAAAGAGGACTTGAGTCTACAACTGTTTTTTTTAAAAATCTCTTGCAGTCACATGTTTTTACACAACTTCCAAGAACATAGTGATAATTCTAGCCTTACCCATATGGATGACTTAGACAGACTTACTTCTACTGTTCATCTTAAGCATTCTTTGTCCAAGTCTGCATTGGAAGATGGCATCATTTGTCATTATAAATAGCATGTTTTTAAAAATTGAAAGCACACGAGGCATTTCTAGAGCTAATGTAACATTTCCAGATATTGAAGAAGTCTTTTAGGTATCATCATTCTAAGGCCTCCAATCACTACTGGTATAAGAGTAGAGTTCTTTTTCATATAAAATATTATTAATAAAAGTAAAGAGAATGAAAGAATATTTTATTTCTTTAATATTTATTAAATTGTATTCCTTTATTAAATTAGTTTACGTTATTTATGTAAACTAAATAATAAATATGTGATTGGTTTACATTGTTCTCAGTAGCTTAAACACAAGCTCATAGCATCTGGAAGCCAACAACTGCCAAACTTGAGTGGGAAACTTCTAGTGGGTGGGGTAAGATCCAGAACATCTGGAGAACTTCTACCATTCTCATTACTTCAGAAGCATTTTTGTATTTCTGGGAATGAGACCTCTGGGTGGCCTTTGGGACAAACTGACAAGCATTGACCAATCTCATGATTTCACCAAGATTTTGCAATATTTGGCTCTCATTTAAAAGCTTTTGCACTCAAGGGTGCTGAAAGGAGAACAATGGTGTTTGTTTTATTTCCTGGCTTGGGATAATAAGCATTCTTGTCTTAGAAATTCTGGCCTAGAGAAACTGAAGGGGGGAGGGGCAGCAATGAATGTTCTTTTGTAAAAATCTACCACGTCTTCAACGTGGTTCTTCAATTGTATTATTAAATACATTTAATAATTTTCACAGGTCACCGCCATTTGGGGGATAGAATTGTTGTTGCATCTGCTATTTTAATTTTCCACAATCCTTCCAATTTACCATTACTTTGGAATTGGAATCATTAATAAGGAGTCTGTGGCCACCCACAGATACTTCCCTCAACACTAACAACAAGACCTGCCTGACTTCATTTTCATTTATTTAAAAATAAAATAAAACAAAATAGGAAATGAACACACAAAAGTCTCCCCATCATTTTTTTTATTTCTAAGCTAACAGATAGTGGGGGGGGGGGTAAAATTGTGGACAAACATTGGATGACAGCAACGTCTTTTCTTTATCCCCTTGCTGCCATTTATTGCCCATTTATTGCCATTTATTGTTGGATAAAAGAGGAGGAGGTCACTCTAATAGGGACATAAAAACAATAGCAGTATAGCATGTTCTATATGCATGCTTTTCAATTTAAAGCAAATGTTTTGACTTCCAATGCATTTCTTTTAACCAAAACAGCAATGGTTTAAAATGCAGGCTCTTTATGTCCCCTGAACTTTTGACAGCATTGTCTTCTGACATGGTTTGGAAGAGTTGGGGATTTTTTAAAATCAATTTTCCGATTCAACTATGAAAACTCAGCACATCTCAAATGAAATCAAGGAGACTTTTCTTGTGTGGCATGGGTTGAAATGCAGGTGGTTAAATTAACAAACAAATCAACTTATCATTTCTGGGAATCTTGTTGACATCCAGGCTGTTAGCAGGAAATTCCAATGAATCAAACACAGGGTCACTTATATTGGATTGTGATTACAGTGATATCTCAGTACTCATTGTTAATTGGTTCAGGGACGAATACCCAAAAAGAAAAAAAATGAAGAAAATTTCAAAACAATTTTTCCTATAAGGAATAATGTACTGAGTTACAAGGCAGCTGACACTGACAGGTCCTAGCTTGTGTATTGAGCACCAAACAAACTACCCCATTTCTCTGAAAATAAAACCTCCCTGGATAATAAGCCCAATCGGGCTTTTGAGCACATGCACTAAAATAAGCTGTCCCTTGAAAAGAAGTCCTCCCTGAAAATATTGCAACACAGCAGCAGCCATGAGTTGACCACGCTCGCCACCTCCTGCATCTCAAAAATATTAAGACCTCCATGAAAATAAGGCCAAATGTAGGTTAAACAGCATCACCCCCAGATGGATGTGTAACTGGCTGACCAACCGCACTCAACCTGTAGTCCTCAATGGAACTGCATTGTATATGGAGGGAAGTATGCAGTGGAGTACCCCAAGGCTCTGTGTTAGGCCCAGTATTCTTCAACATCTTCATCAATGATTTGGATGAGGGGACAGATGAGGAACTTTTCAAATTTGCAAATGACAACAAGCTAGCAGGAATAGCCAACATTCCAGAAGATAGGCTTAAGATAGGATCTTGATAGATTTGAACATATCTAACAAAATGAAATTCAATGGTGAAAAAAGTAAGCTTCTACATTTAGGCAAGAAAAACAAAATGCACAGGTACAGTTTATGTGACCTCGCTCAAGAGTAGTAACTGGGAGAGGGACTTTGGAGTCCTAGTGGACAATTATTTAAATATGAGCCAGCAGTGTGCAGCAGCTGCCAAAAAAGCCAACACAGTTCTAGGCTACATAAACAGAGGGATAGAATCAAGATCATGTGAAGTATTAATACTACTTTATAATGCCTTGGTAAGGCCACACTTGGAATACGGCATCCAGTTTTGGTTGCCATGATGTAAAAAAGATGTTGAGACTCTAGAAAGAGTGCAGAGAAGAGCAACAAAGATGATTAGGGGACTGGAGGCTAAAACATATGAAGAACGGTTGCAGGAACTATGTCTAGTTTAATGAAAAGAAGGACTAGGGGAGACATGATAGCAGTGTTCCAATACCTCAGGGGTTGCCATAAAGAAGAGGGAGTCAAGCTATTCTCCAAAGCACCTGAGGGCAGCACAAAACAATGGGTGGAAACTAATCAAGGAGAGAAGCAACCTAGAACAAAGGAGAAATTTCCTGACCCCCTCCTTTCTGAGGCAGCTCCTCAAATATTGGAAGACTTCTATCATGTCTCCCCTGGTCCTTCTCTTCACTAGATTAGCCATGCCCAGTTCCTGTAACCGTTCTTCATATGTTTTAGCCTCCAGTCCCCTAATCATCCTGGTCCTGATCATTCAGGCTATCTAATTGTTCTCCCATCACTGCTGCAACTAAGTCCATCACCTTGATTCCATGATCTTCTTCTTTTCCCTTCCACCTTTCCCAACATTAGAGCCTTCTCCAGAGAAGGAGATATTTGTTTAATGTGTCTGAAGTATGATAATTTGAGCCTGGTCATGAGTGTTTCCAGTGAGAACTCTGGGTTGATTTATTGATTAAGGCCTTCATTTTTTTCCCCCAGCTTTCTGCACTATACAGATGCCATCAAAAGAAAATGCAACTTTTGGTTCTATCAGCAGAAATATCATTTTCAAATTACAGCAAATAATATTTCCATTAGATGTATATAACAGTATATATGACTTTTTCAGAGGAAAGTCAGAGGGAGTGGGATTAGAGAAAAAAAGATGGGCACAGGAGTATGTGGATCAACCTCTGGATCAAATCATAAATTTGATCTGAATCATTGATCAATCTGATGTGTCCATTTCAAATCGACTGAGAATATTAATTCAGTGTGACATTCCAATTCACCTTTCTAATTTGATTGAGCCAATTGACTTGAAGATACAGTAAATTCTTCTTCAAACAGAGAAGAATCAAAGTATCAAATAATGTAGCTCATTAAAAAAAATAATTGATGGGCGGAGGGGTTAAGATGCTCTCCAAATTTAGAAACATTGTGGAGTTGTTAAACTTTGATTTAAGGGCGTCTACTAAAAACAAACTGAGTATGGCATTACCATGAGTTTTCTAGACCTTAAATTATGGAGTTCAGAAGCTAGCTTCGACCTTGGTTTGATTAGAATTACTGATGAAGAAAACCCACCACCCGTCCTGGTTCTCAAGACTGAGATACTTTAAATAAGCATGGATGATTTTGACACCTTCTCAAAAAGGCTCCACAATTCCTCATGTTAATGCGACTTTAATGTTTTCAAACTTTCCCATCCCTTATTTAGTTAAAAGAAATGGTTCTCAACATCCTTGAAAGTTTTAGGAGCCGTGATTATACCAGTGATCCAGTTTCCTAACATCATTCCAGAAATAAAAAGAGGGGGGGGAGAGACACCTTTTTTTATCTATCATCTCTTAATCGTATGATTTATTCCTGGCTCTCTTTCCACCCTCCAAATACTTGCCAAATAGAGTTGCCCCAGTGATGGTTTGTTTTTTGCGACAGTTGCAATAATGCAAATCCTTCTACGAAGGTGTTCATATTTCAAATTCTGCTGACATATTAACCACCTTGGGAAAATGAAGCATGTACAGGGCAGAGAAATGGAAATCAGACTCCCTTTTCTACAGACCCGACTTGATGGTAGATTTTTGAGCTTCCCCTTTGTTTCTCGCAGTGGAACACAGAGGACGAATCTTTCAATGAGGAGATGATACTGGGTTTGGGGTTTTTGTGTGTGTGTGTGTGTGCTGTGTTCCAGTTTTTGTGTAATTTCACAAGGTGCAAATGGGCTCTCCAGCTCCCAAATGCCATATTGGTGGTTTGTCATAACAGTCATCAGTAACTGTCACCTCCTGCCTTGGGCTTAATTAACCCACTCGCTCATTAGCATGTCCGTGCAGTTGTAAGGAATGAAAGCCTGATTATTTTCTACAACAGTCGTAGCCAATTACTGCACCGAAATGGAGGCACATTAATCAAATCTTTAGTACAGTGGCAAATTCAGAGATATCAGATTGCAAAAGCCTGCAAAACTAATATGTCACTGTCAATGGGGCTACACAGGCATTTAGTGAATTGCATTAAATAGATGGCTTTGCTGAAACCACATGAATTTAATATGTGATGGGATCTGGAAGCTATTAGCGTGACATGGTAAAGGACTGAGAACTTGGCAGTTTGGGATTTTTCCCTTGAACTTGATAAACCTCTATCATAAGCAACTTGTACATGTGCAGGAGGCTTTTGCACATGCCTGGAAAATGAACACGCTTTGCATGCTTCTTCACCAACACACAAGATGAGGAGAACACAGCACAAAAAGTGCAATAGTGGGAAATGTTACATCTAACCAATTGTCATTGTCTAGCAACAGGCAGCAAGTGTGAAATGAAGGACATCGTTCTTTAGTTGTTCTCTAACAGGAATCCCCAATTTTTTCAGCTCATCAAAACCTTCATAAAGTTTCAAATTGTTTATCAAACATTTACTGTGTGGGAATCATTCACACTGTGGGAACAATTTAAGAAATACTTTTTTTAACTAACAGTAATGTGAATGATGATGATGATGATTGATGATGATGATGATTGATGATGATGATGATGATGATGATTGATGATGATTAATGATGATGACTTGGAGAGTCCCATTGACCTTTACAAGTCAATAGACTACTACAGGGAATTTTCTTATACAGCATAATCAATCTCAAGAACGTACATCCATAAAATGTAACAATGTGCTTGCTTTTTTAAAAAAGTAATTGGATCAATGGTATATCGAGGATTGGGTTGCTCTAAATCAGATGTTCCAAAACAATTCCCCTGTTTTCAGAAAAAAAAAAACACCTGGTATTTCCATTCAAGCTAGGAAACACCTTGAAGTTTACTTATCCCACTGAGACAGAGAGAAGATGGTAAAGCATTATATTCCTCTTAAAGAGAGATATTCAAGTGTACTTACTTCTGGTGGAACTTACTTCTAAGAAAATCTATTTGTGGTCATACACTATATTGCCAAAAGTATTCGCCCACCCATCCAAATAATCAAAATCACTTCCATGGCCACAGGTGTATAAAATCAAGTACCTAGGGATGCAGACTGTTTTGACAAACATTTGTGAAAGAATGGGTCGCCCTCAGGAGCTCAGTGAATTCCAGCGTGGAACTGTGATAGAATGCCACCTGTGCAACAAATCCACTCGTGAAATTTCCTCGCTCCTAAATATTCCACAGTCAACCGTCAGCTGTATTATAAGAACGTGAAAGTGTTTGGGAACGACAGCAACTCAGCCACAAAGTGGTAGGCCACGCAAACTCATCCAACATCAGTGTGCGACCTCACAAATGCGCTTCTGGAAGAATGGACAAAAATTCCCATAAACACACTCCTGAAACTTGTGGGCAGCCTTCACAGAAGAGTTGAAGCTGTTATAGCTGCAAAGGGTGGACTGACGTCATATTGAACCCTATGGATTAGGAATGGGATCTCACTTCCAGTAAATTCATATGCGAGCAAAGGCAGGTGAGCGAATACGTTTGGCAATATAGTGTATTGGAAACACCAAGGAAACACCATAAACTCCCAGATAACATGTTGGTGTTTGTGCTTTTCTAGAAAGCTTCTTCCACATTCTTTGAACTGGCAAAGAAACCAGGTGACAGGTATGACTGATGATTTCGCACCAATAGGGGTTGTCCTTACATAAATTGCCTTCCTCAGCAACTTGCCTCTGCTATCGCTTTAATTTCACTGCAAAAGGTACCCTCCCAATATATTTGCATATTTCCTTTCACAATAACCTAATCTGCCTTCCAGTTTATACATACATACTGAGATGATTTTGCTCTCTTTGCCCCCCTTCCTTTCTTTTGTTTTCTCTTCTCCCCCCCCCTCCAAGACATCCATCTATCCAGTGGGGAGGAGCAACTGAATTTAAGTATCAGTAATTTCATTATCTCTAGCACAGAAAAACAAATTTGAGAGGGGAAGCATAGCAATGCTGAAAACATGGGAACAATACATTCCATCAATTGAACATATATATGGTGTATATGTGTGTACGAGAGAGAGGGAGGGAGAGAGGCAGAGAGAGAGAGAGAGGAGTGGAGGGAGAGATGTCAGCTGTCTTATGATATTTAATATACTTTACCCAAAACTTTTAAATGGAAACAGATTCAGATCATACATCACTATTTTACCTTTGGTATTGTCTTATTTGTATTGGCCATAAAACTATTTTTGATATGGAAAATGGGCAAGATCCTTCTAGGGTGCATGACGGATATTTTCAAAAACAGTGCATGGAGTCTTCAAGAAATCACAAAAAGCTAAGTTGCATATTTGGTAGATCTAACACAGGGTCACATATGACCTTCCAACCCAATCTTGGTATCCTTCCAAACCTCCTCTGATCATATTGCCAAATTTCATTAGCAAAAATACCAATAATCATAGGTGTGCTTGTATTAAAACATACAATACCAGATGTATTGTGTTACTATCTTTTCTTTCATCTATTTTACTCTGGAATTAGAACCTGTGTTTTATTTTTGTTTTGTTTTTTAATATGGTCCTAAGGCTAATCAATAATTAATTAATAATCAATACACTATCTACGACTACTATTTTTCCCCAAAAGAATGTATTCTAGTGTTGCCAAAATGTTATTAGCATTTTGAGAGATTATTCATTTTATGCTGCATAGCAGTCCAATTTAAACCAGGAGAAGAGACAGGTTTCACAAGATGTGTGTTTCTGGTTGTATATAGCAGGTTTCCTGTGCTTCTGTCATTTTGGATGGCCATCCTTTTTGACATTTTTAGTACATTGGTGGGACCAATGCCATTTTGCCTATTCCACAGATTACTTCTGGATGCTAATGTCCAGGATCTTTATAGCCAATTCAAGCAATATCAACCAAAAATGAAAATTGTTGGTGTGGATTGCATCTTTCCACCTCACCCTGTGCCCTTCCTTCCTGTTACCTGTCTGCTATGCCATTTCTGAATAAAGAGTTTGCACTCTTTCAGAAGGCAGACATATATTCATAAATGTGTCACTGATACATTGCAACCATAATACCTAGCAAGTGAGTTGTGAGTTCCATCCTGATTCTCCACGTGCCATTACTTCACCTGTCAGTCATCCTATTTTGGGCCGTAAATTTAACACTCTTTCAGAAGTTCACTGAACTCATGTTCAGAAATAGTCTAAATGATAGTTAACAGACTGGTTTCAACCTGTTCGTCAGATGCCAATTATTCGAAGCACTCCTATACCCTTGGACCATCCTCACTCAACCAGTTATTAAAGAGAGCAATTGAGGGTTGTTTTTTCTACCAAGTGAGGACATCAGTGGGAGGAGAAGTTAAGCAAGGAAACCCACCAATCGCTTTCCTTAAATTGTCCCACATTAAAACAGTAAGAACAGCATCACTCGCCAGCTTCATTACCGAAGCATAATTGGGATCAAAAATGAGGGCACTTTAGTTTATGTCAGCATGTTCTTCTCCGGGCTCAAAATTGGAGGAAAGCACTTTATCATAGCAAAGTGACTGTGCCAAGACATTATGTACCGGTAAGGAATAAAATCAGGAAACAGATTCAAATGAAAGTCTCCAGATGTTGAAGATATCCAAACCATATTTCTCATGGTGATCACATGGGCGGAACAAAATTTTGAACTTGGTATTTGGAATCTAGCTTCATTTTACCCATAAATATGACACCTAGATTCAAGGAACGAGACTTTTGTACATTATCATCCAAAAAACTACTATGTTCTATAGAAAAAACAAAATGTGTTTTGGGGTTCTGTTCTTTGATCATCTATAGGCTTTTGACTTAGTAGACAAGCATCGGTCTCTCTGTGCCTTTGGGTCTGTCTCCTTTTCTCTCTTTTTGCAAATGTCCGGGATCACATTATAAAATAGCAATGTCATCCTGGACATTTTGTATGAGATGAGAATGTGCAAACATTCTGGTAATGATAGTCAATACTTCCTTTCTGGCATTTGCTTTGCAGGCAATAACCCTAGGAGACACCTAAAATTGAAAGGGAGAGGGAGAGGGAGAGGAAGGGAGGGAGAATAAATAGAAGCATGTCACAACATTCTTGCACTTAAATTGAAGAGTAGCTCCCACCTGTGAAGTTTTTGAGTTATGGGCCTTTTCTGTTTGTGGAAGAAATGTAATACAGACCTTTGGTCAGACAGATCCAAGAGTTGGAGCCTAAGCTTCTTAGGTATACATGACTTTAAAGGATATGTAATTAGATCTTGATTGATTATATGCCAGAGACTTGGTGTATTAATTATATCTCAGTCAATTAATCATGTACATTTTGGTCAAGGAATTCATCAGTTAAAATAGCTTCTATTTGCATATAGACCAAAGGAAATGCTTATTTTAAAATTATGCATGCAAGTATGAATAATGCACGCAAATATAAGTGAAAAAATGGTCCCCTTTTATGATAAAGGTAGACCTCTTCTTAGATAATACCTACCAGTCTTTTTCATAGTTCTAGAAGTGCTCTTATGCTGAATTATCACACCTTACAATATGCCATGGTTTGTAGAATAAACCAAAGGGACCAGGATGATACATAAATCTAAGCTATAAAACATGCTTTACAAACACCATGTTAGGCTTCATTTGTCAAGTGGGGAAAAAAATCAACCAAATCATATTAAAGCTTTAATGCTGTGACCCCATCCTATAACCTGAAATATTGCATACATTACAGGCTTGGGTGTCTGACCTGCCAATGATAAAAGCAAATGTTAATTTGATTATGATTGGATTAATGCATGTACTCTAATATGGGATTACCATCAAGCAGCGTTAAAAGCAGTCATTCTTCCAGCCCTCAGCAATAACATTGCTAGTGAGACTGTAAGGCCAGGTTACACTTGTACTTCAGATCCTGTGTCATATGCCTTGATACCAAATTGCTATATCATTTCTGTCTTTGGTCTCTGCTTCTATTGAGTTTCCATAATTACCCTTAAGGACAATTTTGTTAGTTTCCCATAGGATATGAGTTACCAATGGTAAATACCAAGTTATTTAGGAATGAGAAAATAAACCTGACATGATTTAATCTACATCATTTATTACAATTCACTTGCAAAATTAATTTATTCACTTTTCAAAATAAATGTTTTAAAAATATTTTAATTGAAATTGCAAATTAATTCAGAGGTCATTCAGGCTGATGATTCAGTTTAAATTGCTGGTTTAAGTCATAAAGTCAGTTCAGTTTGGAGATTTGATGAAATCTAATCTTTGTGCAGCCTTACAAATCATATTGTTGCTCTCATAGGCATTCAAATTTCCCAACAGACTAATCTCCAGATCTCAAGAATCTGAGGTAAATGCAAGAATTGCTTAAATATATTTAAGCAATATTTTCATGAGCAGTAAACAGAAAATTTCTCCACAAAGATTAATATTTGAGTCAATTTCAACCAGTTTAAACCAATGTTTTAATTCGTAATCTAATGATTTTCATTTTATTTATTTATTTAGTTGGTCACTCATGTACAAGATAACAGGAATGAGAATAAACATGAATAAGAACACAGACAGACAGGACAAGACAGACAGATCTAGTTGTTTATTTTGATTCTCTACTAAAACAGGCATAAAAAGAATCAATATCAGAGACAGGGCTAAGAAAATAAATAAATCCCAGGGCTCTGTTTCCTTCAGTCTTTCAATTCTCACTACTTGATGCTAAAAAGAAAAGAACAAAAGTGTTGCTAGCTTTTTTTCTAAAAAAAGTGGGAAATGGAGGTCACTTCCCAAGGTCAATTTTCTTTGGAGAAGTGACCACTGGAGACTTTGTAGGAAATTCTTTGCTTACACATTTTTAATCTGAGAAGAACAAGAGTGAATAGTACAATTCATCTCTGGACTCCAATTGAAGACGCTTGGACTAAGTTCTCCACGCCAGGATGCTGATAAAAGTATGATCCAAGTGGTGAAAAGTAAAAGGAAGGGTAATAATTCAATGGTGAAAGAGAAAATGTTCTCTTCACTCCCTGCCATTTGTAGTTAAAAGGGCTTGGGAAGTCTGTTGTTGCTGCAGACCTATGACAGAGGCTAATTGGATTTCTTTCCTTTCAAGCTTCAAAATTGAATGGTGGTTTGAAACAATAAAGCTCAATGCAAGTGGCGTGAAGAAGAGAGGTAGAGTGCCAAAGGACTACAGAGGATGACATTGTGTTCAAAAAGACAACCAGGTCATGGTTGTTTCAAAGGTGGTTTTTCAAAAGGCAACTGGACTGTTTTTTCCTTGAAGAACAAGATGTTTTGCTTCTCATCCAAGAAGCTTCATCGGTTTTGGCAAGAAGGATCATGTTTCTTTGCAGCCATCTGGTTGTTAGCATTCTCTCTGAGAGCTCTTGAGCCCACTTATCTGTGCTCCCAGGGCCACCTGTATCAGTGCAAATGGGGACAAAATCTTCTTGGAACTGCTGCAAGAGCTGTGTTGTATACAGGAGATAGGTAGTGTCCTTCCCCCTCTGTTGAGAGAGGGCTGCTTAATGTTAACATAAATGGCCTCTTTTACCCCTCTTTCAAATCAGTGATCCCCTCTGTCCATTGTCCTCTCTATCCATTCTGCCAGAACCAATGAAGCTTCTTGAATGAGAAGCAGAATGTCTTCTTCAAGACAAAACAGCCCACTTGCCTTTTGAAAAAGCATCTTTGAGATTATGTTCAAAATTCTTAGCTAATAACTGCATGCTTTGCAGCACAATGGTATGAGAATAATATTTATATTATATTCTTTCAGTTGCTTCAACTTATGTACAAATGTCAACATAACCTCTGACTCTTAATATTTTATGCTGTAATTTCAAACTGAACATCTATCCTTACTTGCAATATTTCAATCACCAAGAAACATGTTTTTTTTTCCATTCTTTATCAAGTGATTTTTTTTTTAACAAAGAGATGCCTAGAATTTTCTGCATGTAAATATATGCTCCACCACTGAGGAATTCTAAGAATTATATTTCCCTTGGAGACTTACCAACTGTTATAACATACACCAATCTCTCGCTAGTGGTTTGTGGACCACAGATAAAGAACCACTAGTCTAAAATATCCCCATCCAGTTAATAATGATTCATCTACATTGGAAAATAGCAGGAAATTGTTTGTTCAGTCTGCTTTCTATTTTCCTCTGGCCAATATTCAGTTTCTGTTGGAAATTTTACAAAGGCATATTTTTTAAAAAAACTGTTAGGAAGTAATCTATCTCTCAATCTTTCTCCAAGTGTGGTCTTCCAAAGCATGATGGTTTTGGGCTACCTTGTCTGAGCAAAACAGGGTTTTAAATAAAGAAAGACTTAAATGTGTCTCATTATTCAACCGGAGTAAGTAACTTAATCATAATCTTCTGTGGTTTAGAGCAAAATCTAGGAAAACAGCATTCTGGCACAGTGGAATATTACATTTATTGATTCATGGTTTTTGCTATTAACTATAATTTTGATTACCACAAATAAAGAAAGGAGACTAGCAAAGATATTGTAAATATTAATTGTAATCCCCAAATTGTTTCTGATGCACTGTGATTCCACAGCTAAGCAAGACTTGTGGGTTGAGTCTGTTTTTAATAGTTTTGCTTTCTGTGTGAACATTCTTAACTTTGCAAATAGTTTGTTATTCTACATAGGCTTTACTCAAACTGGGCATCCTTCAGATGTTTAGATTTCAAATCCCAGAATCCTTAGCAATTGTCGTATGAGTTAGGCAATTATGGAAGTTGTAGTGCACACATACCTGAAAACCATCAAGTTCAAGAAATTTTCTAGGTGCCCTATAATGCATCATAACAAAAGTTCATCAATCAAAAACAACCACCAAAAACCATTCATATGTGTGCTTTCTTTTTTAACATTTCTTTTCGTCTTCTTCACTGAAAAGCAGTCTTACGTCTAGAATCCTATTATGGCTTCCTTCCATGGATGGACATATATTTATGGGACAATAAAATACACCCTTTTGTTCATGCCTATGATGATGAGTGGTGATCTAGTGCTTGAAGACGCACACCTCCCATTCGGAAGGTTGAGAGTTCAATCCTAGGTAGCGGCAGATGTTTCTCTCTCGGGGTGCAAAGAAAAAAATATCCGCTGAGAACTCTGCATGGCATCAGGAAGGACATCCTGTCACCCCAACTTTACTCCAAATTAAGAGATTAGAGGGTCATAAAAAGGGGGGGGTCATGTCTATCATGCACTGAATTAAGCACAGTAATCAAAAATCAGATCATGGGGACAATGCCAAAATTGAAAGGGTCTAATATCCATATCCATAGGAAGTTACCTAATGAAGGCTAGGCTTCCCTTAAAACTGAACTTAGTCTCTATAATGACATACAATATACAAGAGAATATTCCTGGTACCAAATGTACCAAATATCATTTCTCCCATAATGAAAAGATTAGTTTATGGAATAAGCAGCAAAAAAATAAGTAATAGAAAAGCAACTTATATGTTGATAGTTGTATAATTGTGGTATACAAATGTCAGACATTAATTGACTGATTGAATGAATGTACTGAGAAGAAAACAGTGTGCTGAATTAAGCAGGAGTAGAAATAGAAACAGGTAAAAGGAAAGTTGTGTCTTAACCTGAGGATTGGGAAATTATCTTGAACTTATTTCATTTTGCATTTTCAGGCCAATACCCGAGCCATAACAGATATCATTTCAATTTTATGAATTTTGCAATGCGTTTCCCTAATTATATGTGTTCAAAATGCATATATTCACAAAACTAATGCCTTTTATTATGATATAATAGTTCATTATATAAAAGGTAATTTGCAAATGCTGGTATATCAAGCAATGTTGCAAACAAAAATGCCTAGTCTTGGGGAAAGGCTTATCATAAGGCACATAAATTTTAGTGTAAACTTTTTTTAAAAAGCCTCAAGTTCAACAAACTAAATTGAGAAATTGAAATTAAGCTTTGTCTTCATCTTTTATAATTCTAGCTTAAAAAGATGGGTGCAGGGATCAGTCCCTCAAGACTGTCAATGCCAGTGGAGCAGAAGAGCAAAATAGGTTACTCTGTGATCTATGTTTAGCTATGAAACAATAGAAAATATATTTCTCCATGGCAATAAATTATTCCATCCTTTCTCCACCTACTTCCTGTAAACCTGGGAGAAAGTAAGCCAGTTTACATTCTTTTTGTAATGGCCACAATTATTCCTCATTGGGGGGGGGGGAATGCATGTGTTTTCAATAGAATGCATCTATCCATTGGCACATTTGTTTTACAAATTCCCATCCAACATTTTTTGACATGATATTAACATCTAATTAAGAAGACTGATCAACTTAACTCATCACTGGGTGCAATTATTTCTAATTTTTGGGGAAGGAAGGAAGGAAGGAAGGAAGGAAGGAAGGAAGGAAGGAAGGAAGGAAGGAAGGAAGGAAGGAAGGAAGGAAAGACTATACAGCAAAATAACAGAATAGTAAAAGAATAGTAAAAAGGTATTTGGTAATTTCCACCATTGTCACAGACTTGAACTTTAGATGTGAATTTATGACAGTTTTGACATTAAAAAAGAGATTTAAGAGTTCTTGAAAAACAAATCAACAGTGACCACAAAATATTAAAAAGAGAAAGAAAGGAAGGAAAGAGGGAGAGAATTCACAAAAGAGATTTTGTGTTCCAGGCGGAATAAATTATAGAATGATGTTATTAAAACACTTAGTTGTTAAGTTGCCAAGGGAAAAAAAAATCCAGTATATTCACACGGGCTTGAGGACCCGTCTCCATGCAAAGTAATTAAATTAGATTTATGTTCTGCATTACATCAGTGTTTGATAGTTCATTTTTCCTTTCTTCATATTTTGTCCTGGTTTATTAGAGCATGTGACAGATGGTAAAAATAGTGTGAAGTTTCTTGGCCCTGTGCTAAATCCCCCTTTGGTAGTATATCTCTCTTCTGTCAGTTCTCCCCAGTGATGATAAATTAACCTCTCTTCCTTTATCCCTAGTGTGGCAGTAAAGCAGTCTTTGACACAGAACTATCACTTTATCTTAATCTGTGCTGTTTTAGGGGTGGGGCAGCATGGAAAAGAGACAGACAGACAGTGAAAGATGATGCAATTGCAATTCTGAATTTATTGTGCCAGAAGAGTATTTAGCGATGGGGCATAAGGCGAGGGGGTCATCTTGGAGAGGAAGAACTGCACAAAAGTACCCTACTTCACATGTTTCATGCTAGAAATCACAGCTCTGGCCTCTAGATATTTTTGATGTTCCTAGAAAGAATGCCTAAAATAGCCATCATTAAAAAGTAATTCTGTGTGTCATGGTTACAACAGCAAATAATGCCAGTCCTATCAAACTATCAGTATTATTGCATAAACTCCAGCAGATGTTTGCCATGGCTAGAATGCAGTATTGCAGGCTAACTCTGCTGACAGTCGGTAGTTTGATCCTGACCGGCTCAAGGTTGATTCCGTTTCCCATCCTTCTGAGGTCAGTAAAATGAGAAACCAGATTGTTGGGGGCAATTTCCTGACATTGTAAATATCATAAGAGCATGCTGTTGGTGGTATATAAGTCTAAGTGCTATTGGTATTGCCATCATGAAAACTTGAATACGACACCTACCTGAAAATATTCAACCCTATCAATGTACAATGTCTGGCAGGAACCACTGAATCATATATATATATCAATCCCAGTAAGGGTATGGCTAGCTGATGAGAGCTAATTAGCTCGAAATAGATCTATCCTAGTCTCCCTTTATTTATTTATCAGTACAATTACAACACAAATATAAAAAGGCAACAGTAAAAATAAAAATATGGTTTTCTGCCTGCATGGTCTTTGTGATAAGCCGAAGGACAGAAAGAGGGAGTAGTGACCTTCCTCCCATATTTAGTCATACCAGGGGTTGTAACATAAATACATACCTATTTCCCTGGCTCAACTGATAAGGAAGAGAACCCGTGGCTTAGTGGTTAAGACTCCTGCCTAAGATATATACAGCCCGGGTTCTAATCCCAGTAAGGGTATGGCTAGCTGATGAGAGCTAATTAGCTCGAAATAGATCTATCCTAGTCTCCCTTTATTTATTTATCAGTACAATTACAACACACACAAACACACACACACACACACACACACACACACACACACACATATATATATATATATAACCTTACACGGGAAAAGACCCGAATACAACAAAACCAGCATATATATATATATATATATATATGCTGGTTTTGTTGTACTCGGGTCTTTTCCCGTGTAAGGTTGAGATTGTCTTTGCAACGTTTCGGCAGGATCACACCTGCCATCTTCAAGCTGTGGGCTTAAAAAGGGTTTTTAAGCCCACAGCTTGAAGATGGCAGGTGTGATCCTGCCAAAACGTTGCAAAGACAATCTCAACCTTACACGGGAAAAGACCCGAATACAACAAAACCAGCATATATATATATATATATATATAATTTCTAGGTAGGGGCTACAAGTCTAAGAAACACTCCTTGAAAGTAGTTGAGAAAATCCAGAATATGGTTAGGACAAAAATGTACTATGCTGGTTTAGGAGAATTCTGTCAAGATTGGGACATTTTGACCGAATATGGCAGGTGTTCAGTTGTGAATGCCAGCTAACACAACCTCTAGTGGACTTTTCTTATGCTGTTGCATTATCTCACATTTTTGTTTCCTGAAAACCAATGGCCAATAGGTCTCAATAGGCCAATAAGGTAAGTGGGTGGGTTTTTTCTGTGTGTGTGTGTGTGTGTGTGTGTGTGTGTGTGTGTGTGTGTGTGTAAAATGTTTTTTGTGTCTGTATGTGTAGAGAGGAGATTAACATATGACCTACCCATAGTTTGTGTATGTATATGCATATAAAATAATAGGTACCTAAAGTGTTATTATTCTTTCATATGTAAAGCTAAGCTATCCAAGCAAACATTATATACAGAGGGACACACAGGTTAAACAACCAGCTTTTAAAAAAAATTTCAAAAACCACACTAATGTAGATTCCCATTTTAACTCAATAAACTTGCATCCTTCTGTCTTTCTAACACGGCTGCAATACTTGTTATAGAAAGTTTTCAGTGGTTATAACCTTTGTGTGATATGCAGAACATTCAAAATTCAATTGAAGCCATTTTTATTAGTATATTTCTTCCTCCAAGATACCACTGTATTGTTTTTTTCTTAAGTCCACCGATGTGTTATTTCATCATTTTTTTTCTACTTGCTTGAGATAGAACAGTTTACCCCAATTTATACTCCAGTGACTAAAAATGAGAATACTTTGCATTAGTGGGTTGTTTTTTTTTAAGGTAAAGTACGCAGTTCAGGAAATAATATTTCTTTTAAAAATTCTGTTGCATATCAAACCAGCTGATGCGTGTCAGTCAATTGTGTGCTTAAAGCTCTGAACACCATCAATAACAACTGCAGCAGATTTCAAAGGGCCACAAGGCAGCAACCATAGACCCAGTTGAGGGTGGTTGAAGGAAGGAGACTGGATAGCAGTGCTTGAGTGAGTGCAAATCAAAATAAAAACCTGCTTTCAGCACAGAGCAGAAAAATATGGCAGATGCCGCTTCTGTGGTGGACAGTGAGAAGCTAGAGAATGGTGTGACCTTTACTGGCCTCAGGAAATGGTTAGTGGCTTATACAGGTAGTCCTCGATGTATGACCACAATTGAGCCCAGAATTTATGTTGCTAAATGAGAAATTTGTTGTGTGAGTTTTGTCCTGTTTTGCAACCTATTTCACTTAACAAGCGAATCACTGTAGTTGTTAAATTAGTAACACAGTTGTTAAGTGAATTTGGCTTCCCCATTGACTCTGCTTGTCAGAAGATCACAAAAGATGGTCCCATGATCCCGTGACTTTGAAACCGTCATAAATATGAACCGGTTGTCAAGCATCTGAATGTAAATTATACTTCCGTGGGGATGCTGCAATAAATGTGAAAAAAGGTCATCAGTTACTTTTTTCAGTGTCGCCAGAGGTGGGTTCCTGCCAGTTCTGACCTCTTCTGCAGAAGAGGTTCCACAAATCTACAGTGCCGTTTAGAACCGGTTCCAGCTCCCTCCCCCCGCCCGTCCGAACATCATCAAGATGAAGAGCGAGAGGAGGAATTCTGGGAGTTGAAGTCCATAAGTCTTAAAGCTGTCAAGTTTGAACACCTCTGGGGGTTTTTTTCCTAAAGGGTTAGGGGTGCAAGGATCTTATAACTTGATAGCTTTAAGACTTGTGTGCTTCAAATGCCAGAGTTTCTGAGCCAACATGACTGGAGGAGGAATTCTGGGAGTTGAAGTCCACAAGTCTTAAAGCTGTCAAGTTTGAACACCCCTGGAGTTTTTTTTCTAAAGCGATAGGGGTGCAAGGATCTTATAACTTGATAGCTTTAAGACTTGTGTGCTTCAAATGCCAGAGTTTCTGAGCCAACATTTTGGTTGCTAAGCAAGAGCGTTGTTAAGTGAGTTTCACCACATTTTACAAGTTGGTCACGCCCACCCGGTCACATGGCCGGCAAGCCACTCCCACCCGGTCACATGACTGGCAAGCCACTCCCACAAAGCAGGCCACACCTACAGAAGAGGTTCTAAAAAAAATTGAAACCCACCACTGGTGTCGTTGTAATGTCGAACGGTCGCTAAATGAACTGCTGTAAGTAAAGGACTACCTGTATTGCTGATGAAACAAGTGAGAAGTATGGATATGCTCAGAAATACCATGATGAAAAAAAATTAAGAGATAGAAATATTCCTATCTAGAGGGATTCAGCTACTTCCTTGCCTGCAATTTTTTTACACTATATTATTGTGGATTTTCTTTCCTGAACAGGCCTGAATGTCTCACCATATTAACTAGCCAATCCAATTCTATTATCATTCTAAGTAATTCTTATCATTAAACATGTAATTTATTTTTTCTGCGTTTTACAAAATGTGAAATATGACTGTTCATTGTGTGCACAGAGAGAAGGTGAATGCTCCATTAAGTTCAACACAGCTCCTCCATAAGATGCAGTAATTATATGCATTTTACTGCTAATTTCCTACTTGCAGATGCTAACAAAAGAAATAAGCTTTTAATCCAAACATAATTAATATGAATTACCTTCAAACTATACCCAGGCTTTGCACCATTAAACTTAATTTTTGTTTTGCCTGATAATTGTGTTATCATTATCATTTATAAGAGGACTTGGGGATCTTAACACTATTCTTAGCCAAGATCAAACAACCAGTAAGGGATGTCTGTGTATTTTTGTCTGTGTATTTTTGTCTGTGTATTTTTGTCTGTGTATTTTTGTTGGCATTTGATTTGTGTGGCCTATGCAATTGAACTGTTTGCAGTCCGGATTCTGAGATTGTAGAAGAAAGCATCGTTTTGGCAAGGATTAAGCCTTTTTAAAATGATGGTGATGAACTGGGAAGAATTGTTAAGGTTTTGTCAGGCTAATGAACACTGAACCCAAGAGCAAAGATACTGAAGAAGGTGACAGGACATCAAGGGACTGAAAGAAAGGAACTTGAATTAAGTAAGAATTGAGATAGGAGCAAGCAAAGAGCCACAGTTCTTAAGTCAAAAAGGACTTTACACTATTAAAGAGGTAAAAAAAGGTGATGACTCATGGAAGCTAAAGCAGATGATGATGATGGTGGTGATCCATCAAGTTAATGTCAGGTCTTGGTGACCACGTAGATAGATTTCTTCCATGACAATCTGTCCCTAAGCTGATCTTTCAGGTCTTCCAATATTGCACTCATCACTGTAAATAAGTCCATCCTCTTGCTGTTGGTTATTCTCTTCTCCGTCTTTTTGCCTTTCCAAGATTTATAGCTTTCTCCAGACTGGTAGGTCTTCATTTAATGTGTCCAAATTAGGATAGTTTAAGTCCAGTCATCTGTGCTTCAAGAGAGAATTCTGAATTGATTTGCTCATTGATCCAGTTGTTTGTTCTCTTGGGTGTCCATGGTAAAAAAAAAAAAAGTATCTATAAAATCTGGACTTGAGCTTTTGCCCAGAAATGGAAAAACAAACTAACTCCAAGCGAAGATGAAATAATAAGAAAAGTTATGGACTGTGCTGAAATGGACAAATTAACTAAAGAAATTCAGGGAAAAGAAGAATCAGAATTCTATCAGATATGGGATAAATGGAGGAAAGGTGGATGGAGGGAAGAAACCAGAATCAATGAAGGACTATAACAAAACTCAAAAACAATAGTTACGAGTAAAATAAGAGAGTTAAGAATGGTGAAATCCAAATGAAATACAATAGAAGGGGAAATAATATAAGGTGAGCGGTATCGATTGATCATTGCTATTAGAAAGAACAGGAAGCTCCTGTTTGTATTGCATTGTGTAAATGTGTTGTACGTCTAAGTTTTGTGTGTGTGTATTTTACATGTTTGTTAATAAAATTGAAAAATTGAAAAAATTTAAAAAAAATCTGGACTTGAGAAACTAATAACTGCAACTGAAGGAAAGGAGAGCCACAGAGCAAAGAGAACTGGGTTAGCCTTTATACAGAGGCAGTGTATAGGCATTTAGGAAAGGGTTTATGAAGATTCAGCCCCTTCTGATGGCTTCTGCTATGTACTAAACCCCCTCTATGAATACCCTATTAAAGAATATAAGGGAAAACTAAATAAAATATATATATTTTTTGCAGGGTGCTAAGTTATCCCCCCACACACACCTTTCACATTTATTTAAGAGATTTCAGCCTCTTCCTTCTCCAGGATACTGTCAGGTTGCAAGGCTCTAAAATAAAGAATTGCATACCCTTTCCATCTTTTAAAAAAATATTGATATATTCAGCTCAATTGTCATTGAACTGTTTGCGTGTATATGGGTATGCACAAATGATTTATTTTATCTGATTTTTAAATTTTAAAATATTAATGTACTGCTTCTCATTACAAACCATTGCAAGACAGTTGTTATTTGTTTTATTTTATTGTACTTCTCCAAATCCTGTGGTTTCTCCCAGCATGTGGAGACCTCCTCTTGTTTTTTTTTCAGTGCCCTGTAAAGCAAAAAAAAAAGTTTAAATTTTGGTGGAAGAAGAATAAAATACTAGTAGATCAAGCATCTGTTAAGCCTAAAAAGTGCAAAGGAAAAAAATGTGCAAAGAAGAGCAATTAACATGATTAGGGGCCTGGAGGCAAAAACATAGGAAGACCTGCAGGCATTGGGTATGGCCACTCTAGAGAAAAAGAGAACTAAGGATGACATGATAGCAGTATTCCAATATTTATGGGGCTGCTGCAAAGAAGGAGGGGGTCAACTTGTTTTCCAAAGCATCAGAAGGCAAGACAAGAAACAATGGACAGAAACTAATCAAGAAGAGAAGCAACCTGGAATTAAGAAGAAACTTCCTACAAGTGAGGACAATTAACCAGTGGAACAGCTTGCCTTCAGAAGTTGCAGGGGCTTCCTCACTGGAGGTTTTTAAGAAAAGACTGGGCAGCCACCTATCTGAAATGGTATAGGGTCTCCTATTTGAACAGGTGATTGGACTAGAAGACCTCCAAGGTCCCTTCCAGCACTATTCTGGTGGACTGGTCCCTGGCATGGCAGCTTCTGTGGATAGGTTTCTTTAATATTATCTGTGTCTTCTGTTTCCTTCTGAACAGATGATTTACAAATCTGGAAAACAGGAACTAGAAAAAAGCAGGTCTGTGAACATGTCCCGGAGGAGGCTGAAACTTTGCAACTATTTATTTCAATTTTATTTATCAATGTATCTTTGTTTTTGTACATGACTCTCAGATAGCCTCTGATAATCGCGTACGATTCTCAGACCACCTGGAAAAGTCCCTGCTATTTCCTGGGCATTTTTTTTTTCAGAAGTGGTTTGCCATTGCCTTCTTCATTGGGCCGAGATATCTTGACTGACCCAAGATCATCTAGCTGGCTTTGTGCCTCAAAGAGGACTAGAACTCACGGCCTCCCAGTTTTTATCTTGATGCAGGAAACTGTGGGTTCTAGCCTCATCTTAGGCACAAAGCCAGGTGAGTGACCTTGAGCCAATCATTTCCCCTCAGCCCTAGGAAGGAGGCAAGGAGACAATGGCGAACCACGGTTGAATGGGTTTTTTAAAAACAGTTTTATAGTTTCAGTAGTTATTTCTCCCTGTGTGATATTGCATCAGGAAGAAGGGAGATAGCCATCTGTCTGGGATGCTTTAATTTGGATTCCTCCATGGAGCAGAGATTGCATTTGATGACCTACAGATGGCCCCTTCCAAGATTCCGAAAATCTATAGATAGGAAATATGATGGAACCTCAAGGAGAAAAGCAGCAGATTGCCATTCCTTGTCATCAGGGCAACAGTGATTTGAAAGCAGGTGCAACAGCTTCGGAATGGAAGAGGGCAGAGCTAATTGTCTGATAATACCCACCGGCAAGTCATGAATATTCTGCAGCCGTCCCCCTCTGAAAAGACAATTCAATTAGCTGCCCCATTTGGAACATAAGCTCACACAGGCAAGGGAGGCTGAATAGATTCTCCATTCCTTTCCCCATGAGTGTGTTGGGAAGCCTCAGCTTGGCACAGATTTTCCAGTGAGCAGGTGCTAAAAACTGTCCTCCAAAACTTCTATGACTCATTCAACCGAATCCGCCACAGTGCTTGTTCTCGACATGTGTGTGTAGAAGGGCTCCATGTAGGAACGGAGATTGGTGAGAAAAGCTCAATGTTCTACCAGTCAGAGTAGTGGCCCTATCAGCAGGGGGTGGATCAAAGAGGAGGAATGAGGGAATAGCAAACTGGGTGGGCAGCTGCTGCTCTGGCATTCAGGATGGGTGTGAGATGGAAAGCTTCCCAAGTGGTTAATTCATTTGTCACAATATTCTGGATCCAGCCAGGCTCCATATGTTTCATGTGCAAACAGATACCAATCTCTTTGTGTCGCATCTCTGCTTCCCACAACTGTATTCATTCCAGACTAGGCAAAAAGAGGCTGAAATGCCGAGTGAATAAATACAGAAGTGCTGTTCTGCAGGAGAAAGGGGTTGAAGCAATGTTATTCATCTTAGAATCCCTTGTTCCTGGTTTTCCCCACCAGGTGATTGATGTCCAGGGGTTAGAAAACATGATGAAAGAGCTGTCATTCAGTGACAGAGCATGGGAGGGAGGGGGTGGTGGACATGTGATCTTGCAAAATTCTCCACCAATATCGTGGGCAAAGGAATCAGGTGGACGATGTTTCAGACTTTCTCCAGAAGTATCAGTCCCTCTAGGTCAGTGGTTCTCAACCTTCCCAATGCCGCGACCCTTTAATACAGTTCCTCACATTGTGGTGACCCCCAACCATAAAATTGGTGTGTCGGTTCCTAAGACCATCGAAAATATGTGTTTTCCGATGGTCTTGGGCGACCCCTGTGAAAGGGTCATTCGACTCCCAAAGGGGTCCCGACCCACAGGTTGAGAACCACTGCTCTAGGTCAACTCCCAGAATTCCCCAGCCAGCATGGTTGAAGTCCACAAGTCTTAAAGTTCCCAAGTTTGGACACCCCTGCTCTAGGTGGACCAGAGCAGGACATCAACTCAACAGGAAGACTAGAACTACCTTTATTGAGAAAAGGCTACAGTAACAAAATCTTGCAAGCCTGGCTCTTCTGTACATCCATCCCTTCTCTTTCAATACTGCAATGAATCAGGAAGGGATGTGCCTGAGCGGCTTCTGGATATTACCTTGTTTCCTAGAGCTAAAGAAAAAGAAAGAAAGAAAGAAAGAAAGAAAGAAAGAAAGAAAGAAAGAAAGAAAGAAAGAAAGAAAGAAAGAAAGAAAGCCCATATGTTTTAGCCCTCTTTGTCCAGCTCTTCTTCCTCTCTAGACCTATCTACAGGTAATCCCTGGGCTATGAGCATTACCTTACAGAACGTTCCCAGTTACATGATCAGCACCATCTAGTGTTTATGAACAAGTCCTGAAACTATGAACCTTGTAGCACCATGGCAGTTATTCGCCCTTATAAACAACCACAGAGTCTCTGCAACATTCGTCCTGCACTTTGCCGGCCAATATGGACCTCTAGTTTGGCTTACAAAATGCTGGGTGAGACCTGAGCACACCATAATGTGGCTGTAGAAGTGTGTGTGTGCAGGTGAGAGGCTGGAGAGGAGGCCTCTTCAATCACTAGGCCCTCCAGACCCTGAAATACCTCATGGGCACTTTACGAGCCTCGCATTCTATTGGTGAATGTGTGGGCAAAAGGAGGGAGTGATCCTGTTCAAGGTAGGAGTTTCACTCCCACGAATCCACAGGCTACAAATGGTCAGGCGCCATTACATTACATTTGTAACTTGAGGAATACCTGTATAACCTTTTCTTCACTATAGAAGCAAACAGCCATTGTCTTCTTCCAGGACTTTTTTTTCCAACAATTTGTCACAAGTAGTAATAGCAATAGCACTTAGACTTATATGCAGCTTCATAGTGCTTTTATAGCCCTCTCTAAACAGTTTACACAGTCAGCAGATTGCCCCCAGCAGTCTGAGTCCTCATTCTATTGACCCTGGAAGGATGGAAGGATGAATCAACCTTGAGCCGGTCAAGATCAAACTGCATGCTTAACCACCTGTGCCACCACAGCTGCTATTTTAAATTGGACCCTCGATTAGACTATTTTCCCCATAAATGACCTATTAAACTTTTCCAACACCATCTAACCTTTGTCAAAATGAAGCAAAATTGTCACTATGTCTGTGTTTTTTTTTTGGAATGATATTTTAAACTATTCGTGGAAAAAAAAATCTATTTTGAGAAGCCATAAAAAGCTTTTCTTCATGGGATCTTCCCTTAGAATTAAATAGGTCCATAAGAAGTCAGGAAGACCCAGTTGGATAAATATTTATACTCAATAGTGAAAGATAAAATTTGCCTAGGAACTTTCCTTATTCCTTAACAACAGAGTCCTTTTTCATCTTTTTCTTTTCCATAATGTCTTTAAGGTATCCCTCTGTAGATGTCCACTACAAAAAAAAAATGCCAAAGGACAAGATGTGCATCAATTAGCATGAGTAATGAACACAAATTGATTTTAATGAACGCATCATAAAACAGATGGAATTTTAATGAATGAATCATGAAATGAATTGATATTTAAACACACAGACAAAGATAGACTGAGTAACCCAAGTTAAAAAAAGAAAGAAAAGAAATAACATTGCTACAAACACACCCCTTCCATTTTCTTGACCTAACAGAACAACATTTATGGAAGTGGGAAATTTCCTTTTTTTTAAATGAGCCCCGAAAGCCCAGTGATGAAACTGTGAGAAGGAGACAAAATAATGTTTCATAATTATTTATTGAAATTACCATTGCTGTCAAGCAAGTCTGAATTATTGCCTGACTCCATTAGCTGACTTTCTATATGTGTGTGAGACAGAGGGAATGAGAAAATGATGAATGAGGGAGAGACAGAGAGAAAATTAGAAAGGGAGAAGACAGAATGAGGGAAGGGGGGGAGAGGGAGAGAAGATCTCCTCTCACCTAATTTATTTTTGCAACTGGAAACTCTCCTGTCAGAATCCAGGTGATGGCATGCTCTGGAAAAAAAATGCCGTCCTAAAGGTATATTGTCACATTTCTCAATAAACCTACAAGATGCAACTGAGCAGTGTAAGTTTGCAAAACCTCTTTAGCTTTGCAGGCTCCATCTCTTACCTAAATAATTTTACAAAGAGGGTAACATCTAGCCTTGGATTCCCACTTCTTTCATCACCATTTAAAGAGTGTCATGCTCTCTGACCTTTCCTAGGGCTGTATGAAATGGATAATGGTCTGTGAAGGGTTAATTTCCCTAGAAATACCAGGTGCCTTTTTTAGAATTCCGCTTGTTGTTTGTGTGTAGTATAAGAAGCATTAGTAGGTTCAGGAACTAAAGTGCAAGAATGCAGTTCTTATCCCAAAGGTGCTTTTTTTTCCAAGAGGCAACTGGATTTTCTTTGTTTTTCCTTGAAGAGGTTTTGCTTCTCATCCAAGAAGCTTCTTCAGTTCTGACTGAATGGTGGAGAATGGAATATTCCTGCAAGGAATATAAATCCTTCCATTCTACAGCAGAAGCTTTCTTGAATGAGAAGTGAAACTTTTCAAGGCAAAATAAAGTCCAGTTGCCATTTGAAAAAGTACCTTTGGGACAACCAGGCACAATGCAGCTGTTAGGTCCAAATGAAATTCTTATCGCATTTTACTCTCAATTAAGGAGAAACTTATAGTTTCACATGTAATCTCATAAGAATCAGGAAGTAAGCAAAGGGAGTCCAGTTTGAGATATCAGAACAAAAGACTCACATTTGCTTATGTTTTTTTTTTTCAAACTGAAGATTTGAATTGTGAAAAGACCGTCCAAAGGTACATACCCGTAAGTAGCTGGGGTTAGGACAAACTCCTAATTAATTTAATCTAATTTAAACTGAATTTAATTTAATTTAATACAGCTGACATGATCGCTCTTCGTTTAATACTTCTGACATATTACCCTATATGTTTATTCATGCATTCATTAATTTGCTTTTTTAAAAATGGGAAACCCACCCCTCTTACTGTTTGTGAATCTGGGTGGAATAAAAATAATAAAAATAAAAGGGAATCAAGATCCGAAGCCAAAATAAACCAAAACAAATAAGAACCACAGAAAGCTAACATGAAAAAACTGAAAGCCAATATACAAGCAACACAAAACTGAGAGGAGTGATAATATTCAATTGTCCACATCAAAATTGCTCTCATATGCAATTCTGGATCAAAGCATTGGAGAAGAGCCAGGTATGTTGATGATGATTATGATGGGGCTTGCTTCCCTACTGCTCACTGCCCCGCCCCTGCCAAACGGAGTGTTGGAGGCCAGGCCGGTCCCAACCACTCACTCACCGCTTTCCCAGCCAGCTGACCAGCTGACCAGGCAGGGCCCAGGCTGCAGCCAGTGGGGAGTGGGGTGAAACAAACGGGAGGCTCCCCGCAGTTTCTTGGCTCCTACGGGCTGCAGCTGAGCCCACTGCCTCCTCCTGCTGACACCCTCTCTTCCCGCCTCCTCCTGCTGCCTCCTCCTGCTGACACCCTCTCCTCCCGCCTCCTCCTGCTGCCTCCTCCTGCTGACACCCTCTCCTCCCGCCTCCTCCTGCTGCCCCCTCCTGCTGACACCCTCTCCTCCCGCCTCATTCCTGCTGCCTCCTCCTGCTGACACCCTCTCCTCCCGCCTCCTCCTGCTGCCTCCTCCTGCTGACACCCTCTCCTCCCGCCTCCTCCTGCTGCCTCCTCCTGCTGACACCCTCTCCTCCCGCCTCCTCCTGCTGCCCCCTCCTGCTGACACCCTCTCCTCCCGCCTCCTCCTGCTGCCTCCTCCTGCTGACACCCTCTCCTCCCGCCTCCTCCTGCTGCCTCCTCCTGCTGACACCCTCTCCTCCCGCCTCCTCCTGCTGCCTCCTCCTGCTGACACCCTCTCCTCCCGCCTCATTCCTGCTGCCTCCTCCTGCTGACACCCTCTCCTCCCGCCTCCTCCTGCTGCCTTCTCCTGCTGACACCCTCTCCTCCCGCCTCCTCCTGCTGCCTCCTCCTGCTGACACCCTCTCCTCCCGCCTCCTCCTGCTGCCTCCTCCTGCTGACACCCTCTCCTCCCGCCTCCTCCTGCTGCCTCCTCCTGCTGACACCCTCTCCTCCTGCCTCATTCCTGCTGCCTCCTCCTGCTGACACCCTCTCCTCCCGCCTCCTCCTGCTGCCTCCTCCTGCTGACACCCTCTCCTCCCGCCTCCTCCTGCTGCCTCCTCCTGCTGACACCCTCTCCTCCTGCCTCATTCCTGCTGCCTCCTCCTGCTGACACCCTCTCCTCCCGCCTCCTCCTGCTGCCTCCTCCTGCTGATACCCTCTCCTCCCGCCTCCTCCTGCTGCCTCCTCCTGTTGACACCCTCTCCTCCCTAGTGGGGGCTAGGCTAGCGCAAATGCTGCTTACCTGTAGGCAGGAGGAGGCAGTTCTGTGGATGCACATGGCAAAGGCGAGGCAGGGCGAGCGTCCGAGGGAGCCGGTTTGGGGACATGGCCATCTGGCCATCACCACCAGTTCGGCGACCCACACCCAATTACCACTCCCGGTTCTCCTGAACCAGTCTTAACTGGGAGCAACCCACCTCTGATCTGATGGGACCTTGGAGGCTCACATTCTCTATGGCCTCCCCATCTTTTTGAAATAGACTTTCATCTGAGATCCATGGCCTTCTAGAGGGCCAAGAAAACCTGACACTTCCCCCAAGCATTGGGCTAGAATGAGGGTTGCTTAAGGAGTTTTTTTGGTTTATCACCTGGGGGCAAGTGTGGCTTGCTTTCATTCTTGTTTCTATCAATTGTGGTGAGCACTAGGCAGTCATATAAGTTATTCGAATAAGTAAATAAACAAGTAAACATATAGATTAGAGTCTTGAATTAACTGTTGATCAAAATAATCACTTGTTTAAGGAACCAAAGGTATCCTGCAAAGTTTTTTTCTTTCTAGTTTTCATGCCTTTAATTTTTTCATTGCCACACTCATCTTTGGTCAACTTTACGTCATCGTCCTTATTCTCCATCTTCAACTTAAACCGGCATTGTTAACAAGATGTTGCCCTTGGCATAGTGAATGATTAAAGTTGAAAAAATTGGTTTGAAGGGGAAGATATGGAACCCAGACGATATGCCATTAAGTAGAAAAGCGGGGGAAGAGGGGGAAATAGGGAACAAAATAATAATATATAAGTATATATTCAAAAGTAAGATACAAAGGGGGGGGGAATCAGGATAGATTTGAGAAGGAAAGGGAACAAGAACTGATATTTAACTATTTTTGGGTCTGCGGAAATACCACCCCAAGAAAATAAAAATTAAGAGCTGAAAGAGGCGCCTATAACAATAGAAAAAGGAAGGAAGAGAGGAGGAGAGGAGAGGAGAGGAGAGGAAGAGGAGAGAAGGAAAATAGAGGTGAGGAGAGGAAGATGGAAGGGAGAAGGAGAGAAAGAGTAGGAAGGGGAAGAGGAAGAGAAGAATATGGGAGAGGGAAGGGAAGAAGGAAGGGAAAGGAGAGAGGAAGGAAGAAAGGAGAGAAGGGAGGGAGGGAGAAAAGAAAGGGAAAAGAAGGAGGTGTCAAAGCAATCCAAACGGTATGTTATAACCCTATAAATGGAATGACAAATGTATAAGAATGATGAATGTAAAAAAGAATAATAACTATGTGAATGTATACCTATAATTGTATATGGAGAGGGAAAAAAACATTTTTAATGTGGTGCTTTAGCTTTTCTCAAAAGAAATTGAAGGAAATAATCCCTTCTCCACAGCTGCTCTGCCCTGAGTTGACAGTGTGAAAAAAATGATAGGCAATTTGCTCTTTAGAGCTGGCTTCATTCAATTTGTTGAGCCATAATGTTGAATTGGTTGGTTTGGTTAGCATGTTGGGTGAAGTCCAGCACTGTGAATTATCAAACTGTGGTCTGAAGCTCAGTGAGTCATATGGATTGTTTGCACATGAAACATATCGTATCCTGCCCCACACATCCCTCCGGCTGATTCTCTCACACTCCGCCTAGGGGAAGGGCCTTCTCTGTGATGGGCCCGACCCTCTGGAATGACCTTCCCCCCAACATTAGAATGACTACGGATCTCCGCTCCTTCCGCCAGAAACTTAAAACCCACCTATTCCAGCTAGCCGGCTTGGCCTAATTCCACCTATCCCACCTCACTTCTATTTCTAAATTTTTAAGATTGGTTTTAAGGTCTGTTTTTCAATTTTTATAAATTGTACAGGAGTTGTTTAATTTATTTTTACCTATTTGTATGAATTGTCTGTATGTTTTAAATTTATTCCTGTACACCGCCCCGAGTCCCTCCGGGGAGAGGGGGCGGTCTAGAAATTTAATAAATTATTATTATTATTATTATTATTATTATTATTATTATTATTATTATTATTATTATTATTATTATTATTATTATTATTATTATTATTATTATTATTATTATGGACCTTGATCTGAAATACTGTAAGAAATGTGTGGTTTAGTCTATAAACCATAGTTAAGAAAACGATGGCTTAGTACAATAGTGGTAGACAGCCAAGAACTTCCCTGGCATTCTCACAATCTCCACTGAATCCTGGAAAGCTCCTTTAGGGAATGAGATCCATTTGACTTCCTGTTCTCTTTTTATTTCCCTTCTGGGTTCTTTGCTGTTTCTCCAGACAATGTGAGAGGGCTTAAAATTCGAAACACTGGTCCCCATGGCAGAGGCATTTCCCTGTCCCCAACTTGCCTGCTGATAATAATGAGCCCAGACACTTTTATTATCATTATTAATTAGCACTTTCAAGCAATGGAATTAAATCAATATGGTGGACTGAAACTAATTTTAACAAGCCATTGAGATCAATCATCAGGACTTTTATCTACATAAATGCCACTAAACTCAGCTCGTTAGTGTAACATTAGTTGGAAAAAAAGGGTGGGGGGGGACAGAAAAGGAAGACTGGCGGAGTTTTAATTAGGGAGACATAAACTGTGCCATGATTTTTCTTCTTTGATTTGCTTTTAATCTCATCTGCAAGTTCTGCCAGGAACCCTACTCGATTATTACTCTCTTCAAAGGCAGCAGGGGGAGAAAGGAGGACATGCAAGAAAAAGAAGATCCTCAGATGCAATTGAGGGCTTAACTGGTTCAGAAGACCTGTCTATTTGTATTCCTAATGGCTACCAATTGTCAAATAACCTTCATCTCAAGGTAGAGTAGTCAAGAAAGGCAAACCCAAAGTAAGAATGTGAGTGATCCGAAATCCTTTGCATGGTGGAAGGTTATAGCCTACAACCTGATGATATTACATCTCAAGCCCCTCAAAATCAGGAAAGAACATGCAGCAATCCTTCCAAGTAGATCTCTTTAATGTTCCACACCTATAGACAGAATCTTGCCAAACTAAAGCAATCTACTGCCTACAACAAGCTTATACTATGGGAACAATTAGAGAAGGGATGTCTTCACCCTATTTCTCTCACACACAAACTATCTGAACTAAATTGCCTCTTAGTCCTCTGGAATGAACTTCTGAGAATTTGGCCCAATAGATTCCATCACATCACCCTACAACAAAGTTTGGAACTTCAAATTATGCATTGCTGCATATTTCGGATCAGTCACATTCTACATTTGTTTGTTTGTTTGTTTGTTTGTTTGTTTGTTTGTGTGTGTGTGTGTGTGTGTGTGTGTGTGTGTGTGTGTCTTTCCTGGTTTCTGCTGTAGTATTGTTTCATATGGTAATATCCAAATATGAGCCATATGGAGCAGTCCCATTTTTCAAGACTGCAGTTCTTAGAATGGTGAAAGATGCATTGCAGACTAGAAAGTTGCTAAGAGTTCTCTCTACCCATAGTTCTGCATTCTGCAGTACTTGCCAAGATTCCAAAAACTGGATTTCAGTGACAAATTATTAACATTATTTTTCTATGTGTGATATTTCAAGGAGATTGGGAGTAATAATTTGTTACCTCCTCTGTGCATGTATGTCTTTGTATATGTGTGTATTTGGATGTTTATGTGTTTGCACATATGTTTTTTATGTTTTATATGTTTTATTGTACGCCGCCCCGAGTCCTGTGTGGAGAGGGAGCGGCTAATAAATTGCAAATTTATTATTATTATTATTAATATGTAATAGGTTTATAAACTGCGGGATCTAATCTGGTTTAGTCACCAGTCATGAGAAAACCTCTAGGCCCATGACCGACCCAGATTGGATCCTCCCACCCATTATCTTGCAACATGCACATGTATTTGCCTTCATTTGTGAGGTTTGTAAGACCCTGAACACCTAAAAAAAAATCCGGTGAAATAACCCATCCTGTAATGTTTTTAAAAGTTTTTAAACATTTTATACCTGCTAATTCTGATAATCCCATCACATACTGTAATTAACCATTTGGAGTAAATGCAAAATAGTTTAAATAGGTCAGATTCCAACAATCCTTCAGCGTTGGGAATCAAGACTGTGAATAACCACTTGACCTTGGAAATATTTGCACATCTGGGAATGTGCATCTTCTCCAGGTTCCAAAAATATTACACCCGTTATTGCCTTCACCAGTTTGTAGCCTTCCTTCTCCTGGCACTCTGCAGATACCTCTTTTCCCACATTCTAAAGATGAAAGTTGATCTTTCATAGTGATGCTGAAATGCAATAGAAAGAAGTGAAATAGCCCCACGCAAAAAGTAGGAGGAAAAAAAGTTGTGTGTGTGTGTGTGTGTGTCAGTGAGGTAGTAGTAGTGATCAATCATACAGCCATTGCTGATGCTTCATGACCCAGTGGACATGATTTGTCAGGACTGTCTGTCAGTAACTGGGGTAGCCTTCTGACAGCTTCTTTTTCAACTGCCTTCAATTTTGCCCAACATCAGAGATTTCTCCAAGGACTCTTGTCTTTATTTTGTATACAAAATATTGCAGCGTTACCTTCATCATTAGTGCTTCTAGTCATACGAAGTACCAAATTTCCATAAGAAAAAGGCAGTCTATCCATCACTTCCTTTGTGGGAGAAGAATACTTTCAACAAAAGTAAAAGAATATATTCTGACATTTGAAGGAGAATATTTGTACCTCAGGGTTGAAATAAGGGGTCTCTGAACTTGGTTGTTTTCTTGCACAAATTTCATTACTCAAAGTAGGTAACATCATCTAGTGCTCAGCATGATAATGTTACCTAATCTGAGTAATGAAGCTTCTACAAGAAAACAACCAAACTCAGCGAGCACCAAGGGCTCCTCATTCTGACATTGGAATATCCATGGCACATTCGTTTCTGGGAGGATATTGTTCTGATCCAGCCTTCGCAAGCAATGAGAAAGCGCTTACTCACGGGTAACACAAACCCTTTTTTATTTGAGTCAGGGCAGGAATAGTCTTTATTCATGTTGGATCAACAAAACCAAAAGTAATTAGTCACAAATGAAAGTCTTTCCCCCTTCTAAAGCAGGGCAAGAACAGTCTCTGTCCATATGAGAACTCAAGATAAAAAGTCCTTTCATCGATCAGTCAAGCAGAAACAGTCTCTGTTCACAACGGCTGAGGAAAATTCACTCCCTATTATTTCCCAGCAGGAAGGTGCCATCGGCATCTCAAATACAGAGCAATTAGTCTCGATAAACCTGGATCTGGCAAAGGAATCCGATGTGATTGATGTACACTGGAAAATGAATGGTTCTCCGCGACAACCGGCCACTCCCAAATCCCTACTATTTATTTCCCAGCCGGGGAGGAGTGGGCTATCATATATGTCTTCTTTTCTCCGAGAGCCGGCTTATTGCTTTCCATTGCTCTCCTCTCCTTTCCACTCTACGCATATGTGCATCTGGGATGGGCCCCATCTGTTCTTCCCCCTCACTCAGCTCAGGCCTCCAAGGCAGCTACCTTCCCACCTGGGGGAGGACAGAAGGCCCCAGCTCTGCATCTGCTTCTGATCCTGCTTCCTTATCACAGCTTCCTAAAGGCTTTGGAAGCTGACCCAGTCTCCTCCTCAACCTCCTCCTCATCTGACTTGGACCACAACAGACGTATCGAAACATCACTATGCTCCTGCGGTGTAAAGATTAAAAAGATCTAGGCACAGTTGAAAAATATGCTAAATTTTGGGTTGAGGGGTTTGTTGTTTAGCAATAACACAAATCAGTTTAAGATTCTATGTCTTGTGCAAACCTGGGAAATGGTTAGTGCTAACCAGATTAAGCAAGCTGAATGAACATACAATACAATACAATACAATACAATACAATACAATACAATACAATACAATACAATACAATAGTAGAGTTGGAAGGGACCTTGGAGGTCTTCTAGTCCAACCCCCTGCCTAGGCAGGAAACCCTATACTGTTTCAGACAGATGGCTATCCAACATCTTCTTAAAGACTTCCAGTGTTGGGGCATTCACAACTTCTGAAGGCAACCTCTGTGCATTTACTGTCATTCAACATATTATTACAACACAGCCATATTTGTTTACATTTGTAGATTTATTGTGGCATAATCTTCAGGAGTAAACTTTGTTTTTGAACCAATGCAGTGGTGGGTTCCGGATCCTGTCGCAACTGGTGCGCTCTGACGGGGCCAGGTATCGACCACATGCACATGTGCTGCCCACGCATGTGCCCCCTCCACCCTGCGATGCTCTAGCTGCTTGGCAAAGCATCATGCAGGCGCCATACGCTGCCTGTGCATGCGCAAATGGCCCGGTTGGCTCAAATACAGGTAAGGAACGCAGACGGGCAAAGCACTGTTCTGGTACGGTGCCTGCTGCTCCCAGCAGGCACCGGTATTCCTGTACCGGGGCTGTCAGGGAAAATTTCACCCTGAACTAATGAGGTGTGGATCGTCGGCTTTCCAAGCAGCATATTTCCGAATAAGCAGAAAATAAAACCCGAAAACATATTCTAATGAACAACTTTAATATAAAATAAAATAAAATAAAATACAAATCTTACTGTCTAAATCTTACATTTTGGCAAGAGCTATGTTGCCCACCTCCTTTGGCAGGCAAACGGAAGATCAGAAGGGAAGTAAAGAATGTGTGACGTATTATGAGACATGCGCATTAATCATTGTCAGATAAGAAACAATTCAGCCTACTGTATAACTCAGAATATAAGCCCAGGTTGACAAACCAATTAACGCAGTGACAGGGGCGTACCTGCCGGAGCCCACCACTGAACCAATGTATAAATGGTCATAAAAGACAATAAATAGAGAAGCCTATTTGCCAAAAAGTAAGAGAAGTAAGAAAATGCCTGCATAAAGCTCAATCGATTATTGCAGTAAACCAAAAAGCATAAGTCAGCAATAATGGGCAATCCGCCTAAGCTTTTGCCACCGAGGAGAGACCGAATCCTGAATAAAGTAGCACAGATTGCATGATTTGTGTACTAGTGCAATAGTTGCAGTGCATTGTCAAAATCCCAAATCAAGCATAGCTGTATTTACTCATCAATGTAGCAATGTTGGGACTTCCAGAGAAGCAACGTCAAACTGAAGATACCTCCACAGAAAGCTGAGATGACAACTGCAAACAAAAAGTTTTATTAAAACATTGAAGAATTTTGATGAGGAAAAAAATGGGGGGGGGAGTTCTACATCATTATTTAAAAGGCCTGAACATCAAGATTGTTAAAAGTAAAAGGAAGAACTATCAAGTTGGTTTATTTCCTCAAGATTAAAATAGTTATATTGCTATCTCTTAATGGGCTTTTGCTGATCAGAACTGAATGATAGATTTGTTTCTGGGTAAGACATGGGATTAGGGAAAAATTGTTCATTTTTTTGTATTTTAAGAGAAGGTGATAAGCTACTAAACGTGTTTATTCTTGTAATGAAGGGGAAAGTTATTTCTTTATATTATTCTTTTCTTTACCAACTTTCTATTTTTTTCTGAACTTTGTATTCTTTCAATACAATACAATACAATAGTAGAGTTGGAAGGGACCTTGGAGGTCTTCTAGTCCAACCCCCTGCCTAGGCAGGAAACCCTATACCGTTTCAGACAAATGGCTATCCAATATCTTCTTAAAGACTTCCAGTGTTGGGGCATTCACAACTTCTGGAGGCAAGCTGTTCCACTGATTAATTGTTCTAACTGTCAGGAAATTTCTCCTCAGTTCTAAGTTGCTTCTCTCCTTGATTAGTTTCCACCCATTGCTTCTTGTTCTACCCTCAGGTGCCTTGGAGAATAGCTTGACTCCCTCTTCTTTGTGGCAACCCCTGAGATATTGGAACACTGCTATCATGTCTCCCCTAGTCCTTCTTTCTCTTATGCTAGACATACCCAGTTCCTGCAACCATTCTTCATATGTTTTAGTCTCCAGTCCCCTAATCATCTTTGTTGCTCTTCTCTGCACTCTTTCTAGAGTCTCCAAAACTTTTCTACATCATGGCGACCAGAACTGAATGCAGTATTCCAAGTGTGGCCTTACCAAGGCATTATAAAGTGGTATTAACACTTCACTTTCATATTATATAACTATTTATTTGTTTGTATTTGTTAACATTTTTAATTGTAATTTGTAATAAAATTACTATTAAAACTTTAGCAATGCCACACAAGAGTCTTATCTGGAAGATTTTGTGAAAGCTGATGACATCGCCTTGTCCTTTCAGTGATACTGCTATTTTAAAACTGTTCATTTATTATTTTGCAGAGACTGACTGACTTGACTATGCAGATTCAGAAATGTTGATAAATGACTGCATATGTCGCATTGAAGAATGAGTAACCACAGAACTCTGAAAGAAGGAGAAGCAAATATTTTAAGCAAAGGAAGACGAATGCGGTGAGATCCACCACACTGATATATGGCTAATAAGCATCTTTCTGCACTTTGTGCTCTGGAGGTGAACTGAGAAAGAAAGGACAAATGCAATGGGAAGGATAACAAACTTCTAACCTGAAACTCCTGTTCTATCAGGAACTGCAGAAACCTGATAGGAAAAATGAATCTCAACAAAGTTCTTTTAAGCTCCACTGTAATCAAAGGCTATAAAAGTGTCAGATGTTAAGATTAGCGGTTGATGAATGACCCTGCCATAGACGGAGATTCCTTCTCCCTTTCAGTGCCTCAGTTAGTTTAATATATGAGCAGCCTTGAAATACAATTCCTCCAGGATTCTCTTGATTCTGGTTGTCTAAGGTGGGAACATCCCCACCTCCCACTTTGGGTGCGGTCAAAAAGGTTAAAGCTCTGAATCAAATGTCACACATAAACCACAGACTCCTAACCTTTGCAGTTTCCTGAGGGTCAGAATCAAGAGTGAGACCTGGTGAGATAAAAATGGTTCCTAAAAAAATCTTTACTATTCAGGAACTCCCATCTATGACACCATGGCTACATCAGGAGTATTTGGCACAACACCTGGATTAGCTCTCCTAGGGCAAATGGAGCAGCCAAAAAAAGCTAATGCAATGCTTGGTTGCAAAAACAGAGCGATAGAGTCAAGATCACATGAAGCATTCGTTTTGCTTTATAAAATGTTAATAAGACCACATCCGGAATACTGCATCTAGATTTTGTCACCACGTTACAAAAAAGATGTTAAGACTTGAAGGGGTGGGGAAAGTGGAGAGAATAGCAACTAATATGATTAAGGGCCTTGAGACTAAAACATATGAATAACAATTGCAGGATTTGGGTATGGCTAGTATGGTTAATCTAGAGAAAAGAAGGATTAGGGGTGACATAATAGAAGTGTTCCGATATCTAAGGAGCTGCCACAAGGAAGAGGGGATCAACCTATTGTCCAAAGCATCAGAAGGCAAGTCAAGAAACAATAGATGGAAATTATCAAGCGGGAGAAACTTCCTAACAATGAGAACAATTAACCATGGGAATGGCTTACCTTCAGAATGTATGGATGCTTCATCACTGCAGGGTTTTAAGAAGAGACTGAAGATTTTAAGAGATTTGTCTGGAAAGGTATAGGGTCTCCTGCTTGAGCAGGGCATTGGATTAGAAGACCTCCAAGGTCTCTTCCATCTCTGTAATGTAAGTAATAAACATTAATTCTGTAATGTTCAGTGAGTCTACAGATTTCCTTTATAGAAAAGAAAAACAAATGTTTAGTGCTACACTTGAACATTTCTGGTTCCTTCTACTGTGTTCTGTTGCTTGTGGTTCACCATGTTGATTTGATTTGAAGACCATTTGATCAAATGTTTCATTCGAATCAACTTTTCAAGTAGCATCAAATGCTTCTCTATCCATCTGATGGTGAAAAATATGCACATATGCCTTTTAAGAACAGATTTGCAAAATTCCATCAATCTTCTAAATGGATTCTAATCATCAGATGGGATCAAAGCCAATTTGTACATCCCAGTTAAACAGGTTTGGGGACTGCCTCCATACTGCCATATTTTTTTTTGAATCTTAGCTTCATGTAGACAGTAGAAATATAAATAAAACCTTGAAAAATTCATTTTGCCCCCTTGGTAGTCACTTGTCAGAGATTAACATTTACCATCTGGAGAGGGCATCAAAAGAATTGATGCAAAATGAACTTGCCCAAAGGATTAGAAATCTATCACTGCAGTGGCATGATTGGGTTGTAAGCTGTGACTCCTTTTGTCAAACATGCTCTAATTTTAGAATGATTCTAAAAATGAATGATGGGTGAAATTTGGAGTGACTTGGCACGTTATTTAGAAAGGCATTCAATATACAATTAAATCTAAATGGAAGGGTACCAGAAATAGGGGGAGGGGGGAATGATTGGAGTAGGACTGAATTTGGTCTTTTGGCTGTTAGGATTGCTGTTAGAGATCATTGTGTAATTTTATCCTAAGAAAAATCAGATAGGTTTTGCCACAATAGACCAGTTGATCCAAAGCCAAACCAAAATAGAACACTGTTTTGCCTCTGCAGTGAAAATATACATTTGTGAAAGATTTGATCATATGAGGATCACCATCAGAGGTGATCTTGGGCAACTATTAAAGTCCATGTCAATCACCAGTTTTCTTTTCCACTTCCTTGTTGTTGTTGATTATCAACTGCTTGTTTTTGAGCAAGCAAACAAACAAACAAGCAATGAATCGAATAAAAAATAACTCTTATCCAACATGAAATGCAGATGGGGCCCAGGGGAAGATGAATGTAGATAGGCAGCAGCCATGGTGAAATGTTGGTTGTACCTAGGAGCAGGGGCTCAGAGGACAGCATCTGATCAAAGGTTATCCCTAACATCTAAAACAGGCTTTGGCAACTGTTATGCATTTCATGATATTGTGGGTCAAGAAATAAGCAACTTGCAGCCCTGTAGGTGTTTTGGAGTTCAATCCCCATCCGTCAGCAGAATCAGCAGCAAGGGACTTTGTTAGCTGTAATCCATGCTGCGCCTACCCAGCTAGGTCCTCCAATGTTATTATCCAGTGGTTTCCAAATATGAGCTAATGCTTCTATACCAAAGGCCTGTGAGGAGTGGGATGGGAAGAATGAACAATACTGAAAACATCAAATGGCATTGGGATTTTAAATCACTGAGCTGGCCTGTCAGCCAATTTCTCTGCAGAAAGCTCTTAGCAGTTAATTTCTGGGTAATTTATTATCCTTCAGCTCAGCCCCACAGTGCCATTAACAGTACAGTGACATGACTGAGTGAAATATTGTCTAATTTATTATCTTATTACTCCTCTGGAACAGGATCAATTAATTACCCATTAAAGTATTTCAGTTGCAAAGATTTATTAGGGAGCTCGGCATTTTAACAGATGATTAGTTATATATGTTTGTTTGCCTGAGAAGCACAACCAGAGGGGAAAGAGAAAGGGGGGGAGACACAGACTGCGTTAGGAGGGAGCTAATGGATCTCTTCTGGACTCTCTGAAAATGGAGCAGTCAGTGACAAGAATTATCGACTCATTCGCTTGTGGCTTGGAGATAACCATATGTACAGGGGAGGGGGGTGGGTGGGAGTGGGGGTGGGAGAAGAGAGCGCGAGCGAAGGGGGGAAACTCTCATGCCATACTTTTTTTTCCTGCTCCTCCATTCAATAAATTTGCTTCAGAATATATTGGATTGAGGTTTGATGGCTATTTCGTGTTTTGCAGAGTGCTGACACTGGTATGATTCAGTAATTATTGTTTCTTTTAAGTTATTGCTGTAATTTTGCTTTCTAAGATCCCAATCAATTCCTGCCTCTCAAGGGCACGCTTGAAAAGCCATATTTGAAAACGGCCCTCTGATAGATTGCGCTGTTAGACAGTGGCGGAGACAAATAGCCTAATCTGGCAGAAATTAGCTTGGCTTCCACAGATAGTTTTATACAGCGATGTAAATTATATTGTCAGGGCCAGTCACTTTCCTGCTTAGAGTGCAGCTAACAAGAAGCCATGGAGATATTACGCTCATCCTTGGAGCAAGCTGCTGCAAAGGCATTTATAAAAGGAGAAAGCAAAGATCTACCTACCGAAGAAGAGTCATAGGGAAGACAATATCCAGCTGTTTCAGAGCCTAGTCCTAGAGGAGGAAGAGGACAAAACCAGACCATGGATAGGGTGGAGCTGTTGTATAAACAAGGCACAAAGATGAAAACAATACAGATCACTCTACCTTCATGTTCAGGTGCAAAGCAAAGTGCCAAGGCTATCTCTTGGTCTCTAGAAGTTCTTGGCACTTCCCTCTGGAATGAGCTGCCCCCGGAGCTTCGCATAATCCCTGACCTCCGGTCCTTCCGACACGCCCTAAAAAGTTGGCTTTTCCAGCAAGCCGGCCTGGCCTGTTAATTTTATCTCATTTTTTTAATGTCATTGTCATATTAATTGGGTTTGTTTTTTTGGATATTTATCTAATTTCCTTTTAACTTTTGTGATATGTGTTTTTTAATGTTGTACGCCACCCTGAGTCCTTTGGGAGAAGGGCGGCATATAAATCCAATAAAACAAACAAACAAACAAACTATTGTTTCCCCTTTCAATGAAATATGATGTGGGGTGCTCCTCCTTTTCCTATATAGGTACCAGTGAGTTTCTTGGAAACAGATGCAAAGAAAGGATGCCTATCATTTTCGCTCAGGGTTCAAAACTGCTACTTCATGAATGGAAGGCCCTGAATTTTACAAATGAAGGCAAATATATGTGTCCCAGGATAATGTTGCAGGATCCAATCTGGGTCCGTTACCAGGACCAGAGGTTTAGTCTTCTGAGCTTTCGCTCTTATCTCGTAGAGCTTGAGGACGGTCAGAATTGGAGAAGGCATGTTGAACAACTCTGTGGCCCCTCCTCCAACTCCACTCTTAGGCAGCCAGAGGTAACTCCTGCTCAAGTTAGCCAAAGCCCTACCCAAAAGGAGCACGAAGTCACTCCTTCCACAGCCAACTCAAACCCGAAGTCACCGGGATACTTAGCTACTTGTGCTCTGAGTGAGCTCTGAGTGAACCGGCTCTAGAAGCTCCAGCCGCAGCCTGTGAAAGGTTCCAGGAGCTTCCACCAAGCGGAGCTGCAGAGCGAACAGGTCCGTCCAACCTGTCCAAAGAACACCCTCCAACTAAACTGCGCAGGTTTGGCAGAGCTACCAAAAAGCCCGCCTACCTGCATGACTACGTGACCAGTAGGAGTATCCCATCTAAGAGGGGAGGGATGTTAGATACTAGCTTCAGTTATAATGGTTTCCACCAAGGAGAGGTTTAATCTCATTGGTCGAAGGGTCTGACAGCTCCCTATAAAAGGGCTGCTGTCAGACTCAACCTTCGCTGGATTGTACATACTTGTTCTGTTTCAATAAAGAGCTGTTGTTGCCTTTAGCCTGAGTGTGCCTTTCCATTACCCGATCTAACACACATGTTAAGTTGCAGTTCAGAATATTTATTGCTCAAGCCCATATGCAAGAATCTACTCAAATAAAGTTCAATATTAAATGGCGCCAGTTAAGGATCAACAGAAGTCAAGAGGGGTTGGGCTTGGACTATTTGCGGCAATAAAATGACTCTAAGCTGATGACATACTTAACTCCGATCCCCAGCTCTGCCTTCTCTTCGCCTACATTCCATGCCTCAGAGGGGTGACTTTTCTACGGAGAGAGTGGAATCTTCTGATTTACAAGGTCAAAACCTCTGATGGGAAACCTCTGATGGTTCCTTCTGGTCTGTGTCTGTGCATCAGACATCTTCTAGAAGGCAAAACAAATATGCTAAAATGCTACTGCTGCTTTTTTACAACAAAGCTTGGGGCAATCACCAGAATTGAACCATTGTTCTGAAATCCATACTGAAGTGCATTCATTAATGCATTAACAACCGAGGCTTGTCTTGGCATGGGGAATTCTACCGCCACTCCTCTGATGTTGCTGTAAAATCTTCTATTACACCCTAGGCATTCTTGAGTATTGATTCTCTCCTTCTCCCACTTCCCATGCACATACTATAGTCTATATTCTTTGTGTTTGTATTAGCGGTTTGCTAATATTTTTGCTGGAATGTTTTTTCCATTTAGGTTGGTGAGGAAAAAAATGCTTTTGCTTTTTTAATTATTATTACTGCTATTATTAACATAGAAAGTTTCAGCAGAAATTTTTCTAGGTGTGATGTTTACAAGCTGGCAATTGATCTCCTGTTTTTCATTTTACAATGTTCTCTCCAGTTATTTTTGGGCTTCCTGGCTTTCCATACTTCAGTCCCAGGAAAGGAAAATCTAACCAGGTTTAAGAAGAGAGGACAGAGAAACCACAGAATCATGCAGAGGTAGGTAACAAAAAAAAAAACCACCAAAACAAAACACCAGCACCTTCTTTTGCATAATTGTAAAGAAATCTGATCAAAGCACCCTTTCAAGGAAAGAGAAATGAGTCTCCCAGTGAAAGAAGCATTGGGGGGGGGAAAGAAAGAACAAATTTCATTAGAAAATTCTGGATTTTCTGAAAAATAGCACATCGTCAAGGAGCTATGAAGGTCTAGTTCTGTGATGGCGGACCTATGGCATGCATGCCACAGGTGGCACATGGAGCCATATCTGCATGCGCGTGCTGGCCAGCCTATTTTCGGCCTTCCGCTAGGTGGGGGGAGATTGTTTTCCCCCTCTCTGAACTTCCGCTAGGCCTGTTGGACTCATTTTTCGCCCTCCCCAGGCATTCTGAGGCTTTCCTGGAGCCTAGGGAGGGCAAAAACAATCCTCCCCCAGCCCCCCAAATGAAATACCAAGCTGAGCTTGGAGGTGAGCAGTGTGTGCGTGGGGGGGGACGACATGGGGGGGGACTTGTGTGTGTATGCGCATGTGGGTGCCAGCACCCACATGCACTCTGGTGCGCGCATGCTCACATTTTTGGCACCCAACAACAAACATCCACTGCTCTAGTAGGTCCTTTATCAAATCAATAAATCACGCACTAAATTTCTATATCCGAATGAACACGTATACTTCATGCTTTATAAATGGGTATGAGATTGTTCTCCTGCTAATATAGTTGAATAAATTATTATGGTTAGATAGTCAGCTGGATGTTTAGACAGGATCTGGCATTTTTATCATTTTTATCCATCTATCTCACCCATTCCAAGGATTTGGGAGAGACATTGATTGTTTAGTAATACTAAAGACATTATGGGAGGATATTCATTGCTCCAACTAAAACTACCTTTTACAATTGACGAGGGCAGTGATGGTGAACCTTTTTGGCACCAAGTGCCCAAACCAGAACATGCGTGTAAGCATGCATGCACGCATGCTGGAGAGCTGAAAACCCCAAAACTGAGTGGCCAGTGCGCATACATGCATGCATGCTGGCTAGCTGGCTTTTGGGCATGCTGTAAACCCAAAGACTAGGTGGCTGTTGAGCGCATGGACACCGATCACCTGGTCTTTGGGTTTCTGGTACATGCAAAGACCAGCTGGCTGGCGCACATGCATGTGCCAGAAACCAGAAGAGCAGCTGACAATGGCATGTGTGCCCGCAGAGACGGCTCTGCATGCCATCTCTGGCGCATCGGTTTGCCATCATGGGAGTAGGGTGACTTTGAAAATACCAATGGTATTCAAGTAGTGTTCCGGATGTTTTAGTTTTGCAAACATCTGGCAAAACAAAGTAAAGATGGCACCAATAGCCAGGGCAGTTACTCTTCTTCTATTTGCAGATCTTATATTTTGTGATTCCCCCCCCCCCCCCGTTCTTTCTCTTCTCTTCTGCTGTCTCTAGGAATTGCAGCATCTCCTATCCAAGCTTTTTTGTCATCCTTATCAACAATTGTGGTTGATATTCTGGGGTGTTGCATGAAAGATGCTTGTCTGTTTGAATTCTAAAGTCCCAGAGCACTTTAGCTTCTTCATTTTCTAGTTCTTTGTCTATTTTGGGCGTTCCCACCCTTTTGCCTGTAGGCAATTTTTTTGAAAATATTCTAATAAAACTGTTTTGCTACTTCATATTGTATTGTTTATAATGTGTCTCTGTGATCTTCTTCTAGGAACATAATAATCACCCCATTGTGCTGGTGCGGTTATTCCCACTCTCATACCTGACTTGCCTGCTAATCAACCCTTTGTACCTTCTATCATTTACCCGTTTGGCAAGTGATGTAAAATGGACTTGGCATTTCAAGGACTTTGAAGGGCAAATATTTGCGCAGGGATGGAATCTGCTAAAGCCTGAAATGGTGGTGTGATATTCTGATCTCCTCTGAGCCATAGGATAGAAATAAGGCAAAATATGGGTTTCTTCTCAAATGTTTGCTGCATAGTTCAGAAATATGAAACGATAACATCTATTGCTTCACTATCCAACTATCCTAATTGAAATTATATGCAGTGAATGTGACAGCTTTGTTGTGTTGTGCTTGGTGTAATGAACATGACAGCTTTGTTGCAGTGTGTGTGAAAGCACACACTTATTTATGTAAAAATCACAACTTATTTATAAGCAGAAATAGGCACATTTCAGCTGCAGTTTCCCACAGCACAAAGAACAACCTAAATAACTAAAATAAGTTGTTAGATATTCAATCCATTCATGTGTACTTGAAACTGGTGCTAATACTGTACATGAGTAAACCACCAGATTGAAGCCCAACTACATATAACAATATTTTTTTGCAATTTATCAAAATGATCTTTCTCTGTAATCCTGGAAACCAGCAATGCTAATAATGCCCTAAATTGTCTGGTCTCTTTTAAAGAATTAGCAAATGTGGACTTTAGGATGTTCCTTATATGATCATAAATATTCCTTTGCCTCTTCTACATCCTGTCATTCTTCCATCATTTTGGAGTGAATACATATGGGAGGAATAAATGCCTTCCAATGAGAAAAATTATTCTCGGAGAATGTCCCATTTTGTATTTAAAATCACAGTATTATCATAACTACAGGAATCAAATGAAATTTGCTCCTGCTGCCCTGATTCTAAATGCATTTACTTGAAAATAAGCATCTTCATGAAAAGTATTATTATTGGTATGAATAAATTGAGCCTCTATCACAAGGTAGAAACCTATTTGGTTCTCATTAGACAATAAGTTAAAAGAGGATCCTCCAAAATCTACAGGAAGGTTCAAGTAATGAATTCAGCATTTGTTCCCATTACTTTACAGTTGGTCCAGAACGCTACAGCTACAGTTGGTCCAGAACGCAGCCGCGTCCAGAACGCTACAGCTACAGTTGGTCCAGAACGCAGCCGCGCGGGTAATTATGGGGAGTACTAGGTACTCCCATGTGACACCATTCCTGCACGAGCTGCACTGGCTTCCTGTGGTCTATCAGGTGCGTTTCAAGGTTTTGATAACAATCTTTAAAGCGCTCCATGGCTTAGGACCTAGTTACTTGCGGGATCGTATTCTGCCCCATACATCCCTGCGACCAATCCGCTCGCACAGAGAGGGCCTCCTCCAGGTGCCGTCCACCAGACAGTGTCGAGGGGCGGTGCCTAGGAGTAGAGCCTTCTCTGTGGCGGGCCCAGCCCTGTGGAATGACCTCCCCCCGGATATTAGGAATACCTCTGACCTCCGCTCCTTTCGTGTAAAGCTCAAGACCCACCTTTTTCAAGTTGCTGGCCTGGCTCAACTTTGATCCAACTATATCGCTCCTGACGGGTTTTTTATTTGGGGTATTTTAATTGCATTCAATTTATTTAGGGGTTTTTAAACATTGTGTTTTTACTTGTTTTTATCTATCAGTTCACCTCCTCCTTGTATATGTCGTATATATGTCTTGGTATATGTTTTGTTATATGTATGTCGATATATTTATTTATGTTTTGTTGTACGCCGCCCCGAGTCCTTCGGGAGAGGGTGCGGCTAAGAAATAAATTATTATTATTATTATTATTATTATTATTATTATTATTATTATTATTATTATTATTATTATTATTATTATTATTATTATACTTACTCTTCAGGACTACCAAGATCCAAGTGTGACCTTGGAAAAGCTTCAGCAAACCTCACTCTGCTCTCCAAGCCCGGTTCTGCATTTTCCCTTTGTATACATTTTATGAGCTGCCTATGTGTCTTGGAAGTACAGCAACTAAAAGGGAGGGAACATGCAAGGAAAGAAAGGAGAGGAAGAAGGAGATGCATCTTTTATATCTGCAGGCTGCGTTCAGCCTCAGCCTTCCTAAATAGAAGAGGTTAAATATATTACCGCCATTATACTCTACAAGGAGCACATTCCATAAAAACCAAGGTGCTGTAAATTATACAAATATGATGCTAACAAGGCAGGAAATGCACTGCTAATGAGGTCAGTGATGGAACTCCTGCAGTTCTGCAAATCATGTGCCAACCCTAACACAGGAGGTGTAAAGCTAGCCTGGGTCAGCATTTTTTGAGTGGCTTTCATAGCCTGCTGTTCGGAGGATAGTTATGCACAGGTAGCATGAATATATATATATATTCCCCCTTGTCTTGTCTCCTTATTTATGTGTCAAATAAGCAAGGCATCAGACAAGCCCGCTTTGTGTTAATGCACTTTGCTGTTATGTCTATTGTTTTGCAGTGTAGAGTGGGGAATTAGTCAGTCCAAAGTGCAAATATTGGTTACACTTTGGAAGTGAACTCACCTTTCTATTCCTATCCAGCTTCCTTCTTGGATGAATTAAATATGTTGTTGCCATTGACAAGGTTACCTGTAAAATGTATCCCTTGGGTTTAAACACAAAAAGCTCACTTGCACACTTATCAGTGCACGCACCCAGGCTCACATTCAGAATCAAAGCATCAATCTTTTAGCAGAGAGTAGCTCATACATTCTGTTTTCTTCTTGTAAGGCTGGTATGTATATAGAAAATAATAAATATAATCAAACATTTCAGGAAACATAGCAAGAAGTTGCAAATTTGTGTCCAGTTTTCCAGCAGTGACCAAAGCAACAACAATGCTAGCCAAATGACAACAGACATGATGTGACACAAATGCCGCCCATGATGGACTTGGATCTTGATATCTAACACAAGAGCATAATTTGCATGATGATATTATTGTGCATATTTCATCATTTGTCTTCCAGGCCTGTGAAATTCTGGCAAACTTTCTTTTCAGTTATGAAGATGATGTGTATGGTTTGATCCTTGTAATAAAAACATGTGATTTAGACTAAGCCAGACACAATAAGACACCTTCAAAAATGACTGAAGTTTTAAATAGAAATCGTCTGAATTGTTGTCCATTTAAAGATTATCCTACTCTCAAACTAAACTGTATCTAAGTTAGAACCAAGGTAATAGAATACAAAGAGAAGGGTTTGTGCCAAGCCAACCTTTATGTCTTGGCATAAACTTCCATGAAGATCATCTCCTCCAACTAGAGTTAACCCATCCAGAAGAAAATGCTTGTGATATTCTACCTTCAGAAAGTGACTGGTTCTGAAGCCAGAAAGCTTCTGGAATGGCTCAGGGATTTGGAACAGGGATTCTGTCTGGAAAATAAAAAGACTGGTCCCATCTGCTTGAGCTTTTCAGAAGTTAGCCAAAAGATATTAGCACCATGGTTTAAGACAGATTGAATTCCTTTATGAATTAGCATCCTAAACTTTTGCTTTGACAAGAGTGTATATACCCATGTGTCTTTTATAAGCATGGTCTCAGGAGAGCTAAGAATGATTTAGTAACCCTAGATGCTTAGATGGAAGAATAGTTAAACTGCAACCCTTACTGAAATGAATGTCTTTATCTCACATTTTCCCTATTAGGAGAAATCCTCAGGTATTGAACTAAAACTTCTATCTCAATTGCTACCTCTAAGACTTTGTAGATTTTATCAAGTAGATAGACAATTACTCAGAGGTCTTATGAAGAAAGAGAAAATTGAGGGACTACTACAAATTAATTCACTTGAGTTCACTCAAGATACAAACAACCATGTTCAAATCATCATATTTTGGACACATCCTCTCTAGACTCTCTTAGTTTAGTTTAGTTTAGTTTAGTTTATTGTCATTGCACCTTGAATAATGAAATTAAATGGCATCTTCAGTGTTGAGAAGTGTATAGTGTTGGAAAAGATAGGAGAAAAAGAAAGCCAACTAATAGCCAACTGGATGACCAATTTTGAGAAGCAATCGGTGAACCATTGAATGACCAGGTTGACTACAGATCATCCTAGAGAATATCTAAGTAGACACAAAGAATCCTGTCCTGATGGGAGATAATTAACTAAACAAACAAACAATAGATTGAATTTTGGTCTTCTTTTCCTTTTCTGCATGATGCAGAAATTTTAGAATTTATTCCAATCAAGTTACTGAGCTGAAGGGCCTGAATTTTATTCCCAGATCCAATTCTCTGCCTGGAAGACCAAGTATCCTCTATCATCATATTATAACCAGTTAAGCTGGGAACCAGAGACCTGTTCCATAAGGCTCCCAATATGGCTTTCAAATTATATTTTTTCCTTCCGAAGTCTCTGTATGAAGAGTGTTACTCATATTTCATAGATGATCACAATGGTGATGCTGGTATCTAAGAGGCAGGAATACTGCTGCAAAATGAAATGGTATAAAGCCTCCTCTTGAGCAGGAGGTTGGACTAGAAGACCTCCAAGGCCCTATTCTCAATTAAAACTAGGGATTGGAGACCACTAGTGGTCCATGGTTGCTTTAGCAGCCGAAAGCAAATTGCTGCATAGATACTTGTGGGAATTCTATAGAGTCCTTCTTCATTTTAAATAAAAATATGGAACAAGAAAGAATAGGATTTGGTGGCTGCCTGTGATGTCAATGTGTATTGAAATCACAGGCTTACAGGGGAAAATCCATACTAAATAGGCATGATATTTATTTTAACTAAACAGCTGCTAATTATGAAAGTACATTTTCAAGGCTGAACAATTCAACAGTAATATTTTGTACAGTTTATTAAGCTTCCCCTATGCCTGTTCCTAATAGCCAAAATATTAATGGCAGGCACTCTTCATTTACACGGGTGTTTTGCTATTGCAAGGAAAGTAGTCTATTATTATAGGGAAATTAAACGCCATAGCTAGACAAAAGATAGGATAATTAACCAATGTTGTTTCTTTGTTCCAAGGCCAATTTCAACCCCCAACATGACCTATTCCAAACTTCAGCAGAAGATGAGTTTCAATTTCTTTCACCTTGCTCCTAAGCAGAGATCTATGCATCAGTCAGCAGAATTAGAAGTGAAACTATTCTAAGGCAGATTTCTTTCTTTCTTTTTTAAGGAAAGTCATTCATGCATGACCAAAAGCCATATGTACCCACATTATCTTTTTCAACTCCTCAGGATGCTATTGCATGCCAAAAAAACTAGACACGGGGGCTCTGGGAGGGCAAAAAACATGACTTCATAATATTACCAGGCAGCCTTTTGCAATGCACCCAAAAATCAAAATGTCACATTATAGCTTTCAACCTCTTAAGTGTTGCCCATTCCTGATTTAGAGCGATACGGGATCCAATGCAATAGAATAACTGAAGGAGACATGTTAGATACCAAAATACTGCCTCAAAGAGGCACCAAACTTCTATTGTCAGAATTTCTCACTCACTCTTCAGATAAGGTAACTGAAAACAAACAAACAAACAAAAAACAAGGTTAGGTTTATTCATTATATTAATCCATAAAGCCATTTGTTTGGCCTTGCATTTTTATAAGAATTTGAGCACTATAGTTCCTAACCTGTGATTCATATCTTTGCACAATGTATGAACAGAGTCCGTTTTCACTTCCCAGATCTTAGCAAACTGAGTATGAATTAGTGTGAAGTGTGAGATATGTCAAAAAGTTTCTGATTCTTGCCTTAGTAGTTCCAGGCAGATGTCTGGAAATGGAATTGCCAACATCGTCATTTAACAGATTAACAATCTTCATCATCGCAAAGATCATTTAATCCAATTTGAGTTGCCTGAAGTTGTTGTCTGCATCAAACTTTCCAATTGGGCAACTGGTTGCAAAGATATTTAGAGGTTTAGCCTTGACAAAGGCTGTCCATCATACATACAACATATGTGCATTGTGGGTTTTTTTCAAGACACTATTTGACCACTGAACGGTATGCTATCAAAATGCAGAGAGTGGGGGCAGAATTCAAATTTTTCAATTACATTGAAAGCTAAGGACAATTAAATATGATTTATGCATTTAATCATTTCCCCTTTTTTGTCACATTAGAAAATGCAGCTGTCAACCCTTTGGAAAGCCTTTGAGGGCATGCTTTGGGGTAGCACCATGCACCCCCAGCTTCAGAGAGTCCATCAATGTTTTGCAGGAGAAATTGCAAAAATCTACAAGGGAAAACTGGAAGGGTGTCTCTGCCGCTGTGTCCTATCTCTTGCCTTTCCAAGAAGGTCTTCACTGCTTGCCCCTGTGATGTGATTCCATGGATCTCTCTGCCATCTGGCTTCAGGTTGGGATGATTTATGAGGTGAAGAAAAAAAAGACTGATAAATTTTACTGCTGGTCCCAGCATAAACCAAGGTATCAACAGTCCAATCCAGACAGTCCTAATGGAAACTGCCGGCTCCAGAGTGCAAGGCATTATTTATGACTGTCTGTAATGCCACTGTAGGAAATTTATCATCGCTTCTCTTGAGCAAGCTGGAATCACAGCAGCGTGGCCAGGGGGGGAGAAAAGGGAGGCGGCAGTGGGGGTAGAGAGGAAAGAATGCTGCCAGGTTGCCTGCTTGACTCCTTCCTGCATCATCACAGGCCAAATAGGTCTTGAGGGAGAGATGGGGAGAAAAGAAAGCAAAGGTGAGAGGGGGAGGAGCACAGCAAACTGATGAAAGATTTCAAGACTTCATCCTTCATTGGGGTTTGAAATGACTTACGGTTAGAGGAGAGAAAACCAACAAGATCAGAATCGAGGGCACAATGAATGCTGGATTTTATAAGTCAAGGTGTACTCACTGCAGATAGGGTTGAAGACAAAGACAAAGCTATGCTTAGCAACGTATTCACAAGGTACTGTTCATCTCTTCTGCCTACCATGGAATTAACCCGAGCTCGGTTTCTTATTCCTGCTTTGCTTCAAGGCCAAATCCACATGAATGCTTCAGCAAACTAGGAGGTCATCAGAAATAAACTATGAATGTTAACTCTTAGGAATGCATAGATGTACCATTGAATGCCTGTCTTCTAGCCACACTATTAAAATACAACATAAGCTTAAGTTAATAGATCCAGGACAACTTGCCATGACCAACCCACCACCGGACAATTTGGTATGGCCAAATCACCGTGGGGCAACTCACCATAGGACAAGAGTTACATTAATGTTAGAAAAAGAGTTATATTAATATAGGGGGAAAATGTGTAATTGAATAATTAAAGAAAGGGTGCAAAAGGAGGGACAAAATTAAATGTGAATGACAAAAATTAAAATAAATTTTAAATTCTTTTAAATAAGTTGAATTGTTGAATTCTCCTATAGCAAGTTGTCCCATGGTAAGTTGGCCAGGACAAGTTGGCCATGGGGAGTTGGCCATGGTGAATTGTCCCATTCGGTGTGTTAATTGACACAATTTTCAGTCCAGGATCTTGGTTAGCTTATAGTATTTGACTATTAGGCCTAAATATCTAAATATCTTTATTATCTAAATATCTTTTGGGATATAAACCAAAGAGAATGTCAAATTTAGCTATTAATAAAATTCATAAATGGAGGTCACCCACTGAAAATAGTAACATACTTTTTGTGCTGAGCTATTGAAATGCATTATCCATGAGATCTCAATGGTCTTATTTAGTCACAGATCTTTCAGTAGTATTTTGCCACTGATTTTGATAGAAACGGAAATGCCAAATCATGAGCTAATGGTGGGAATTTAAAGAAATGTCAATTACCCAGAGACTTTCTAGGATAACTGATGCCAAGTTCTCCCAGTCCTTCATCTCTACTGAAATTTCTAAAGTATTAATACTATAGTTGTATTTGGGAGAAAACAGCTTAATTCTAGAGATGTTGAGTATCATGCGCTATAGACAGATATTGTCAAGTAAAAAAATATTACAGCAGAATTCCTGTAATAGGTTAATAATTCCTGTAAAAGGAAAGCCCCTTTTTGGCAGAAATTAAGATTCTCAGCACTATCAATGTTTGCTCAAGTCTCACGTTGTCTCAACAGGCTGCGATGATGACCACATGTTTCAGTAGAAAACTAGAGTAATTCAAAGAACTGACTGATTAAACAAGATGTACACTTCTAGAAAAAGGAATATGACATGGGTTTAGGTGGGTATAAAGTAAAGGCTTCTATCCATTCTCGCACTCCAAAAATTCACAGATCACTTAAAGAATGTGGCATCTACAGAACCAACTGCTTGACCCAGGGACTGGGCTAGAAGACTTCCAAGGTCCCTTCCAACTCTGTTATTCTGCTTTAGTCTTATCTTTGGCCTGCATTTACCAAAATTTGGAACTTGCAAGAAGCTGCATGTTACTTTTCAAATGTTCTGATATCAGTTGGATGCTGCTAGATTAATAGAGGCAACAAAGTGAAAAAAGATGAAAGAATTAGAAGTAAAAATAAAGTAAAAGTATAGGTGATAGTTTCCTCGAGGTAACAGGAAAAGAAAAAACAAAGGAAAACATGGGTACTAATCTTTTCCCCTTGTAGTGTTTTTATAGATAAAAATAATTAAATACTGCATGGATTTAGGCAAATTGTAGTCTTACTGGTAGCTTCAGATCAGGAGCTTTCTCCAATTAACTGCTTTCAAGAAATATCTTCCTATTTACATGGAGGGAAGTAAGCAATGGGGTACCACAAGGTTTCATCTTAGGCCCAATACTCTTCAATATCTTCATAAACTATTTAGATGAGGCAATAAAGGGGGAATTTACCAAATTTGTAAATGATACTAAACTGGCAGGAATAGGCTCAAGATCCTGATAGAGCTTGATAGGCTCAAGATCCAGATGGATCTTGACAGACCTGAACACTGGGCCCTATGTAACAAAATGAAATTCAATGTAGAGAAAAGTAAAGTCCTACACTTAGGCAAGAAAAACCAAAAGTACCCAGATAGACTGGGTGAAACCAAGCTTAATAGCAGTAACTGAGAGAGGGATCTTGGAGTCTTAGCAGACAACCAGTTAAATATGAGCCAAGAGTGTGTGGCAGCAGCCAAAAAAGCCAATGCAATCTTAAATTGATTAACAGAGGGATACAATCAAGATCAATTGAGGTAATCATACCACTCTATAAAGCCGTAATAAGACCACACCTAGAATACTGCATCCAGTTTTGGTCACCACACTATAAAAAAGATGTTGAGACTCTAGAAAAAGTGCAGAGAAGAGCAATCAAGAAGATTAAGGGACTGAAGGCTAAAACATACAATGAATGGTAGTAAGGACTCAGCATGGTTAGTCTAGTGAAAAGAAGGACCAGGGGAGACATGATAGCAATGTTCCAATCCTTGAGTGGCTGCCACAGAGAAGGAAGGGGTCAAGCTATTTTTCAGAACAACTGAAGGAGAGATTCAACCTAGAAATAAGGAGAAATTTTCTGACAGTGAGAACAATCAACCAATGGAACAGAAGTTGCCTTCAGAAGTTGTGGGAACTTCATCACTGGAAGCTTTCAAGAAAAGACTGGACTGCCATTAGTCAGAAATGGTGTAGAGTCACATGCTTGGGTGGGAGGTTGGACTACATTACCTACAAGGTCCCTTCCAATTCTGTTAATTGGTTACCTTTTTTTACTGAAGCAGAAACTCGGGATTGGTCATTAGAGAAAACGTGGTTATCTTAGATGATAAATATTTGGAAATGGCACGAAGAGTTGAAAAAGAGAGTAACATCCTGCTTTGCTTTCTCTCTCTTCCTGTTTTCTCCAGTTCAGAAGACTTGTGTACAGGCAGTCTTTAACACAATTTGACCACAATTGGAACCAGAATTTCCATTGTTAAGCAAGGTGGTTGTTATATGAGTCATCCCAGATTTTACAACCATTGTTGCCATGCTTATTAGGCAGTGTTCCAATATCTCAGGGTGCTGCCCCGAAGAAACGGGAGTCAAACTATTCTCCAAAGCACCTGAAGGCAGGACAAGAAGCAATGGATGGAAACTAATCAGGGAGAGAGGCAACATTGAACTAAGGAGGAATTTCCTGACAATTAGAACAATTAATTGGTGGAACAACTTGGCTACAGAGGTTGTAAATGCTCCAACATTGGGAGTTTTTAAGCAACAACCATTTGACTGAAATGGTATAGGGTTTCCTGCCTGAGCAGGGGATTGGACAAGAAGACCTCCAAGGTCCCTTCCAACTTTGTGATTCTATTTTATTCAAATAACTGCAATTGTTACATGATTCATGCAGTCATTAAGAAAATCTGGTTTCCCTGTTTGGACGTTGTTTGTCGGAAACTTACTGGAAAAGTCACAAAGGGTGATCTCACAATCCTGGGAAGCTGCAGCTATTGTAAATACATACTGGGTGCCAAGCACCCAAATTTAGATCACATGACTGTTGGGATGCTTTGACAAGAGTAAGCGTGAGGACTGGTCATAAGACTTTTTTTTTCAGAGCTGTGTAAGTTTGAATGGTCACTAAAGAAATGCTTGTCAGTCTAGAACTCCCTGTACGTAGAATAAAACTGCCATTGTTTCCTTTCTTTCTGGCAGCAAATAGCATGGGAGAATCTTACTGAAAACAGCTTCAGTCCCAGGGTCCAGGCCTCTGCACCTGCCTCTTTCCCTACCTTAAAATGCTCCACATAATATCCTCCAGCATTACAACATGTTCTCCTACACGCTGCCCTGAATGTCGAAATGATGTATGGAACACAACTTCATATGAGGTTGATGAACTCCTGTAAAAGGATGCATATTATAGAGAATGCCAATTCTGTTTTGGTTTTGCTCCTCCATTCTCTGAATATCGAGCGATGGTCATGATTTTGATGGATGAAGGAAAGAAAAAGGGTTTTGTCCATACCATTCTGAAAAAGAATTGCTCAACTTCCTGTCACTATATATGGCGATTAACTGTAATTTGTTTGTTTACCGCTGTTTAAGGATACAAGCTCAACTCTTGGTGACCATATGAAGATCATCATGCCATTTACTTAGCAACAGTATGAAAATAGTTTGCTGTTTTCTTTTCTTTCTGAGATAATCCACAACTTCCCAATCAAACTTACAGCCCTAAGCCCTGACTTCTATTTTTGTATTACTACGACCTAGCCATTTGAACTCAGGCAAGATTAGGCAAATGTTACCAACTTTTACAGTGTAGTATCAATAAAGGTTGGTATTGCAAATTGAGCAAGGGATACCACTCCAAAGTAAAATCCAAGAAAGCGTGACACTGAGAAATTTAAAAGGAGACAATCGTTTTTTGCCACAATGGCATGGCATCACCTTGGTACTATACTTTTGCTCTATTTGATGCAAGTTTTCTCATTGAGGAGAAGGATGTGTTGTACCTTGACAAGGTGGTTTGCATCACCTTGAAGCTTCCCGAAATTCTTCCTATGCAAGAGTCTCTTCAAGCTATTGCAAGGAATGGATGATACAAACTGTGGCTCATTGGCTGGATTTGTTTCATGGAGATGGAAAAGGGAAAAAATAAATTCAACCTTATATTCTTAGTTCCAATTTCTTTTTCATGTTTTTAAAAGTATCCTGAATAGAAACCATTGCAAAAAAAAAAGAAACCTCGTGGTCGTCAGAATTTAGCAGAGATTCTGTTTCTCTATCAGCCTCAGTCAGATAGAGTGGAAGCTGCTGGATGGAATTGGTCCTAAGTTCATGTAGAATTTAAGAAGACACTAAAATTCAGCAGTTATCAGGCATGAAAGACCAGGTCCACAGTTGAAGGTTCCATTAAACTAATTTATTGCTAAAAGCCTATGCACAGGAATCTTCTCAATTAAAGGTTGACACCTGCTTAGAGTTATTTAGATAAGAGTCAATGAGCGCTCAAAGAGGAGTTCTCTTGTGGCTACATAGAGATTCTAGACTGATCTCTCTTTTCACTCCATTTCCAGGTTCTGCTACCATAACTGCTACTAACTTTAACTTTAACTTTAACTTTTATTTGATTTCTAGACCGCCCCTCTCCCAGAAGGGACTCGGGGCGGTGTACAGTCATATTAAAACAATAAATATATATAATATAAATATAAATAAATATAGGTGTGGCTGGAGGAGGTAGCAGTAGTTTACTGTACAATAGTTAAAGTTAGATTTAAAATTTAAGAATTTAAAAATACATTAAAAACACCCCTAAAAACTTTCCCAGAATAAAAAATATTTGCCAGGAGGTATAAACGGGACTATAAATGGGCCAGGCCAGCTAATTGGAATAGGTGGGTCTTAAGTTTCTGTCGGAAGGAGCAGAGGTCGGTAGTAGTTCTAATATCGGGGGGGAGGTCATTCCAGAGGGTTGGGCCCATCACAGAGAAGGCTCTACTCCTAGGCGCCGCCCATTGGCATTGCTTGGTGGACGGCACCTGGAGGAGTCCCTCCCTGTGAGAGCGAATTGGTCGCAGGGATGTATGCGGTAGGATGCGATCCCGCAGGTAACTAGGTCCTGTGCCATGGAGGACAGAGAGCGTACTAAGTACTAACTACAAATTAAATGATAACAAATTCACATTAATCTATATCTATATTAGTCGGTCATTCCATGCAGGTCTCATTGTTTGTTTGTTTGATTTTATTGAACATCCAACTCCCGTGGACTCTTATCTGACTACCCCTTGTGGAAAGCATGATGCTAAATTAGATGGGATTTATTTCTCATTCACCAGATCTTTTTACCTGCAACATCTGGAAGTTAAGTCATGGCAACTGGATTTCTTTTCTTTTGGGGCTTGAAACATTTTGCTGCTTATTCAAGTAGCTTCTTCAGTCTGAGATCCACTTGGATGACTGAGAATCTTTATTAACACTTTACCAGCAATGCTTCTGACATGTGAAAATGGCACATGACTCCGCAGCATTTTTTTTTCCTTTTCTTTTTTTGCAGGAGTAGGTTGCGATAACAAAATAGCTCACTAATTGTCCTCTGTTGCAACATCTTTTATAATGCAGCTGTCAAGAAGCAGATCCCTTTAAAATGACCCTGATCCTTTTCGGTTTCTATGTAGTCAAGCTTTAAAAAAAAGGTAGATGCCTGTAGGGGTAGTGGGGGGAGGGAGGGAATTTGATTGGTATCATGGGATGGGAAACAGAAATGCAAGTGACAGTAAGGTCAACTCTGAAAGAAATGATTGAGCTTGTCTGAGCTGGTCAAAGCAGCTTGATAAGAATCTGACTTCCCAGATGATGTTCAAAGCCAACCCTGAATGTCCAAATGATGAATCCATCATTTTCTTTCAAAAGCAACCTGATCTTTTTGAATACACTTCCATCTACATCAGGGGTGTCCAAACTTGGGAACTTTAAGACTTGTGGACTTCAACTCCCAGAATTCCCCAGCCAGCCAAGTCCACAAGTCTTAAAGTTCCCAAGTTTGGACACCCCTGATCTACATCATCCCCAACTTGATTCCTAGTAGATTTCCACTATGGCCAATATGAATGCATATTTTGTCAGCTCTCTCATTTTATATCTCATGATTTTAATTTTTTTAACGTTTATTATGCTGTAAGCCGCCTAAGTAGTAGCACGGTGGCTTCAGTGATTGGAACGCTGGACAGGAGGTTAGCAAGCCCATGATCAATACCCAAAAGCTGCTGTGGGGCGAGGTTGAACTCTCATCCTTGACTCCAGCTCCTGCCAGGGACATGAAAGCAGCCCCCAGCTGGGCATTCCCAGAGCAATGGTGATGTCGCTGACTAATCCTTTCAACCAGAAGTGCCTCAATGCTTCTGACTTGAGTGCAAAAAAGCTGCTTAGTCTCATTTGAAATGAAATGGGCAGCAAATAAATTTAATAAATAAAATAATAATAAATAAACAAAACATCTCTCATCGTGCAAAAACAGTCTGAAAAGACTGCTTTGTCTTTTAGTTTAAAAATATCCTTCTCGGGGAAAGAAAATTATTGGGACCTTCATTAATAATATAATATTATATTAATAATATTCATTATTGGCACCGTGCTACGGTGGTTCGACTCTTACCTCTCCGGCCGGATGCAATATGTGTTGACAGGGGGGCAGAGATCGACCCCGAGGCCACTCTCTTGTGGGGTGCCGCAGGGGTCGGTCCTCTCGCCCCTTCTGTTCAATGCATATGTGAAGCCGCTGGGCGAGATCATCCGTGGTTTTGGGGTTGAATACCATCTGTACGCTGATGACACACAGCTGTACATTTCAACCCCAAACCACCCCAACGAGGCTGTCGCGGTGATGTCCCGGTGTTTGGAAGCCGTCGGGGTCTGGATGGGGGACAACAGACTCAAACTCAACCCCTCCAAGACTGAGTGGCTGTGGCTTCCGGCACCTCGGTTCAGCCAGCTGACCCCTTCGCTGGCCATAGGGGACGAGCTCCTGCCCCCTGTGGAACGGGCGTGCAATTTGGGCGTCCTCCTAGATGCCCGGCTGTCAATGGATGACCATGTGGCAGCCGTGGCTAGGGGGGCGTTCCACCAGGTTCGCCTGGTGCGCCAATTGCGCCCCCTACTGGACCGGGATGCCCTACGCACAGTCACTCATGCACTGGTGACGTCTCGCCTAGACTACTGTAATGCTCTCTACATGGGGCTTCCCTTGGGACGCGCCCGGAGACTGCAGCTAGTCCAGAACGCGGCCACGCAGGTTATCATGGGGAGGTCTAGATACTCCCACGTAACACCGCTCCTGCGCGAGCTGCACTGGCTACCTGTGGTTTTTCGGGTGCGTTTCAAGGTCCTGATTACTATCTTTAAAGCGCTCCATGGCACAGGACCTAGTTATTTGCGGGATCGCATCCTCCCACATACATCCCTGCGGCCAATCCGCTCTCACAGGGAGGGCCTTCTCCAGGTGCCGTCCACTAGGCAATGCCAGGGGGCGACGCCAAGGAGTAGAGCCTTCTCTGTGATGGGCCCAACCCTCTGGAATGACCTCCCCCCCGACATTAGAACCACCTTGGACTTCCGCTCCTTCCGACAAAAATTGAAGACTCACCTGTTCCGATTAGCTGGCCTGGCATAATTATAAATGTTACAACTATGCACTCCTGGAAGCATAGTCTCAACTAGTTATTTTAAGGGTAATGTTTTAATGTTTTAATTTTAATTGATTTTAGGGCTTTTAGAGCCATATTTATTCTTCTGTACAGTACTCTTAATTTTAACCTCCTCCACATATATACGTATATTTATATTTATATTTATATTTATATTTATATTTTATCTGTTATTTGTTGCGTGGACTGTACACCGCCCCGAGTCCCTTTTTGGGAGAGGGGGCGGTTTAGAAATGCGAAGAATAAAATAAAATAAATCAATCCAGCTGTACTAATAGAAATACCAGACAGTGTCTTAGATCAAAAGAACAAGAGAAAATGCAGAAATCTTGAAATATATCAAAATAAATTCCCTTGAATAAATTTTGAGATCCTGTCATATTTGTCATCAATTCACTTGATCTGGGAGATTCTCCTGGGTTGCCCAGATTTTCTCTGCTTTTTTGGCGTATCTCTTTCTCAAAGCTCATTCTACAATCAGATGAATTTAGAAAAATATGCTAACATTTATCAGCATTGTTCATATCCTATCCATACTGACTTGAAGGGGATAGCCTTGAATCAAGAATCAAAAGAAGGGTCAATGTTCCTGCTTTCCCTTAGTAAATGTTTTGCCATTTTTAAATAGCTGGGTCATAGGCAGAAAATCAACTTGTAATGATTCTTTCCATTCTACAGATGAATCTTGGAAGAAACAAGGTGTCTAGAATTTTAATCTTTCATGGTCCCTCCCCAAAACTATTGGTACACCTTTTATGAGTATTTTAGAAAGCTTTCCATCTTTTCCAGAGAATGTATTTTAGGAGAGAAGTCAATGAAAGATTCAATTTTCTCCAAGCACTGTGGTCCCAAAATAAAGGGGATGCATAAAAATATATTAGTTCAAAAGCATGCAACTGCGAGTAGATAAATAAGTACCACTTAGGTAGGAAGGCAACAACGTTCGGCATATGTAGTCATACTGGCCACATGATCACAGAAACATCTTCAGACAATAATGGTTTCCTCGGCTAAAAAATATAAATAAGCACCGCCCCCTAGAGTCAGACATGACTGGACAGGGGAAACGTCTATCTTTTTTATTGGCCAGAATGTATTAGCTGACCCCATCTTGAGCCAGGATTCAGATGTATATCTACAAATTGTATCTTTCCGTTCACCTATTTTACTGGCACATTATAGAAAAACATTGCCAGGTGCCACTTGAGCATGTCGTCACAGCAAAAACAATAAATAAATCCTGCAAGTTCCGAGTATACACTAAAATTATGGCAAGGCATTTCCAAAAAGCAACAGCAATGATTTATCAAGAATAGAAGCCTAGCCCCATTGCTACAATTCTAAAAGTACTTTTGTTTCTAGGCACCTATCTGTGGACATTTATCTTAAAACACGCATAGCAGCTGGCCCTGTTAGTACATCTTGCATCATAAGGAGTGATAAATTCAAGGGTGGGGGATAGATGGGAAAGATCCATATTCTGAACCAGTTATCTAGATGATGTGGACCAAGTCCATCCATTCTTTAATTTGCAAAGAATAAATATTTCAAGGTCCTCTGTGTCAGGGAGCAAGCAAATTCAAAGACACCTTCTTAAGGCCGGCACAAAAGGATTCCCTTGCTCTTTGTTGTTTGGGAAGGAGAATCAAATATACTCCCAGCTCTCTTTCCACAGTCTGTGCCGATTTATGTTTACACCTACACTGACAAGCAAAAAAAAAAAAAAAACCTTGACAGCCCAATTACAATCCACTTGGGTGTTCCTTCTCTGAACACAAAAGGATCTCTAAATGTTCTCTGAGTGAGTCCTTAAACTCCAGGCTTGTTGAAGCATCATGACAGGCAGAGGCAGCCTGAGTGCCTTATTAAGGGTGCAAGAAAGATCATCTAGGTCTGACTACGCAGGCTGCCACCGGAGCCCAGCCTGAGAAAATTTGGCTGTTGCAGCTCCATTCTGAGACTCCCAATTAGCAAGCAACAGCCTGTCACCAAGCTGTTAACACATGGAGTTTCAGAGGAAGAACAGCACAACGCAAAGCAGAATAAGCAGAGAGAGGGAAAGACAGAGATGGAGCAAGAGAAGGGAGATGCCTTTTGTAATCTGCACAACAAGCTCTAGGGTGTTGAAAAAAAAGAGAGGATTAAGCATATTACATGCCAACTGACCCACATTTAGAAGGTACAGTGCTGGCAAACGTATTGGCAGGTAAAGCTGATGAAAGAGATGCTTGCAATTTTATCTCTAGGCTTCAAGGGTTCTAATTATGTTGTTTGCGCAGGGCACCGCCCGTATGCTGGAAATCAGCTGCTCTTCCAGCAGTGCTTACCAGGCCATATGCAAAATCTTCCTCCCTTCTGAATTTTTTTCCAGCTGTGGATCCAATGCTTAAAGCAGTAGAAAGGAGAGTTCTGAAGACTTCCTGAAGACCCTAGTGTATGTGTCTAGCGTGCCTTTCTTTTCCATGCATTTGTGACTCTTCCTGTACGTGAAGGCAGAGAAAGTTAATAGACTAATAAGGAAGATTCCAAAGGAGCTGAACTTTGGAAATATGCTCTGTTTTCTCAGCTCAACTTTTGCAAGACTGAGGCGGTTAATGAATCACATTACTCGAGAAGCAAAGAAATGCATATAAGGCTTTCAATGAAGGAACTATACTAACATTAGTTTGAATTATTACATGTGTATTAATGCAACACAGGGCAATAAGGAAGAATGAGTTGTATCTGCAGTCTTTGTATCCTGGTGTTAACAAGTGAAAATAATTGAAAGGCATTTATCTGCTTTTGGTACCATCAAGTAAAGAAATCCAGATTAGTTCACTTAAGATTTTTACAATTACTCTTCTACAATTGTGTAATCTTCCCAGAATTTGATCGCCTTTATTTTAGGGATATCATTACATCATCTCACCTATCCCTGGAAATGAATCTTGCAAATATCTGAATGCTTGTCACTTACCCTTTGAAAGGCCCCCACTATAGCAAGAGTCTTATCTATGAATAAAACTGCCCCAACAGATAGAATATTTATAAATTTGTTTTTAAATTTTAATAAGAAGCAAGAATAAAGTTCTAACCATGATTCTGAACTTGTCAATCCAAGAGCCAGTCTAATTTAAAGTCTACACTAGGATTAGAGAGGCCAAGATTCAAATACAATCATGATCATAGAATCATGCTGTGTAGTTTTGACCCAATTCTCATTTCTATCTACATCAGATTGTTGTCAGAAAAGAACATAAAAGGAAAAATTTATTTGTAATGCTTTGATTTCTTGGAGGAAAGACAGATACAAAATTAGATACTGGGGTTAGAGACAGTGTTGTTGTTCCATATTTTGGAAAGGAATGAGAGAATTCCAGAAGCAGTGATATAGTCCCAGTGATATAGTGATTAAGGCACTGTTGGAAGTTATCACCCAGCCCTCTCCCAGAAAAATGAAATATCCTAGGAAATATTGAAAAGGCAGAATATTATATTTTCCTGGATGTGAAAAAGGGAGAAACACATTTTAAACACAAAGTAAATTCCTGCAGCTTCCGGCCCATCCCCACTTTGTCAATGGGCCATTAAGAAGGCCAAATTAGTCCACTTTACATAATAAAGAGTTCTCCTCTTCAGCTCCAGAGTGATGGGATTAAGGCAGGATAATATTGCCTTTTACTCAACTGACCACATGGCATCTGAGAACTCAACCAAACCTGGATTCAAAACTCAGCCTAGAGGGTTGCCCTTGCACGGGCCCATGGGAGTCTGGCAACCAATCAGAGTACATTTCTTACACAGGAACAGGAAACAGATAGGTGGGGCAGAACAGATTATAAAAAGCCCCGCAAGCCCTTCTTCACTCTTCTTCTCTTCCCTTCTCTTCTTCTCCACCAACATTGAAGCATGTGATCACCTTTTCTGTTCAGGACTCAAGCCATGTGGTCCTGTCCACCATTAAAACCATCTTTCCAAGCAGCCTCCATGTCTCCAGTGTCTTTTTCCCCACTTGGAGCCGAACCCAGAAGGACATTTCTTCCAACAGCACCATGCTAGAAACCAGGAAAGTGGGAGTGTTAGTCCCGCTTTAGGCACAGGCCAGCTGGATGTCCTTAGACCATGGATGGGTCCCTCTCTCTCAGACCAGAAGGAGACAATGGCAAACTACTTCTGAAATTGACATATTGCTATGCACTTTGGAGAAGAAACCCTGGGGTTGATGCTGGAGAAGTTGGTCCATTCCAACAACTCTCTTCCTAACCAATGTGCTCCAATTGAGGAAGCTGCTTGGATGAGCAGTGAAATGCCTCAAACCAACAAGAAGTCCAGTTGCCATGATTCGATTTTCCAGACAACTCTACTGAGAATCTTCACTAACTTCTGAAATCATGCCAAAATAACTGCAGGGACCTATCCAGGCAGATGCCAGGAGTCAAGATTGACTCAAAGGTTCACAAAAAAAAGCAATCTGTGGAAACAATAAAGTAACTCAACATCTAGGAACATATTTGGCAGAGAGAAAAATTTCAGAGCATCTCTTGCTATCATAAATCCACATCCAATGTCTGGCAGTATAACATGCCCACTGTGAGTGCCCATAATAACAGGTTACAGTGCAGCTAATGCAGCAGACTCCATAGGCTTTCAAAAGAAAAAAAGGTGGGGAGAAGAAGGTAGGGGAGAACAAGCCAGGAGGAAAATAGATTTTAATCTCATGAAATGCATTTGACACTTTAAAAAGCGGGTACAATCTCCCATTTGCTTTCTAACCCAGAAATGGTTAAGGCTACAGGCTAGAAACCAGGAGACTGTGAATTCTAGTCCCACCTTAGACATGAAAGTTGGCTGTGTGACTTTGGGTCACTCACTCACTCTCAGCGCCGGTCATCTCACAGGGTTGTTGTTGTGGGGAAAAATAGGAGGAAGGAGTGTTGGAAAAGCTTTTGGAATCCATCAAAAGTGACAAAGCCAGCAACTGCAAACTGCCAGCGGAGATAAGGGAGCCTGGCTGATGGGTTTCAAGTCAGTCACGCAGCCTCAGAGGGTCTTGCATGCATCATGGTCAAAGAATGTGCAATCTTTTTTTATTTCCACGTGACATTTTCCTTCTGGTCATGAAAATAAGAGGCCTCCATTTATAATCATTGAGAAACCGAGACATTGGTCAGGGTAGCAATTTTATATACTCTTTATCTTTTGTGTCTCCCAAGGCGAGGAGTTGAAATCTGCCTGGGATTTTAAAATGCCTGCATTGTCTATACCCAGTAAAGTGCTGGGTATAACCGATATTTTCACTAAAATGCATCAAAGACACAGTGGGAGACAAAGATCCCACTTATCGGTAGTCCTAATAAGTGAGGATTCCTTCTCCTCTAATATATTATTCGAAAACTGTATTTGGAATATCTGCTAACAATATAATGCACAAAGAAGCACTTGGCCTTATATAGAGACACACACACAGAGAGAGAGACACACAAAGCTTGATGTGGGCCATAACCCATCTATGTTAACATCCAGATATTCCAAAGATGCACAGAATACAAGGCAGCCATAGCACAGGCCCAAATATTTTAATATCTGCCTGTCTGAAGGCCATTTAGAAGACAATTGGTATCATTGTTTTGAAGATACGGAGGGATGAAATAAAATGTGAAAAAAGAAACAGGAATGGAAAATAGATGCTCATCCCATCACCATGGGAATTAGTGATTAGCCATCAAAATATTTCATTCATGATGTGTGTTCTGGCACCAGTATTTTCCCAAGCTTTTTTCTAAGAAACGTGAGATGATGTAACAATTCCATCAGACCTCATCTCTGTCTAGTCCAAAGGCTCTCTAGATTATATTTTATGTTATTTCCAACTCTACTACTTTATTGTATTGTATTATTATTATTATTATTGTATTGATAAAGGTGGGGGCTATTAAGAGTGAGTCTGTTTCCTGCCTAAAAACATGTTTCTCCATTTCTCATCCAGGAAAATATAATATTCTGCCTTTTCAATATTTCCCAGGATATTTCATTTTTCTAGGAGAGGGGTGGGATTTAACTTTCTATACTACATTATGAATTTCTAGCAGACATATTGTCCACATATCAAGTAGAATGAAGTGGAAGCCACAATTTATTCCAAGCACTGGCAAATATTTGAAATAGAGACTGTCAACTTATCAAAGTTATAAAGCATCTTTAAAGGTTATTTTGTATTATGGTAAATTACATTCCAGATATTTCTGAGGTCAAACGACATTTCTGAGATCATCTCTTCACTGACTTCATCTTCATTTCCAGATTCAATTTACAAAGGTTAATTTTGACTTACAAATGTTTGTGTGAGGAAAGAGATTTTGGAAACTGATAAACTCCATTTTCCATATATATCTATTTTGGGTTTGGGGGCACCTGTGAATCTCTTTCTTTAAATAACCTCAGATAGCACTTATGGATCATAGCCATAAGAAAGATATTTCTCAGTGGTGGCCTTCCATATTTTGACATGCTTTACCTAAAGATTTCTGACATTTGTTAGACCAATTGTCTATCTGACAATGTCAGATCAAGGCGTTAGTTTTCTCCATGTCTTTTAAAGACCCCCATTTTAATTGCTGTCTTTTGATTTTGTTGCTCCTAGTTGTCCATAGCGCTTAAAGTCTGGATCAATTGAAATTGTCCATACATTTCAAAAATAAATAATTGGTTGTATGGTGATGCTAACCACATTAAGTAAGTATGTTGCCAATACTGGTGGGCTTTATTGAATATGAGTGTTTTGATCTGTCCATACATTTGTCCATATATATCCTGAGCCTATGAGAAAACACTAGGATGAAGAAGACTACTGGCTCTCACCACGGAGTGCTAAAATATTAAATAAATAAATAAATAAAAAGAAACCGTAAAATGCTGCCTTGCCCTGCTCTACATATAATTTCTTCACATGTTTTCTCTATTATTATGCTCACCACTGGAGCCTGTAAAAGTGGGTATTCTATTTAGAAATAAATGCCGATGGTACCAATAATAGATTGTTTAGAAAAGTTTAGGAAAGAAGTGTTTAGCAATTTGGTGTTAGAGTTTATTCAAAACTTTTAGAGTGCTATCACCTGTTCTTGATGACAATTTGTTCTTGGACAATCTCCTCACCCTGTAACTCTTCTCAATTTTTTTCTAATCCGTAGACATATTTCTTAAATCCAAAGCTATACTCCAGATTGATTAAAATCAGAACAGAAAGTTTGTTGCTAAAGCTTTCTTTAGTAAAAACAGATGCAATGAATGCAATTACATGACTCAAAATCTTGCAACATTTAATGAATGCTTTTTTCCCCCTGATGTGAATGGCAGCTCCATAAGACATTTCTCAGGACTCATATGGGAGTGTCTGTGTTTGTGTGGATGTGGATGTTTTAAAGGCTTATCATTCTTTCTTGGCTATGCTCCTGTTGGAAGAAATGTCTATCTGGGTTTAGTTCCAAGTGGGAAGAAAGACACTGGAAACATGGAGGCTGATTGGAAAAAAGGTTTAATGGTGGACAGGACCACATGGTTTGAGGTCCTGGGCAATCGAGCATATGGGTGAAAGACAGAGAGAGATTTATACCCTCTCTTGCTTCGTGTTCCTGTGTAAGAAATGTATTCTTATTGATTGTCAGACTCCCATGGGGTCATGCAGGAGCAACTTTGTAAGTTGTTTTGAGTCCCAGCTTGGTTGAAACTTGTTGGATGATGTAAGGAAGGGGCTTTGGGCAATTCCTATTATGGCTAAATGGCTTTGTCTTGGTTTGGATCTTGAGTGAGGGCTAATCCTATCACTCTGGAGCTGAAGGTCTTTTGTCTTATAGATAAGCTGGCACCATAATATCTGCCTGGGCTGAGTTGCTGTGTCCCTTTAAGATTTCTATTTCTCTTTTAGGGGAAATATTCTGCATTTTTAATATTTCCTAGAATATTTCATTCTTCTAGGAGAGGGGTGGGTGCTAACTTTCTACACTCCTAAGCATTATTTTGGCATACTTCTTTTTGCTTACAATTAATTCATCAGAATTAATGTTGTCTTTCCCAGACTGGGACATACAATACCTTTTTCTTTTTGTATATGGGAGCTTTTAATTGCTTCCGTAATGCTGCAATTTAGCTGCATGGGTATGCTTTTTAAACCACTTTCTGGTTTTCTCAAAAAAATGTAGCCCTTTATACTTTAATTTCTGGCATTCTTATATTCCTTATCAAACCATGCTGTTGGAGCATTATTTAAGCTTCAAACAGTTGAGTTGTTCTAAAGCAGTGGTTCTCAACCTGTGGGTCGGGACCCCTTCACAGGGGTCGCCTAAGACCATCGGAAAACACATATTTTCGATGGTCTTAGGAACCGAGACACTAATTTTATGGTTGGGGGGTCACCACAACATGAGGAACTGTATTAAAGGGTCGCGGCATTGGGAAGGTTGAGAACCACTGTTCTAAAGAGTGCCTATTAATGTCTTCAAAATGGTTCCCCCCCCTTTTTTTTTTTTAACTACTTGACCACTTATTTTGGTAATCAATCATGATAATTCGTCCTCTTCAATCTTTGAGCATTCCTGTTTCTGAACTTACTTTGCTTCAGTTTGGCAACTGTGGAAACACCAAAGGCTGTTTGCAGGTCTTTAGTTGGTGATCTTTAATTCAACGTAAGATCATTTCCTATTTCACATTTCCCCCTATTTTCATCTGCAAAATATTAGATGGTGTCGGCTTGTACATCTTGTTACCATTTATTATGTTTGAGGGGTGGGTGGGTTTGCATTTGATATTAATTAACTCAGTAACTCTAAGGCTTCCTGAATCCATTACTTTCCTGATTTTTATGCTGTGAGCAAATTCACTTCCAGAGCACATGTGTTATCTAAACCCTGCAGATTTAAAAAAAAAAATATTTCTATTTTATTGGAAGCAAGAAAACATTTCAACAAATTTTATGGCTTTAATACATTTAGTTCTCAGTCCCGTTGTAATATGTGAGCTGATACATTCCTCCTTGTGAGGTTCTCTGGCAATGCAGAAAGAGATTTCTTTAAAAAAAAATGAATAGATCTGCTTTGATTTTTATAACTTGATTTTTTTTAAAAAAAATAGGCTAATCTTATTTCTTTGCATTGTTATTGAATGTATTTTTGTATACATTTTCTGGCATATTTATAAAATGCACCCTTCTTTTCCATTCAGTTTCTCCATATACTTTTTTTCCTCCAATGAATCGTTTCTTAACTATATACATTTCTCTGCATCAGCAGCCTTAATATGTGCCTTGCTCTGAAGATGATTAGAGACAAACTATGAATTCTGGGACATGCAGATTGCCATGAATATCATTATACACTTTTAATAATGCAATGAATACTTTTTATTTTTAATTTTGAAGTTGCCAGTTGGAACATGAAGCACTTTTGTTTGTGGGGAAAACCAAGGTAAAAATTGCATTGCATTCTCTCTGTTGAAAATGTATTACTTATTAGTATTGCCCACTTATTCTCTTACCTTGACCCTAAGGATGGAAAGGTGCAAAAGAATGCTTTATCATCATGCTTTGTCATCGTGCTTTTTAAAGACAAGAGTAGCATCAGAGCCCACATTCATGCGCTGATACATATTCTGAGTGATGTCAAAGGTGGAGATCTCTCATCTAATCCATCAGCAGTTATCCTGGGCCTAAGGAACAACAAAGAAAGCCTATTCATTGTTTCCAAATTGAATTATATTTCAGAAATGCCAAGCTTTCAGTCTTTCCTTCATTCCTTTCCACCCCTTTTACAAAGAAGCTCAAGGAGGATTTTTGTCTATTAGCTTGATTAGAATTTCCGCAGACAAGAGAATTTTTAGCAAGACTTTTTAAAAAAACAACAACTGCATAACATTAACTCCATAACCCAGAAGACCAAGTGGAGGAGAAGGGAAAAGAAAGAAAATAAGGACAATGGAAGGAAAGGAAGGAACTATGGCAAACACCAAATATTAAATGAACCAATTAAGACTCTTTATCAATGATAAAGAGTCTTAATTGCTTGAAAACTGTTTGCATCCCCCCCCCCAAAAAAAATGTGAGAGGACAGCACAAGAGCCACAGGAAAATTAAACACAACTGGGTTGGGCTGTGGCGGTGCAGAGCTGTTGGGGAAGATAATGATAATTGATTGAATCAAAGTAACAGAGCCAACAACTTCTGTCTTTTTCAAAGTTTGGTTTGGTTTGGTTTGGTTTATTTGGATTTATATGCCGCCCTTCTCCAAAAGGACTTAGGGCGGCATACAACATTAAAAAACACACATCCCAAAAGTTAAAAAAGATTAAATCCATATCCAAAAAAACAAACCGAATTTTAAAAAAAACAATACATTTAAAATAAGTTAAAATTAACAGGCCAGGCCGGTTTGCTGGAAAAGCCAACTTTTTAGGGCACGTCGGAAGGACCGGAGGTCGGGGATTATGCGAAGCTCCGGGGGCAGCTCATTCCAGAGGGAAGGCGCTCCCACAGAGAAGGCTCTCCCCCTGGGGATCACCAGTCGACACTGCCTGGCCGACGGCACCCTGAGGAGGCCAACTCTGTGGGATCGTACTGGACGGTGGGAGGCTACTGGTGGCAGTAGGTGGTCTCGCAGGTACCCTGGGCCTAAGCCATGGAGTGCTTTAAAGGTCATAATTAATACCTTGAATCGCACCCGGAAAACAACCGGCAACCAGTGCAGGCTGCCTAAAAGGGGTGTAACATGGGAGTACCTAGGTACCCCCATGACAACCCACGCGGCCGCATTCTGGACCAGCTGAAGCCTCCGGGTGCTCTTCAAGGGCAGCCCCATGTAGAGAGCATTGCAGTAGTCCAGGCAAGAAAGTTGTGTTGTCCTGTCACATTTCGGTGTGTGTGTGTGTGTGCAAAGGATTGTCCAGCAAGGGGGGGGGAATCCAAAGGGTTTTCCAGCAAGTGGGAGGGAATGCATACAGTTTTCTAGCTCGGATTGAGGTGACTGGGCAAAGAAACAAACCCCAGAAAGAAAACTCAACACGGAACACTTTCTCCCTCCCCCTTTCTCCCTTCCCCTCCTCTGAGTGGCTGGCGGTGAATTGTCTCCTGAGCCCAAAAGCCCAGGGTGAGCAGTATTTCGCTGAATGGCCTGTGAGGAAGGGTCTGGGACTGAAGAGGCTGGGTCCCATTGGCCAGGGCAAACAGTTAGGGTTGTTCAGCGGAGGAGAAATGGTAGGGGTTATTGCCTGGGGGTGGAACCCTGGGGGCGAACAAGGGGCAGTGAAGGTACGAGGCGAAGAGTTCCATTCCTCCAAAGGGTGATCATTGAATAGAGCCATCCACACAGAGTATGGCTGGGGAATTCTAGGAGTTGAAGTCCACATATCTTAAGGCTACGGTTGAGAAAAACTGCACAAGATCTTGATCTGGGTAGCTTACATTCTAATTTTCCTTATCAGGTGGTTTCCAGAAATTGGGTCAGATGCAGTTTAGATTCTGGAAATAAGTTTAATCTTCTCCTTCTTTTTGAAATGAAAGCATTGGGAAAGTGATGCAGAGGATATATGTTCATCTGATCATATATTACTTACATGTAATATATGTTCGATCATCTATATTACATGTAAAATATATTGAGAATACAGTGAGTGATTGTGGACAACAGTAAATCTCCTTTATCCAAGGTGATTCTTGCTTACAGGTGAAAAGCCTGAGGAATCCCTTCCAACTCTATTATTCTATGCTATCTCCTGTGCAACCATCATAACTATCACGAATTGCATAACATTTCTTTAATTACAACTGCTTATTTCTGCTGTTATCTGTGTGTGTAACTATAGTAAATCAATATACAAGCGCAGTTCATTTGCTTACCTAAATTTGTAATTTAGCTGCACTAAATTTCATTGATGTTCCCCAAAATGTGTCATCTCTATATACTTTGATTTGGACATGCACGTGTTCCGTTTCAAATACGGCTAAATCACAGCTTTCCTATGGATAAATACCCAACCCAGTGACCTGCCATTGTTATACCAGCATGTGATACTGAAAGAATTAGTTGCAAAAATAACTGCACAATAAGTGAATGGAGTCATGTACCACAGCAAAATGAACCAATTTTACTTACTTATTGTCTCTACTCAAAAAGCACCTTTAACAATCCAATTCATGAATATCTCCCCACTTGTAGGTATCTTTATGTTAGGGAATGTAGTCCAGGTTTCAGGAGGGAGAGGCTCTTTCTCAGAGGACAAATAGGCAAGAGAGTTTGAAGGTCTGATTGGCTGGAAGATGATAAATAGAGACCCTCCCTAGCAGTTCACAGAGCATATCTAATAGTTTCCGAAATGTGTACTTTAGTCTGGCAAGATTCTGTCTGTAGGTGAACAACAGTAAAGAATTACTCAGAAGTAATTCTATATGTCATTCTTGGCACTTTGGGCCTGATACTTTATCCAGTACTCCTCATTCAACATAACCTGTCATACATGAATATTACAGGAGGTGAACGAGTCACCATTCAGCCACTTTTCTCATCTTACAACAAGTAATAATAATAATAATAATATATTTATTTCTTAGCCGCACCCTCTCCCGAAGGACTCGGGGCGGCGTACAATGAAACATACGAAATAAATATGTGAACAAAACAAACATATAACAAAGACATACACTGAAACATACACAAGGAGGAGGTCGGCTGATAAAAAACAATTAAAATACAGTATTTAAAACCCCCTAGAAATTAAATATAATTAAAATACCCAGTTAAAAACCCATCAGGAGCGATATGGTTAGATCAGAGTTGAGCCAGGCCAGCTGCTTGGAATAGGTGGGTCTTAAGCTTAATACGGAAGGAGCGGAGGTCAGAGGTATTCCTAATATCCGGAGGGAGGTCATTCCACAGGGCTGGGCCCGCCACAGAGAAGGCTCTACTCCTAGGCGCCGCCCCTCGACATTGTCTAGCGGACGGCACCTGGAGGAGCCCCTCTCTGTGCGAGCGAATTGGTCGCAGGGATGTATGGGGCAGAATACGATCCCGCAAGTAACTAGGTCCAAATCCAAGTAAACGTCTTGGATTTGTTCCCATCATGCTCACATGCTTGTTTTTGCTTAGACTAGATACCTTTTTTGCCTTAAGAATCCAATCAAAGAAGGCAACTATTCACATAAAGTTGTCAAAGAACATTCTCTTAATCCCCTTCTTTGAGTCCTGCATGGTGTGCATGTGTTTACATGTGGCGGGGTGGGGGTGGGGGACAGGACTGTTATTTTCATCCTTATTTTTAACTACAAAATGTGTCACACCTGGAAATAATTAGAATAAACCTTTACTAATTTAGAACTAATTGCTTTCCAAAGAAGCTTCTGCCCAGGAATAGCACTTGAAACTTAAATAAATGGAGCCGCTCCACACATCACTGCCAAAAACAGCATTAAAACATTTGACTTGCTTTGAGTATATTTTATTAGCTAGAGATTAAGCAATTTTGTCTACTTTTATAAAAAAAAGAAGAAGTTTGAAGGTCAGTCATTTACTTACATATTGCTCAAATTTGTAGGCTGACCATGTGAGTCTATTTGCCTTTAATAAATGACAGAGGCAATATCAATAACTTTTCTTGTCTTTGGGGTTCCAAATTTTATTAGTTCATCAAAGCATAAAAATACTGAAATATAAAGAAAAATGAAAATAAAGGTAAATAGGCAAGGAAAAGGAAAAGAAGGAAAAGTGTGGTAGAGGCAGAAAAGAAAAAAAAATGACTTCCAACTCCTTTTGATGCAATAGAATAAGGTAATAACTTAAAATCCCAACTTCTTACTTTTGTATAATATATAGCTGTGTGAAAAAGTCCTGCATGTTTACGGTTTACAGTTTATGACATTTTTTGGATAGGCCATTAACTGAAGGATATTTTATGCTAACTGCTATGCAAATTTTGTTATATTTAAATAAATACTGGTGGTTTTTCAGGGAAAAGCATAAACTTTTTACAATTTGATGCTGTTTGGGTGGGGATTGTGAATTTTCTTGCATGCTTACAATACATGCTTACAATGACTATGAAAACAGATTAACTGATGCATATTAGGGTTAGACAGCATCACCACCAGATGGATTGGTAACTGGCTGACCAACCGCACTCAACGTGTAGTTCTCAATGGAACTGCATCTACATGGAGGGAAGTATGCAGTGGAGTACCCCAAGGCTCTGTTTTAGGCCCAGTACTCTTCAACATCTTCATCAATGATTTGGATGAGGGAATAAATGGGGAACTCATCAAATTTGCAGATGATACCAAGCTGGCAGGAATAGCCAACACTCCAGAAGATAGGCTTAAGATACAGAAGGATCTTGACAAACTTGAACATTGGGCACTATCTAATAAAATGAAATTCAATGGTGAAAAGAGTAAGGTTCTACATTTAGGCAACAAAAACGGAATGCACAGGTACAGTATAGGTGATACCTTACTCAGTAGTAGTAACTGTGAAAGGGATCTTGGAGTCCTAGTGGACAACCATTTAAATATGAGCCAGCAGTGTGCAGCAGCTGCCAAAAAAGCCAACACAGTTCTAGGCTGCATCAACAGAGGGATAGAATCAAGATCACGTGAAGTGTTAATACCACTTTATAATGCCTTGGTAAGGCCACACTTGGAATACTGCAGTCAGTTCTGGTCGCCACGATGTAAAAAAGATGTGGAGACTCTAGAAAGAGTGCAGAGAAGAGCAACAAAGATGATTAGGGGACTGGAGACTAAAACATATGAAGAACGGTTGCAGGAACTGGGTATGTTTAGCTTAAGAGAAAGAAGGACTAGGGGAGACATGATAGCATTATTCCAATATCTCAGAGGTTGCCACAAAGAAGAGGGAGTCAAACTATTCTCCAAGGCACCTGAGGACAGAACAAGAAGCAATGGGTGGAAACTAATCAAGGAGAGAAGCAACTCAGAACTGAGGAGAAACTTCCTGACAGTGAGAACAATTAATCAGTGGAACAGAAGTTGCCTCCAGAAGTTGTGAATGCCCCAACACTGGAAATCTTTAAGAAGATGTTGGATAGCTATTTGTCTGAAACGGTATAGGGTTTCCTGCCTAGGCAGGGGGTTGGACTAGAAGACCTCCAAGGTCCCTTCCAACTCTACTATTGTATTGTATTGTATTGTATTATTTACTTATATTTATTGCAATTACTAAGGCGGATACTAGTGGTTTGTTAATATTTTTATTGTTTGTGGCCCTGAAAAGGACCGTTTAGGTAACCAAACATGGTTACTAATATGAAATTGGCCAGCCCTTATTGCTTATCACCAAGCGGCATTGCTTCGGCATAGACTGTATAAGCCTTTGCACGTGATCTTTGGTGACAATGTGGTGCCAGGCTGCAATAATTGATTCAATCAGCTCCTGCTCGGTCTTCGGATGCTTTTTGCTTATTTCCTAACCAATCTTGGCCCACAAGTTCTCAGTTGGGTTCAAATCCGGGCTCTGAGCTGGCCAATCCAGGAGTCGAACACCATGCTTCTTCATCCACTGCTGGACGGACTTGGCTCGATGACAAGGAGTGTTGTCATCCTGGAAGTAAAAGTCCTTCCCTAAAAGTTGCTGAGCTGAAGGAAGCGTGGTCTTTTCCCGGACTTCAACATACTGTTTGGAATTCATGATTCCCTGCACGATTTGTGTCCGACCAATATCAGAAGCAGCGATACAGCCCCAGATCATCACGTGCAATGGATGCTTCACAGATAGATTCAGGCAGTACAGCCTAAATACTTCAGCTGGAAATCTTCTGACGTACTTTTTGCGCTGATTCCCAGTCAAGTAGAAATTGCTCTCGGCACTGAAGATGACCTTGGCCCACTGTTCATTGGTCCACATGGCATACTTCTTGGCCCACATATGTCGATGAGAGCGGTGAGCATCTGTGCGCAAAGGTTTACTTCGAGCCCTGCAGCTTTTGAGCCCTCTGGCAAGCAGTCTGCAATGCACTGTCCTTGGGCACACTTTTACATCACATGTTTCACACCAAATTCCTGTAATCTGAGGTGAGGTGAGCTTCCGTTCAGCCATCGAAATGCATTGCAGAGCCCAATCTTGCCGTTTTGTTGACTTTCTTGATCTTCCAGAGCGGAGCCTGTCATCAACTGAGCCACTTATTCGGTATTTTTCAACCACTCTGCTCACTGTGGTGCGATGGCATTTCACTCTCTTGGCTATTTTTGCACAGGAATACCCCTCTTCATGAAGCACAATGATGTGATGCCACTCCTCAGTACTGGTAAAAGCAAAGGCCTTCATCCTTGCCCTCAGCCAGAGCTAAATTAAATTTCTCGATGCTTTTCATGCCTATTTATAGTCAGAGAGTATGACAACATTGATTGGCTCACAGATTTAGCCTCTGTGCATTTTGATTGGTCAGCCAAAGCTTGCTGCTGATTGGCTAGTTTTGATCCTAACATTCTCGAAAATTCAAGTTGTGTTTGTTTCAGCACATAAACTCACTCAAAACCTTAAAAAGACTTTGGTTATATTAATAAAAATTATGCATCTCAATCCAACTACAGAAATTTTCATCAAAGTAATAATTTCGTGTGGTTTCTATGAGTGAAAAGTTGATTAAACATGTAAATACAACTTAAAACTGAAAGCATGCAGGACTTTTCACACAGCTGTATATACAAGCCATTTCTATAGCACCAAACCTATCTAATCAGCAAAATCAAAGTTTCATTTTTTTCACCTCAAACACAAAGTCCAAAATGAGTTCCCAAGTAGAAACAAAATTAATTGTGTTCTTTTCTTTAATCAAAGCAGTCGATTTAGCCATCTCTGCTAACTCCATCAACTTTTGGAGCCATTCAGCCATTGTGGGAATCGCAGTATCCTTCCATTTTTGTGCATGAGGTAATCTTGCTGCTGTCAACATATATAACATCAAAGTATCAATAACTTCTCAATTGAAATAACCATCCAATCCATTACAACGACTGTGTGATATAGTAGGAAAAGTCCTAGACTAAAAACTGAGAGACTGTGGGTTCCAATCCTACCTTAGGCATGAAAATTGGCTAAATAACTTTGAGTTGGTCACTTTCTCTCCATCTTCCAGAGATAGGAGACAACAGCATTAGGTTAGAACGCTATCGTGAGTCTATCAAACATAAATGTGAGGTAAAAAGTCTGATAAGTATCACCCATAGATTTGTGTGTTTCACATTGGAGATATTAGACATGCAACTATGGATGTCATTGTTCTCTTCCCAAACATATATTTTATATTAAAATTGCCTGCCAAATGCCTCAAAATCTGAATATTTCTTGTAGCTTCCTTCAACGCAGATCTTTGGAGCTTGTTTCCACATAGCTTGAAGGCCATGAACATCCTTAGCAAAACAGAAAACAGGAAACTTCACTACCCTGCCTAAGAAAAATTGAGTTCAGATTTTGATTCGGGGCCAAAACTTATATTTTATTGGAAATCCATGTTTGGATCTCCCAGCAAAGTAATTTTTCTTTTTAAAAAAAAGAAGAAGAAGAAGACATAAGCTGTGGGAGTTGAAATCTAAGCCCTTTCCCTCCATACTCTGACATATCACAAATCATCTCTAACCACCAATCCTTCTGTTAGTCAGGGAGAGGAAAACATATTTTTATATGATAAACTACATGACTTCTTAATATTATAACCTGGATATTATGCAAAGTGGAACTGACAAGGCTTTTCTTCCTTCTCTTTTTCCACCCCTTGCCCTACATGTTGAAAATAACAAGGCTTTCTTTCCTCAACAATCTGTTACCTATGATATTCCAAATGCAAATTTTTAAAAAAACTTGAAATGCTCCTTGCAAATTATAATCTATTTGCTTATTTCTCCAACATTAGTAAGATTAGCAGGATCTTAATCTGGTTAGGAGATTTCCATACAACACCACAGTTTCTGGGAATGTGACTTGGGAAATGATTTCTCCACTTTGGGCTTTGAGCAACAGAAGAATAAACAAATATACAACAGCTTCCATCTTTGATCCACGAATGTTCAGCTTCACATTCCTCATGACATCATGTATCTAACAGCGATCGCTCTTGTCCAACAATAGGATTCACATTCCTAATTTACGTACTTGTAATGTCACCACAGGTGAGCCAGTTTGGTGTACTATAATGGTTAAGTAACCAGGCTAGAAGCCAGGAGATTATGAGTTCTAATCCCTTCTAGACCCAAAGCCAATTGAGTGACCTTGGGCCAGTGCCTACCTCTGAGCCGTAAGAAGGAGGTAATGACAAACTACTTCTGAAATTTTGCCTAGAAAACTGCGGGGACTAGCCCAGGCAGTCACCGGGAGTCAACAAATGACTCAAAGGCATAGATACAGGTACAATACCCACAATCAGTCCATATCCATTTACCCATAGAACATTAAACATCAAGGAAATGCCACACCACTTTTCCTTACTCTCTGCCCAGTGTTACATGACATCTCTAGTTTAGATGATCTCTGCAGAAAGCAAGCCAATAAACCTTTCCCCGTTCTCATTTGACATTTCTGCTCTTGGTTTGTCTATCTCTCCAAAGTGTTTGAAAATGATGTGTTTTTTTTTATTTTATAAAGAATGATGATGAGCTTTTTCTGATATTTCAAAGCTGGCTGACAATTCTGTTAGCAATAATGACGAAACTTTTGAACTTTTGAACAGCAAAGGCTCTGACAGAAAATGCACAAATCTTTTAACTGTAAAATAGCACCAGGTCTGCACTCTAAACAACTTGAATATTCATGCAATTCATCACATTTTGTTATTTTCCTCTCTTTATTTCTTAATGCTTCATCTGTCTGTTCCACGTAAGCTGAGAAAAATCTCCAGTTTCTTTCCATAAAAGAATGCCACTGTCTTTTATAATTCTGATGAGTCTGACAAACATAATTAATTTAATTTTTCACCAACTTCTAGGGAATGTAGTCTATTTCAATGGTGTGGGTATGTATGTTTTCTCTATGAGTATGTGACAGCAGATGAAGGGAAACGAAGAGCATATTAACTCAAATATACTGACAGGTGAATGCAGAAATTAGATGTAAATGATCTAAACAATAAAGTATGGGTAACTTATAAACATAGGAGCTTATGGTATTCCAGATCAGACTATTTATCTATCTATCCCATTCCAATTGACGTCAGTGTTCCAACATCTCAAGCATAAGACCCATTTCTTTAAAAAAAAAAAAAAGAAGATGCCCTGCGTAATAGTTAAATATTGGGTTTAATGATTGGGGGAACTTGCGTCCAAGTCTATCCTTGAAAACCTGCTAGATAACCAAGTTGGTTGTTTATCCGGTCAAGCCTACTGGACATGAATGAGGTGGTGAATCACAAAGGAGATGTGAACTCTATGAGCACCAACTTAAGTTCTTAACAGAAAGCTGGGTAACACACACACAAGCATAAACAAACGGAGAGAATCTATAGAGTGGGTGAGAGACAGTGTGGTATATTGGTTACGTTAGGTCAATGGGGAAACTTACTGAGTATCTTTAGACTTGTCACTCTCTCTCAGCCTAGTTTTAGAAGATTGTCGCTGTAGGGCATATCAGAAGAAGGAATGCTATATACACTACCTTGAGCTGCAGGAGAAAAGACAATTAGAGTAAATTTAACAAATATATTCATCCATTTTCTGAATTGATGGGCAGTGAGGTGGATCAGCAGTTAAGATGCTAGAAAACCGGCAGCCCAGGTTCAAGACAAGTGCCACGCGATGGAGTGAGCTCCTGTCCTCACCACAGCTCCTGCTAAGATTAATAGGAACCATCTTCGTGGAAAGGTAACAGTGCTTTGTGATTTCATGTTGACTACATGACTACACTAGCTCAATGACCTCAAAACAGAAATGAGCAGCGCCCTCTATAGTCAGCAATGACTAGTGGAGTAAAATCCTCAGGAATTCCTATCTGAATTCATAATTATTTATTAATTTATTATCTTAAGCTTGTACGCCACCCTTTTTACTGTTAAGTGACTGGGTTTTATATGAGGTAAATATATTATCATTAAGTGTACTCATTCTTAACCAAGAGAGATATGAAGCATAGAGAAATCATTCAAATAAAAATACCGTGACACCACAATAAATGATAGTTAACCAAATATGATTTGTTAATGTAACCGCTGATAACATTCCTGCATCACCCTAAGTCAGAAACCATGATATAACTATGCAACGGCTGAGTCCACACAACACTCTGTGCCAAAAATAACCAGTCACTTTATAATTTAATACAAAGTTGACAACTGCAAAGTTTACTCATCTAGAAATCCTGCCAATGGCAAGGGATGCTGGGAGATGAAGTTTATCAACCTCAGGAATGGCCTTGCTATCAATGCTATCAAAATGGAATGGTCTTGAAATGGCATCACTATGGCAGTAACCAGTTGTGTTTGGCATTGGGGGTCAAGAATGGAAAATTAGTTTGTTTTTACATGAGATGTGCCCAAGAGGATTGTAACTAATGATGTATGTGTCAAATATTTTTTCAAAATTCTTTGAAAGAGATTGCCCACAAATTGAAGCATTTGTGTCACTCTAAACAGCAACTGTCTTTATTACACCTTCCAAGTCTAGGTAAAATCCAACCAGCAGCCATTTGTTAGTGGCACATCTAGTTCCTCTAGTTATTTACTCCTAGAAATCTGAGATCATCACTCTCTACTGACATTCTCCACCTCCCTTGTGCAATTAAAGTGTCATCTTTTAACTTTAACACTTGAAAAATCACAGTGGTAAATCACATAGAAAATCTATGCTGAGTAGTAGAATCGTGTACAGGAGTCTTTCATGAAGCCGCTACTAGTTATGTAAATGACAGTGATTATAATAACATCAAAGCAATGCAATCCAATGACATCAAAGCGATGCAAAAATGTTAGTCAAACAAGGTTTGAACCAGAGAGAACATCTACTAGTTGGATTATATACTGTTTGTTTGCTTGGCCACCCATCTCCCCAAAGGTGTCTTTGGGAGGTACGCAAACAATAAAATAGCCAATGTAAAACATGAAGATAACATTCTTTAAAAAGCCACAGTAATAAATAACATCAAAACAAAAATATTAACCATGGCAAAGGTAAAATAAGAATGGCCCCCTCAGCTATTGAGCCATCGACAAATCTCCATTCACTGGGAGCTCCAGTCCTGGCAACATAACAGCATTTGAGGGCTTTAAGAAAATCAAAATAAAGCATAGATAGAGGCCAATCTAATTTTAGGAGGAAGGATGTTCCATAAGACCAGCCAGAGAAAGCATGTCTCCTGCGACCCACCAGATAACAGAATACCAGAGTGGGAAGGGACCTTGGAGGTCTTCTAGTTCAACCTCCTGCTCAACCAGGAAATCCTATACCATTTCATACAAACAGTTGTCCAATCTCTTCTTAAAAACCTCCAGTGTTGAAGCACAGACAACTTCCGGAGACAAGTCGTTCCACTGATTAATTGTTCCCATTGTCAGGACATTTCTCCTTAGTTCTAGATTGGCTCTCTCTTTGATTCCATCCATTGCTTCTAGCCCTGCCTTCAGGTGCTTTGGAGAATAAGTTGACTCCCTCTTCTTTGTGGTAGCCACTTGGTTATTGGACCACTGCTACCACGACACCCTTAGTCCTTCTTTTTATTAAAGCAGGCATTCCCAAGATGAAGGTTGCTAAGTCACAGTAGCCATAGCTTTCCTTCTCTGCAAGATTTAATGGGGCAGGCTGGGGTAATCAAGAAATGCTGATGGTGTCTCAAATTGACTAACATTTAAGACATAGACATGCTGTCAGCTAGACATGCTAAAATTGTTGTTGATGTTATTATTATGGCTGGTCCCAAAGTCAACCAGATGTTCAGGCTGGATTTGGCATTTTTATCCACCTATCAAGTCCTTTCCAAGGCTCTGGAACAGACAGATGTTGCTGTTTGATTGGTGCTAAAAGTATCATCCCAGGATGTAACCTGTTCCAAGTAAAGCTGCTAATGATGATTATGATTATTCCCACTTGAGGTGTCCAGTGGGTTTTGTTTTATCATCACCCTCCTGTCTTAAGAGAGGAATTGGATAATAAGGACGTAAAAATCAAAGCCACTGATGTAATAAGACTTTGGTGTGGAATTAGTGGGAACAAATACTGACAGATTGCTAACATGTAACAGGGAAATTACCGACATGATGAGGCTCTTTCATCCTAACCAGCACCTTGTGTTATCCCATTAACAAAATTGATGAGACAAAATTGCTAATAGGAGAAAACTTTCAGGTTGGATTATATCATTCCTCAATAACCTCAGCCATGAAATAGAAGGAATGGCAGAATATGAACATGATGAGGCTGTGAGCCCTCAAATTATCATGCAGTGAACATTGATACAACCAGGGAAGGGGTATAACATTGCCGTTTCTAATCAACCCACAGGGGGTTGGGGATATGTATTGTTTTACTTATTCCTTTAGATTAATTTTAAGAGTCATGCTAAAAACCAGTGTGGTTAACATGTTGAACTAGGATTGGGCCCACTCTTGGCCATGGAAGCTCACTAGGGGATTTTGGATTAGATGATGGAAGCAAAGGAAGAATGAATACCAGTTCTCCTTAGAAGAACTAATCAACGGAGCCCTATAATCTTCCTTTCAATCCGTTCATTTTCCTACACAAGGCATCCAAACTCCTAATATTTTGATGAGGATGACCCTGTGTAGACTTTCAAAAAGTTCTCCTGATCCTTGATTCTAGGATTCAGTGGAAGGAGAGTCGGTCTAGAGGAAAATGTCCAGGAAACTGAGTTCTCAGGCGTGGGTGACTTTGGGCCAGTCACTCTGAGCTTACAACAACGGGCTCGGGTGATGAGCCAGTTGCCAATCCTGATGGACCAACAGTGATTGATTGTTGTTGTTTTTTAAAGAGTACTACATCTTGCAAGATGGTAGGTAGAAAAGAAAAAAAGAAAAAAACAGGTCTTGGAATGTTGATACATCTCATTCAAGCAAAACTCTGGCACTGTAGATGGCAGGCATTGGCATCTGTTAAGGAACGACCACCACTACCTTCCTTTAAGGGGTCCCCCCCCCTCCATTTGCAGCTTTCTTAATCTCTTTTCTTTCTTAAGAGTTCTAATCTCCTTCTCTGTATCTCTCTAGAAAGCATTCTCTCAGTCTGGATCAGTGTTTCTCAAACTCAACAACTTTAAGATGAGTGGATTTCAGCTCCCAAAATTCTCTAGAAAAGCATGCAGCTGGTAGTAGAATCCATGCATCTTAAAGTTGCTGAGAATGAGAAACCAAATGAGAATAAGTCTAGATTATACAATAGGGGGTTAGATTTGCTTATTTAAAAGCGAGAGAGAGAGAGAGTCCTGAAGATCAAACAAATCCCATATGCTTCTTTCAGTTGTAGGAGATTCACATTTCCCTAGGCGAGCCGATCCATTGTAGGGAATTTCTAGGGCAAAGACCAAAAGATGCAATTGCCCAAACCTGCAAATATGGAATGGATCCCGGTTTCAGCCCTTGAAACCAACAGGCGAATCAATACTTTTCCTTCAAGGCAGTCAAATTAATCAGCTAAAATTTATTCCCAAGAATAAATTCAGTGTTTCGTGTTACTCTGCACGTTCTCATTTACTGGGCCATTGACTTCAATGGGGGAAAAAAACAGTGAAGGAGGAGAATGCTCACTAATGTAGAATTCAGGGAGAGGAAAGGATTGTAGGGGATGGGAAATAAGTCTTTGGGGCCTTCAAAATATCCTTTCAAGGTAGAATATTTGCCTTATTTAAGCAATCTCATCTCCACATTGTGTGGGAATGGAACAGAGTTATCAAACCTGGGCTACCAAAATCTGGAATATTGAAAGAGTTTCAGCAAAGAGTCCCAGCGTTCAATATCTCTTTGTTGCCATCTACCAATTGCTCAGATTTTGGCAGCTCAGAAAGGGCACCTCTACACTAAAACTTGATGTCCTTTTTTTTTCTAATTGCATGGACATACAGGTAATCCTTAACTTACAACCATTTATTTAGTGACCACTCAAAGTTACAATGGCACTGAAAATGTGACATGACCATTTTTCACACTGACAACCTTTGTAGCATTTCCCGTGACCATGTTATCAAAATTCAGATGCTCGGCAACTGGTTCTGTTGCTATGTCTCAAGATCATGGGCTCACTTTTTGTGACCTTTTGAGAAGCAAAGATAATGGGGAAGCCGGACTCCCTTAACAAATGGGTTACTAACTTATCAACTGCAGTGATTCACTTAACAACTGTGGCAAGAAAAGTCATAAAATGGGGCAAAAGTCACTTGACAAATGTCTCACTTAACAAATATCCCTTTGGGCTCAATTGTGATCCTAAGTCAAGGACTACCTGTATGTTGAAGATCAATCCTTATTGCAAATGTATGCAAGGCTGGTAACAAATGTGACAGTTTCCCACAAAGAGTAAAATTGAAGGTGCTATCTCCCTAGAAATTAGGGATTTTTTAAACAGCCATAGCACTTAGACTTATATGCCGCTTCACAGTGCTTTACAGCCCTCTCTAAGCGGTTTACAGAGTCAGCCTCTTGCCCCCAACAATCTGGGTCCTCATTTTACTCACATCAGAAAGATGGAAGGCTGAGTTAACCTTGAGCCTGTGAGATTTGAACTGCCAAACTGCAGCTAGCAGTCAGCTGAAGGAGCCTGCAGTACTGCACTCTAACTACTGAACCTCCTCGGCTCAAAGTTAAGAAGTAGTATTTTAAAAATCTCCTTGGAAAACAGAGAGCTGGCACATCTTACTTATGTTTTTTTTTACTCTGTTCAGTTAGAGCATGGCTTCTGGAGATGCAGGTGCCTTGTTGAGAACATTCATTTCCCGGCATTCAGAAGACTGGGTGACGGGAGGGCAGAGTTCCCTGAATTCCTTTACCTCAAGATTCAACATGCACAGATCTGTATCCTCTAATAGAACCTGGGTCTGAGCTCCAAACCAGAAGTTCTCCATATCTGCAGGTTTTAGAAAAGGAGAGAAGGGCAGGGAAGTGGCTTCTAACCTGCTGGGAATTGAAGCCTATACATTTCAATGCTGATGAATTGCATTGAATAATAATTGTGTTGCAAAAGAAAATCCTTCGTCCTGTTCTTGCTAAATTCCCTCTGATGGATATGTGTGAGAATGCCAGCTCAGAATGTCTCCAGGGATGACAGCAATACTGCTTGAGTTGTCCTTTTAACTGCTCCCAGCGTAGAATCCTTTGATTTACACCCAGATTCCTCCCACGTATTCTTCCCTTGTTCCTGCAAAGGCCTATGGGTAAGAATTGCACTTATTTTCCTAGCAGAATGCCTATGTTCTTCATAAATCTTCAATGGGTACATGCAATCGTGCGCTGGGGATCACATATCACAATGCTGAATACACCACAAATATTTGGGTTCCTGCATTGTGCTAAACCATGAATTTTCCAAACAATTAATCCAGTAATTTAGTAGACAGCCAACAATACAAAATGAACAAGTGAAAAATATCAAGACAAAGCTACCAAAAGTGGTCTTGTATTGATGACAACAAACAAAACTAGATGTCTTGCAAAGAAGTATCCAAGTTTGTTCTACACAAGCAGGAAACCAAGCATTGTTTATCAGAGGGCCTTATAAATGGTTTCAACTCCTTTTATCTTCTTTGTAGAAGGTGCAATATGGCAGCATACAGTTAATTTACTTTACTTTACTTTTATTTGCGCTTATAGACCGCCCCCTCTCCCAAAAGGGACTTGGGGCGGTGTACAGTCCATACAAAAAATACATCACATGAATAATTAAATAATTAAATTGTTAAATTGTTAAATAGATAAATATGGAGGAGGTTAAAAAGAACTGTGCAACTAAGTAAAGTATCTAAAATATAGATTTAAAAACCCCTAAAAAATATCCCATAAATTTAATTTTAAAAAACAGTTCCCCTAAAATACCAGTTAAAAATATATCTGCCAGGAGGTAGAAGTTATGAATGTGCCAGGCCAGCTAATCGGAACAGGTGAGTCTTCAATTTTTGTCGGAAGGAGCGGAAGTCGGTGGTGGTTCTAATGTCGGGGGGGGAGGTCATTCCAGAGGGATGGAGTCGATGTTGCCACAATAGAACAGGAAAAGTCTTTGGATTAATGGATTATCTTTAATACCGTTTTGGGGTATCATGGAGGACATGGAGTTAAACTTTGCTTCTTTAAGAATTCCAATTTTTGTGCTGTTGTAATGAAAAGCCCGAGTTTGAACATTTGAAAACCTCAAAGCAAAATGTAGTGGTGAATAGAAACAAGAATACGAATACCCAAAGAATGGTTTAACCATTGTTTGTAATATAAGCCACAATTTACTAGGTTCACACGAAAGCATAGTAAACAAAATGTCAGCACTTTGCTTGCATGGGATAATTATCAGGATTTTTGAAGGTTGATCTGATTGTCCTAAAAATCAGGGGATTGTTTTCTAATTTGGGGGCCGATTTTTTCCCCACATTTACCTTTTTCAGATTTTTGAAAAGAAGCATTTTAAATTAATGTTCTTATTGAGCATGGTAGACCACAATTTCAAAACTGATTTATAGTCCCATTTTTAACCTCCTGGCAAACATCTTATTGGGTAGTTTTTAAGGGTAATTTTAATGTTTATTTGTATTTTAATTTAAATATTGTACAGTGCATATCCTACCTCCTCCGTTTACCTATTTATATATTTAAGTATATCTATATTTTGTATTCATACTGTTTTAATGTGACTGTACACCGCCCCGAGTCCTGTTTAGGAAAGGGTGCGGTTTATAAATTAAAGTTTATTATTATTATTATTATTAAAAGCAAGAATGTTAAAGACCAATAAGTATGCAAGTAAGCTCATATTAGGGTTGTCTAGAAGCTATGAAACGGGACCTCATCTCAGGGACAAGTCTTTCAAACCATCACTTTTTCTTGCTGTCTGTTGGCCAGAAAACCAGTTTGGTTTAATGGTGAGGGCAACAATATAGAAACCAGGAGACTGTGAGTTCTGATTCCACCTTAGGTACATAGCCAAATGAGTGGTCTTAGGCAACTTACTATCTCTCGGCCCTAGGAAGAAAAAGGCAAAAAGGAAAACCACTTCTGAAATCTTGCCCAAGAAAACTGCAGAGATATGTCCAGGCAGTAGTCAAGAATCAACACAGACTTGAAGATGCGCGCGCGCATGCACACACACACACACACAGACACAGACACAGACACAGACACACACACACAATGAAATCTGTTGCCCAGTCCTTATCCTTATTATCTGCAATAGCATGGTAGCAGCAGAACAAATCCTTCATGGCCATGTAGTAGGAGAAAATGCTTCCAAAATGCTACTATATAAACAAGGAGTCAGCAGTTTAGAGCAGAACTGTGCATAGAAGCCAGGAACAACAGCTACGAAGCCAAGTGGTGGTAAATCTGCCCTCTACTGGACTTCTAAAATCCCAATCAAAGAGTGGAGTTTTCCTGCCAATTCTGCCTATTTGCTTAAGTAAACCTCATCTAGTTCATTTGGGAAAATGGATCTCAAATATTTGTTGGCCGGCAGAGAATTCTGGAAGTCTCCAAATATTAGTGCTTGGGAAGAGAAATGTTCTGGGATGACAGCAATTTATGTTAACAAAATGTGCTTTCTGTCAGGGCATGGCACCAAATCTTGTGGAAACGTCTTGCTCATTAGATGTTCTCAATGATGTATCCTGAACTTCATGTGCACTTCATACTGGTGGAAAATAAACTATTCTGTTCTAGTTTGGACCACAAAGACACCATCCGATCATTTGCAAATGTGCCTTTCCAGAAACTGGGAAGCTTTTCTGTTGCTCTTTCTTTTCCCACTGTCCTTTACTTTAGTTAATATAGTGGTCTAATTTTACCAAATCTTGGTAAAGTCAATTTACTTGCATTTACTTGTCTTAAAGCAGATAAAATTGTTTGATTGCACATTCAACAAGCCTAAACAACAAGCCTAAATTAAATATTGCAACCTTAATATCAACTGGTATTTATTTGATGCATCCTGATTTGTTAAACCACTATTTCCTGTAACATGTGAAGAAAGAGACTATGAGTGTGTCCCAACCAGGCACATTTAGAACAGAAAAGACATGAGATTTAAACCTCAACCATTCCAAAGCCCTGCTGAATTCAGTAGTTTTATCTTAAATATGACAAGGCTTGAACGTTATCCTGTTTTTTGAATGTTCTCACCAAATTAGCCTTCTCCGAATTCTATATCTTGCTCAAAGTTTGTTTTTAGGGTTAAAGAAAATAATCTAAGTTATAGTTTCCTGGTTCAACTGTCCCTGAAAGATATTTTTTGATAAACTGGAATTCAAGTGCTTGGTGAAACCAGTTTTGCTAGAGTTGAATCAGGCTATGGTCCCGAACAGAAGCTTTCTAAATCAGTGTTTCTCAACCTTAGTTACATAAAGGTGTGTGGACCAGCTCCCAGAATTTCCAAGCCAGCATGGAATTCTGGGAGTTGAAGTCTACATATCTTCAAGTAGCCAAGATTGAGAAACACTAGTCTAAACCATTTCAAGTTGCATTGGGTAAACAGCTTCTTAGATCCCCTTTTTTAATCATCATGAATGGTGCCCCATTTCTCCTTCTTGAGGTTCCATCACCCTTTGCGTTTCTCTCCAATGAACCAGAAGGGTGACATATCTGCCCGCCGTCACCAGAAATTACTCAAGAGAGGAATGGCCCAGGAATTATTCTGTATAATTGAATGGCAGGGGCTTTGTGTACCCAAAGAGGGCTTGGCTTTGCCAGGAAAAAAAAAAGGCTTTACAAAGTATCCAAGCTCTGGGTGTCACAGAGGACAAGCTTTTTAATCATGTTAAAATGATTTATTTAAACGTCAAGACGTGTCACCTCACTTCCTTTCATTTTTCAAACTGTTTGTGTTTTTTCTGGATGATAAATTTATCTTCAGACAGCCTCAATATGACTAATTAACTTTGAAATATAAGAACCAGATGTGTGAGCTGGAGAGGTTTCTGAACTCCTGCCAGACGTTTTCCCCCATTCCTCCCTTGCTCTCACTCCCCCTCCTTTTTTTCCCTGCTGGCTGAACCAATTTTGCTAAGTAGATGACGATCTGAACTCGCATTTAGGGGGATTCAATCCATATCTTATGTTAACTGTCCAAAGTAATTTCTTTCTTTATAATAAATAATAATAATAATAATAATAATAATAAGCTGCAGGACTACTGGAGAAAAAGTTGTTTGCCTATCGCAAATATACAAAAATTTGAAAACAAATAATGATCTGTTATTAAATCTCAAGTCCAAAGTAGAACAACTGTGGCAAAAGAAAGCAAAGATACTACAATAGGATGCAATTAGGTGCAATCCCAAAGCATCTGGAATTCACTTGAATACCATTGGCATTGACAAAATTACCACTAGTAAATTGCAAATGGCAGCTTTACTTGGAACAGTTTACATCCTGCAACAATACCTTACAACATCAAATCCCAGATCCTTAGGAAAGCCTCAATAGGTGAACAAAAATGCCAAATCCAGTCTGAACATCTGGCTGAAACCATAACAATAATGAAAGCTACTCCAATATGCCATTGTGGCATTTCTGTTGATTGTTTTTTGGGGTTTTTTTGTTTTTGTTTATAGTGCTTTTTATTTGTAAACCACCCAGAATTGTTGGGGGTCAGGTAGTATATATAATAGTTTAATGAATAATTATTTTAAAGCATTAAATACCTTCCAATTTGTAATTGCTTTGCTTAAAATCATGAAAGAGTTCTAAGAGAGCCATTGGTCTTAAGATACGATACCTCCAACACAACATTTAGATGTAAAGTCTGTATAAGGCTATTAAAACTGGCCTACAACAATCTGAATGATCAAATAATGGCAGAAAAGAATTGGCGTTTTCTCCCATTTATGGGTTGTTTGGATTTTTGCAACACATTATTTTTACTGGACTTTCTTTTGCTTTCAGAAATAGCTTATTGCAAAAAGAGATGAAAATTACTAATTACTTTTACTGTGGGAACTTTTAAGGAATATTTACTGTTCTCCAACTGAGGATGGACATTATAAGCTGAAATTCAAGAGGCTTATATAACTTATAATTCAAAGAAAAAAGGAGGGAAGGAAAGGGAGAGGGAGGGGAGAGAAAAGAAGAGGAAAAGATATTAAACAAAACTAGTTAAAAGTGAAGAGAAGTGGGAAAAGTAAAATAAGCGTCCTTGAAATATATGAAAAAGCTTATGATCAAAAACTGTTAATATTATTAGTTATTTCAGAGATGCTAGAATGTGCTTGAATATTCAAAGTATTCTCCCTTCCTTTGTAAAAGTCCTTGAGTGCCTCACATTCGTTTACCCAACATTCAGAAAACTCTGTGAAGTAGATTATCCCATTTTCCACATTATAGCCAGAAAGATATAAAACAGAACAAGACCCAAATGGCCTTTTGAAATTCTCCATTCCATCTGTGGAGAGAGAAGTTGTGTAGATGATTTTACTTTAGTTTTCCAGAGGGAAGAGAACCGTTTTTCAACAGTTGTCCAAGGGGGGGGGGGGCGAGGGATACACACACACAAACCATTTTCAACATTTTTTTCAAAGGCAGAACTTACAGTTAGGGATGATGATAGTCCGCTATTTTTTTAAAAAACCCTCATAGGAATTCCCTCTTTTGAGATCGGATGGAAAGATGAGAAAGTAAGAGAGAAGATTGAACAAAGAAAGACAAGATATGTATGTATCTACTTCCCTTGGCTGTCTCATCACTACATAGATGCATAAACATAGCATTGTCTCATGAGAATTTCTCTGAAATTCTTTTCTTCAAGAGAAATTTTCAAAGCAAGCTATCCTGCACAAACTCAGTGACAGCAAAATAATTTCTCTGTACTTATCTAAAGACTCTTAACTCGGATTTTTTTCCCCCTGTGGGTAATGGGGGATAATGAATCATGATCTACTTAAGCAGCTAAGCAGCTTCCTTGACAATATGTAAAGAATTGCATACGTGTAAATACAGGCTTACAAGTAAGTCACCTTTGATTCTACTGTCAAAGATACCTGAGCCAAGGTGTGAAAGGAAACCAGTTCTTGCTCATACCAATGGCCTCAGCACTTTCCATCCAGCTTTAGGCAATGGCCATTCAAAAACTGTGCTCAAAGATTGTCTCGTTTAGGTTGCATCACACCAAATCTCCTTCTCCTACACTAGCATGAAAACTCCACAAGTGACTCTGTTGGCGATTTCATGACAGTCTGCACAGACTGCAACTAATTAGTACATGGACATGAACATAGACTTTCTAGGATTATATTAATTATAATAGTGTCACTAAAGAGATGGAAGAAGGACTATGAAGAAACCCTAATCTAATTATCATATTAAGGTAAACTCTTTCACAGCATTAATGGTAAGGAACCTTTTATTCAAGAGTGGAATTTTTTTCCCCTTTTTTTACAGTCCAATGACTGCATTTAACGCTTCAGTGCCATGGAAAGCAGAGAGGGACAGAACAAAGTCATGGGTAGGGTTAAAAGATGATAAATATGGTCATCCCATTACATTGCATGCATTTATTCATTTCCTCTTGTTTTCCATTACAATTTTTTCAATTGGTACAGGGGTGGGTTGCTAACCGGTTTACTACTGGTTTACTCGTGCAGTCATGCACTAGTGCACAACTCTTCTGCACATGTGCAATGCTTCTGGGCAGTGCCTCCGGCAGCAACCCACTTCTGAATTGGTAGCTACTTGAATTTTGCTCAAATTTTATAGAATTGTATGTGATCCTGGAGCCTCAATTTAGCCACCTCTGATGATTGACACCTCCAGGTCAATTCAAACTTAGTTGGATTTAGTCAAAGGATATGGTTGGTCTACCAAGAAACGTAATGACTTCTACTTTTATGTCTTTGGTAAGGAAGCTCCATGGATACAAACATGAATTCGCTAGAAGTTGGACTTGATTTAAAAAAAAAAAAAACCTTATAGACCTGTCTTAACAGATATTTCTGTATTTAAAACCATTGTTGTATTTTTGTTTTTGGATGTTTCATTTTCAGTTATGTTCCAGTTACTATCTCTCAGCTCAGTTTACTTCAGTGTGTTGTTGTTGTGAGGATAGCATGGAAGTCTCAAGACACTTCCTTATGCAATTGGGAGAAAGAAAAATAGAATGTAAATATAGTTCATATAAATTAACAAACAAACGCATTCCCTTCAAATAGCATTCAAGGCATCATAGGCAAGTTTGTTTGAATCCAAGCAGCCCTTGGCATATTTTTAAGCGAATGGGAAGTGCTAGTGTGTGTGGTTTTTCTCTATAAAAGGAAAAATAAAGCAAAACATGACTGACTACAGCAGATCCTATTTTCCACACACACCCCCCTCCCAAAGCTTAAACCACATGGGAAATGAAAGAGCATACAATGAGAAAGGGCATACCATGAAACTAGGATTTGAAGAGATCTGGATTGAACCAAAACAAAATGAAAAACGCTGCAATGAATTGAATTCTTGTCTCACTTCCTTTGCCTCTTAGGGCAGACGATGGTTTTTTTTTGTGGTTTTTTGTTTTTTGCAATCTGTGGTTGGCTTAATCAGGGAAACAAAGAATTATCGGGAAGGAATTCTAAGTAGATAAGGTCTGTACAGTTTCTGTAGGAACTTTGTGAGGCCTAAGGGCGTTGCTGGAAATAAATAGAATGCTTTGCTTTTGAGCATGCTCACTGCCAAGTGGTTGTGGGGATTGGGACCACCGAGGGTTGTTGTTTTTTCCATCCTTACGCCTTGAATGAGTTTGCACTTCCCCATTCCAGGATGATGCAAAATCTAGAAGTCCTGTTGACTCATAACGCCTGCACAATGGGCAAATAGCAACAGAGGACCTTTGTACAACTCCATCAGGTGTACCAGTTGTACCCCTACTTGGACTGGGTGGTCCTCTAGAAAATCGTCCACACCACTGTCACTTCACAACTTAACTGTTGCAATGCGCTCTGCAGGGATCAATCAAAAGTCTCAACTGGTCCAGACACAACAGTCTGAGCAGGGATGGCAAGTCCACGTGACATTTCTTCTGTATGAGCTAGGTGTGATTCAAGATGCTAATTATGAGCTACAAAACCCAATGTGGCACAGAGCCTAGAAGGACTGCCCATCTCCTGATGGTGTTGGTGTGTTGGATACCTTTGCCACCTTCATCTGTTTGTGAAAATAAATAAATAATAATGAAAAGGAAGGAAGAAATAAACAAACAAACAAATGATACATGCATACATTAGAGGGATGCAATGGCTCAGTGGCTAAGATGCTGACTTTGTCGATCAAAAAGGTTGATAGTTCGGTGGTTTGAATCTGAATGGAGTGAGCTCCCGTTACTTAAAAAGCATGTTAAAGCATGTAAAAATGCAAGTAGGAAAAAAATAGGAACCACAGTGTTCCATGCGCCTTTGGCATTTAGTCATGCTGGCCACATGACCACCGAGACGTCTTCAGACAGTGCTGGCTCTTCGGCTTTTAAACGAAGATGAGCACCACCCCCCAGAGTCGGGAACAACTAGCACATATGTACGAGGGGAGCCTTTACCTTATACATACATACATACATACATACATACATACATACATACATACATACATGTTCTCCCAGGCCTTAGACTAGGTTGGGTAGAACCCCTTTGTTATATATGTTTATCTTATGATTCTGATTGTATTCTGATGTAGTTCTTGGTTTTGCCATTTTGTTTACTTTCCTTATTGTATTTCTCTTTTTCATTTTGATTTAGTTGTGTCATTTTTTTATATTGTGAAGTCCCAGAGTCAGGTGGCAGTGATGTCAAGATAGCTAGGCAGGCAGGCAGGTAGGCAGGCAGACAGACTTTTTTTTTTCTATTTCGAGATGAGGTGCTACAAATAGAGTCAGGTGAGGTTGCTTGATAGAAGTTAAAAGGGAACTGGGATCCACAAGTTCATATCGCGACCTATGATTTACAAATGGAAGGAGGCTGATATCATTTGGGTCATTTTTTTAGCTCAATGAATAAACATAGGCTGATATCAAACATGCCCTTTATTAGGGCAATTGCAAAGGGGCTCTGATGTAAAAAAAAACAAAAAAAAAGCAGACTAGAAACCCACTAGCTATGCTTCCAGTGAGTTGTGCGCTGTATGCATTGTAATAGCACGATTTTTCCAAATTGACTTTTGCGTTTTTGAAACATTGCGTGTGCATTTTTAAAAGAAAAACCCATAAATGAGTGCCAATTTTTAAAAAGCCTTGCACCAGCAATGATCCGAGGATCACAGTTAGTCAAGCCAACTTGTGGCCACATAAAACAAGGTTCTCAGGTAACACATTGAATGGATACATTGAATGGATATAATCCTGAAGGATGTGGATCTTGGACTGAAGTTTCTTCTCTCTACCTTGTTCAATGATTACGTCCCTTTACAGACTGAGAATCTTCATTCAATAAATGACAGGGGCTATTATGGCAGGTTGTCAGTTTTAACAACTATGAGGTTGGGGTCCAATGGCATCTTCTACCTTCTGGTACTAGGTATTTAATAAAGCAAAATCCCCAGTATCAAGGAACTAGCAGGGGTTTTTTTCCCCCTCTTTCCTTCATTTTCTCTCTCTCTCCCTTTTTTTCCCCTTTCTCTCTCCAGAAATCCTTTCATGCCTCCCTTGCCAGACTGACATTTTGACGAGTTGCCACAAGTGACATCTGATTTGTACAAATTTCAAGACTAATAAATCTACCTGTCAAAGCGGAAACTTTAAAAAGGAGCTAAGCCCAGCGGGTATAGTTTAACAGAACTCAAGTTGATGAAACTGTGGGATGGATAAATTATATCTGTCACAATCCACCCACATTAGTTTTGCAGAGATGTTGGCAACTGAAACAAACGTCTTTCACAGCTTAGCAAAAGCATCATGTACACACACACACACACACACACACTCACACACACTCACACGCTCCAAGCAAGAAATAAAAAAGGAAAAAAAGAGTTTGTTAATACTGTGAGTAACAAGTAACTATTCTGTTTGTAAACTAAAATTTAGTCAATTTCTCATTTGATCTGGCTTAGTTTAGATATGGAAAATGGGTGTTTAAAAGAAGATCAGCTTCCTAGTTTAGGCAAATTTTAGAAGATGGAAGTCTCCCTAAGTCTAGATCCAGTAAACTAGGAATTGCAGGCTTAATTTTAAAGAATCAAGACATTCCAACTGAGGGAAGTCTCCCACCCCAAAAGAATGAGATATTTTGGGAAATATTTTGTTAAAAGGCAGAATATTACATTTCCCTAAATGAGAAAGTGGATAAACATGTTTTTTTAGAAGCAGGAAGCAGCCTCCAAGCCTTTCTAAATAGCACACAGCAGATGCCAGCACTTAAAAAGATAAACAGCCTATTGAAAGAGGAAGGCAACTGTCTAGATAGCTCTATTCATAAGCAAAGCAAATACTGCAGGCAGAAATGTTTTGCAAAACTAACCACCATATTAAATGAAAAGTGGTATTCTAAGTGAGGGGAAAGCAGGGAAAAAAGGAGCATTTAGCCATTTTCTTTCTAACAACGTAACAACTATCTCCCTTAAAATCTTTTCTCCCCTCTCCAGTTGGATTTGGGTTGCTTGCAGGAACGAAACAACTCCAGATCCATCCCACTCTTGATTCCATTCCAGGCTCTGTCCTTTCTTCTCCTACATGCGATGCTCTTGCCTTATCTTATATTTTCTATTCAGTTATTACTTTAAACTCCACTACTGATGGACTGTAGGGAACAAGCTTTATAAAATTAAAAACTATATAAATCGACATTGTCTGGAGATTCAGCCATTTTCAAACTAGAAGATTGTAAATGGACCATGGTGACTTTTCAAGTATTTTTCCTCATTCTGAATGAAAGAAGGGAATTACTATATATTTATTTTTGGTGTGTGTTTTATGATTGTGTATTTCTTTTCTTTTATGATACATCTTCATACCATCCAAAGACCTCTGGAACTGGCAAATTATAAACAATTGAAAACAAGCAACCAAATGAAGTTGGTTAAAACAAACTACCAGACTTTGAATATGTACATAATACAATTTGATTTCTTCCAAATAAAAAATTATCATTGCAAGTTCTTCAAAAAATACATGAGAGAAAGGTAACTATTGAGACCAAGTAGAACAAAGGTTTGTATTTAAATCTCCTTGGTCAAAGTGTAATTATGTTGATATCCACAAATTTATAAAGTATAGGTTAATTTTATTTTCATTTTGAGGATGAAGAACAAAGGTTGAAAAACAATTAAACAGCAATGCATTTACTTTGTATTTACACCCTGAACCTTGCACTTGATTTCATAAAAAACATAACCAACAGAATCTTTATGAACAATCTATTTCAAACAGTGAAGAATTAAAATCCTAAGAATAGAATTGCATGTATAAGCATTTATTTAAAATGGAGTTAAAATGTATCCAAAACAACAGTCTGCTTTTTTTATGAAAACATTCAGGGTCACCCAATATCCGAAGAGGGTTTCATTTATTCTGAAAAAAGTAATGTTTTTCAGATAACTCTCCTGCCTTTGGATGGAAGAATGTTTTACTTTAGGAATTATTTCAGCAGACAACATTTTAGAGAATTCTCCTAATAGTGTGGGTGTTCTTAAACTTATTTAAGGAGGAGGTGACCAAGGGGAATGGGGTTAATGAGAGAAAGAAAGAATATCATATCTCGGTTAACCTACTTATGAATATTCAGACATGTTAACATGGACTGGTAAGACCCAATTTCATGCTTCATCAAGCCAAGATTAAGGTTACTGTCCTATCAGTTCTTCTCATGATTGAGAACCATGAGAAATGGAATGAGTCTTTGTAGGAGAAAGAGAAGCTCTTATCAAAGGAACATAGCTTTGCAAATCTGCAAGACACTAGTTTGGAGAAACTAGTGAAAATGATATGAGATTATTGGACCATTGATTTTACGACTAAGTAGTTCCCCATATTTTATAACCCATCATCATACAATAACAAGTCTTCCTCAATCTCTCTCAATAGAAACATGTTTTCTTAAGAACTGGAGACCTTTGAAAGGGTCATTCCATACAGAGTCTTCACTGCATATAAACAAGTCCATACACCCCCTCTTTCTTTCTTTCTTTCTTTCTTTCTTTCTTTCTTTCTTTCTTTCTTTCTTTCTTTTTTTCTTTCTTTCTTTTTTTTTTTATAAAGAGACAATTCAGGGAACATTTTGTAGCTCTACTGACATCACTGTAATAAATCACCATCTTGTCTTGTGGTAGAGAAAAAGCCAAAACACTGTCAGGACTGATTTTTTCTGGCGACTGAAGTCTCCTGAACAAACCATGTGTTTTTAATCAACAAATCTTTGTTTTGCATTTCTGGGACCCCGGCCCTCTTTAAATAGTTAAGTTTTACCAGAGGGATACTTTAAATTCAACACATTGCTTCCTTACTAGAGAAATAGGAAATGGGGCACCACGGTGCAGTTTTACTAGGCTTGTTTTGGTCTTTGCGAAATTTGTTTTTGTTATAGGGTAAGATGGCTTTGCAGAGAGGAGGGGAACTCCCATTTCTTTTCTCTGGCTTCTTTGGACAGACCTGTTCTACCCACAGTTAGAAAGAAGAAGAAAATATTAACATTGGCTGTTGCAGTTGTGTCATGTAAATCAAATGCAACCACAGTAGAGGCCATAATAGGCTTTTTTTTCCAGGCATGGTGATGAAGGATGATATAGAAATATGATGTTTTCTCTGTAAGCGTAGAAAGTGAGTCATGCAGACTTGTCTGGAATATGCCTTGCCTTAAAAATGGCTTCTCAACGTGTTTTTTTTAACATGATGCAGCTGCTCATTTTTGGCCTTCACTTCCTGTGTAACACTCTTGGTCTCAGAAAAAACCCTGATGGATCAAGATTTCTTCTCCCGGCATCCTCTTTCACACACAAAGTTTAAGTTCTTACAATAGGAACGTGAAAACTAGAAGTCTTCCATTATCTGGCCTCCTGGAAGTTTGATGTTAAATGCCATGGCGAATAGCCTTTCCATGCAAAGATTCTAAATTTAACTTATCACGGTCATTTTCTGTGATTTGAACAGGGCAGACGTAATGATTAGAGAGAAAGATTATTGAAAATTAGCAATAGCAATAACAGACTTACTGCTTCATAATGCTTTACAGTCGTCTCTAAGAGGTTTACAGAGTCAGCATATTGCCCCCAACAATCTGAGTCCTTATTTTTACCGACCTCGGAAGGAGTGAAGGTTGAGTCAACCATGAGCCACAGTGGCGTAGTGGTTAGACTGCAGTACTGCAGACTACTTCTGCTGACTGCCAGTTGTCTGCAATTTGGCAGTTCAAATCTCACCAGGCTCAAGGTCGACTCAGCTTTCCATCCTTCCAAGGTGGGTAAAATGAAGACCCGGATTGTTGGGAGCTATAGGCTAACCCTGTAAACTGCTTTGAGAGAGCTGTAAAGCACTGTAAAGCCGTATATACCGTGTTTTTCGGAGTACATGACACACCTTTTTCCCTCAAAAAAGAGGGTGAAAATCTGGGTGCGTCTTATATACTGAATTTTTGGCCTCCCAAAAACCCCTTTGCAAAAATGGCCGTGCATAGCCTTTATGAGGCTTCCAGAGTGCTCCTGGGGACTGGGGAGGGCAAAAATGAGCAAAAAATGGACTGGTGTGTGTGTGTGTGTGAGAGAGAGAGATGGGGACAGAGAAGGATACCTTCTGTGTGTGTGTGTGTGTGTGTGTGTGTGTGTGTGTGTGTGTGAGAGAGAGAGAGAGAGAGAGAGAGAGAGAGAGAGAGAGAGAGAGAGAGAGAGAGAGATGTATGTAATATGTATGTTTCTTTCTTTATTTCCTGGCTTCTGTGAAGATGCTAGGGATACTTAAATGAGCCAGATAAGGTTGCCTCTGTGGCACAAAGCACAAAATGGTGGTTCCACATAAGCTTATAATATACTGTTTTTATACACGTATGATGTATTGTGAGCCGTTCTAGGGCTCTTGCTGATTGAGGAACAAGGCAGCTTCAGAATGAATGAATGAATGAATGAATGAATGAATGAATGAATGAACACTATTCAGAAAGATTTTCAAATACATCATCTTATCACAAAGAGGAAAGGGATGACACATAACAGGTCTAATGTAAATGTCTAAGAGCCTTTTAACAGAGGTGTTTCTTAATGGAATCCAGCTCCTGCCGTAAAAAAAAAAACACCAGCATTATATTGAGTTATCTTGGTTCCCTATTCTATCCACTATATTTTATGCTTGGCTGGTAGACGACAGCTTAGAAAACTGCAGAATGAAGGCATATATATCATGGCCTGGGTGAGAAGCAAGACCAGCCTCATGTTGCTAGACTATTCCAGTAATACTGTCAATAACTAACCAAGCAAGGTTTGAAATGTCCAATAAAGAGGGATGAATTATGCATAACTTTATCATCATTGCCATAATTAACTGCCATCTATCATGACTATCAGTTGAGGAATTTATAGTCTGCCTTTCCACCAAAGAAAAATGGAGCTCACCCTGGCTAATAATGTAGAACAGCTAAAGGAAAGGAATGCATATAGGTAACCATTCACTACCCCAGGAATGCCTTCAACTGGTCCTTGAAAAAGCAAAAGAGTTCGCGTTTGTAGCCCCCACTCTCTTCTCGGTCATTTGAGGAATGTGAGGTATCCCCTCCCAGTAGATTATGAGTGAACTTTCCCCTCTTGGTGAACTCCACTAGGTTTTGGTATCTTTGGAGCACATCTGATCAGAGGGGTCTGCGTCTGAGACTTCCTCCCCAGCCTCCCGCTTTGGCTGCCCTGCTAGCAAGGCTTGAATACAACTTTGAAACACCCCCCTTCGGTGACCCTTATCCCGTATAACCTCAAGAGATCAAAGCTCTCATGCAGAATAAAAAGCATGCAATGGGCAGGTGTCCATCCCCCTCAATAGATCTAAACTGAATCAAACAGCCTGACCCACAGGAAGATCAAACAGAACCCCCACTGGCTTTTGGTTAAAGCTAGTGTACAAGCCACACTAATTAAAGCTTCCCCCCCCCCCCGTTCCCTCAACAGGCACAGACTTTCTTCTGTGCTGACCACTGTCCCATGACCATCTCACTCTCCCTTTCCTTCATCTCTTCTTAAACAAAAGACACACAGGAGTTTCGGGGAGAAGTTTCAGGGATCTACACTTCCTGTGCATTTGGGGGAGGGGGGGAAATGATATACTCTGTGAGTCCTTTTGCTTGGTTCCATGCCATTTTTAAAAAAAATAAATTTGGGGTAGATTGCAGGGGTGATGCAGAAATATAATTTATGTCATTTTATTCTATTTTACCTATTTATGTATTAAATTATTGTTTTTTATCCTATAACTGCTGCATTGTACACTAACCTCATTTAAAATTTTATATTTTGGGGGGAAGGTGAAAGGACAAAAAAAAAAGCAAGGATTCCCAATCACTTTAATTTAGAAATACTCCTTCCTGGATATTGCAGGTACTTAGTTACAAATTGTTGAGTTTCAATAAAGGGTTTGCAGGCGAAAGCCTTGTTGGTATGTTAATGTTGATGAACTTGTGACCAAGTGGGATTTTAGATGGCAATATGTTTTATTTCACTTATTTATAAGGATGGAAACCAATCCTTCCAGGTTTGAATGATTATTCATTTGGCTGAGTGGGGCTCTGGACTTGCACCCCAAAGTCCTGCTCTGATCATACTACTTGCATCTTCCATCAAGATGAAAGCACCAAAATTAACTCTGTGCAACATCTATCTTGTCATTTTGCAAACATTTTTCTCTCTCTTTCCATCTTATTTTCAGACTGTTGGAGAATTTCTTTGGAATTTCTCTTGGTGACACTTTTTGGCTGATTTTTATCATGATAGAAGAAGATGCTATTCGTGTTGCTTTTTGGAATGTCTCTTCTCGTTATTCTGAAAGTTCCCTGACTGCCCACTGTCCAATTTAGAAAAATCCAAGAAGGAGCTTTCTCTTAATTTCTGCCTGTAGAATGCCTGTTAGGTAATCAACTAACCAGCTTCTTGAAATCATCAGAAATGGCGAGTTCATCTTCATAGGGAGAGTTGCTTGTTTCTCTGCTAACCATATTGAGAATTTCCTCCTAATGCGCAGCCAGTCCTACTGATGGATAAAGAGATGCAAACAGTGAATGTTGAGGATTCATTGTATTTTGTGTTGGATGACAAATTTAGGATCTGTATTCTCAGGCATAGTGGAGGATGCTGTTCCTACATTTGTACTGAAATAAGAATGACCCACCTAGTTCTGTCCATGGAATATTTTAGCCCTCCCCAAGTCACACTGTGTCTTGTGGCAGGCTTGTCTTCATAACTAGCACAAACGAACAATTTTCCTTCCACTCAATTGATGCTATTTTGAAACCGGGCTCTCTGATGCCTCACCAAACAAAGTTGCTCCTTCTTCCTTATAATTGCCCTCAGATATTTGAAGATAATTATAAATGTTCTCCTTAAATCATCTGTTCTCTAAGCTTCTCTGATCTACCGGTTCAGCAGTTCTTCCTTGAAATTGATTTCCAGATTCCTTATCATTCTAACTGCCCTCCTACTTCCTTGTTACAATCAATGGCTATATTCAAGTATCAGTTTGATTTGCTAAACCAGCATTTGGGTTTTTTAAAAATATAATTTTACTGAAAGTTTTGAAAATGAGTAAAAATGAATATAAAGTGAAATAAAGTAAGAATATTTCCATTCTTCTTGTATTCTTTTTTGCCTTGTTCCAATGTCTTTAGCACCTTTCTGTAAAGGTAAGCATGTTTTCACGAACCAAGTTAAACTCTGGTCTGGAACCACAAAGGCTGGCTTCATATGCATATTAAATGTTAATCTAGTTGGTCTGCTTTTGATTTAGCTATGATGTCTCCACTGATTTCAGCAAGTCAGGTTTTCAGACTGAGAATTCTGTGGCTAGATTGTCACAAAACTATAAGACAACGTTCGTCAAACTTGGGCTCTCTAAGACATGTGAACTTCAACTCCTGTTTTATTTTAAAATAATGGTTGAATTCAATATGTAGGCCATTCTTTCATATAAACTTGTAGAAGATTTGCAAAATAAAGGAGCAGAAGATAATGGAGGGAATAAGCATTCTTTTCCAGATTGCAAACCATAATCTTCAACCATGACAGTATAGTATTAGCCGTGCAAGCGTGGGCAGATGGGAGTTATAATCTAACACATATGTAGAGCAGTAGCAGTGGGGAATGTTGAGTTAGCAGGATGCAAAGCCTGCACAAGCTGAGAAGAACTCAAAAATATAACAAGAACAACCAGAGTTATCAAATAGTATTAAAGCAAATAAACAAGACAAAGTAAACTTGGGGAAAGAACAAACAATACATGGAAAATCCTTGGTTATTTTTTACAAAAATGTTATTAAAGGACAAAGAATAATGGCATACAGTCCCTTTCTGTCAACAAAGCAAAGCAAGGAAATGAAGAAAAATATTCGCTAAATTGTGTTTTAAAAAAGTTAATCTTGAGTTCTTCTTTCTTTCTCTCTTCATTTCTCTGTCTCTTTAACTAAAGCACTATATGCACTACGTGCATAATCACATATAAATAAACAGTACCAAATGAAATATATTAAAAGAGTAATATTATATTTATTCATTGCTGGAGGAGGAGGAGGAGGAGGAGGAGGAGGAGGAGGAGGAGGAGGAGGAGGAGGAGGAGGAGGAGGAGGAGGAGGGCGGTGACGACGACCAATGGCAGCTCTTGCTTATTTTACCAGGAAATGTTAATGGTCTGATAGATTCCAGTTTACATAAATCAGCTTCAAGAAAATTTAACTTGGTGCTTTTAAAACTTGAACTAATTTAATGGCAATATCACTATCCAAAGGACAGGTCTATCCCCTTTATTTGTTTCTGTTTTTGTTGTTCATAGAATTTTTCTTGAGGAAAATGTACTGTGTTTCACTCAGTAAATCTGACAGATGTAATATTGATAAAGTCTATTAATAGTTGCATTTTTAAGCCAATCATCCAGAAGATTAGTCTGGATGAGACACGAGAGAGTAGCAACGGCACTTCTGAAACTTTGGAAATGATTCTTGAAGTTGTTGGGAATGGAGCCATATATAAGCTGAATCAACAAATAAATAAACAGTGGAAAGTAAACCTATTTTTGCACAGTAAGGAAAGGTAAAGACCCTTTTCCTTGAATGTCATCCTTCTTCCCAGATAAAGGCACAGAATTAATTAATCAGTAGAAGGACTTGCCTCCAGACGTTGTGGTGCTCCAACCCAGGAGGTTTTAAAGAAGAGATTGGACAATGATTTGTCTGAAATAGTAAAGGGGTTCCTATTTGGAGGTCTAAAAGACCTCCAAGGTCCCTTCCAACTCTGTTATTCCTGTTCAAGTTGCAGACAGAGGTTCAACCTCCTCCTCAAAAAGTAAAGTTATCTCAGGATTGGGACCCTCGGTTGTGATCAGATAAATTCTATGGCCCTTTAGCTCCTTTGCTGCATTGGCTGCTCCATGGCTCTCTATAAAGCTCATGGTTGCTCAACCAACTTTTGTGCCCATTTTTCTTTCATCAGTGCTGAAGAATTAGAATCATGCTAATCCAACCCAGATACACCACCTTCTGGGATCTTCTTAGTCGTAAAAAAACCAACCCTGCTGGGATTTGCCCTCCAAACTTTCACTCCCATGATTGCCTTGTCCCTTCATTCCCCTACATCTCACCACTTTTGAACTTGGTTCTATGATTTGGACTCCAAAAGGCACTGGCAGCAGGGAGCTGGCAAAGGATCATCCATCAACCAGGAGCTCACGCAAGCACGCAGGCTCAGCACTTGAATGGGGCGTAGGTCAACTCAGAGGCTAACAAATTGTTCAGTTGCCAGTATGAGGTATGATTGATGGTCAGGAGCAGGAGGCCAGAGGAGAAGCAACCTTCAGTCAAACATGCGTGCCTTCCGTTTTGATGCTGGCACTAGCACAAACCACCTTTCACAGCCTCTGCATGACCTCTTCCTCTTTTCCAGTTTTACAGGCCATCCATCAAGCACTTGCCCCAAGATTGACCTTTCTTCATAGACAACTCTATCTACTGTATCTATCTGCCCCATTCCCCCTCCTCTCCAAAACTTCGGATTTTTACTACTAAAGGCCAAAAGATGTTACGCTCTCTTTTAAGGGCTATGCCAAGGAGGACAAAGTGAATGCCCAGGAAGTGCCAGCTTCATTAGGAAGAGTTCTAGAAGGACTCTGAGATGCACTCAACAGGTTAAGGGTTTAAGTACATAAACATATAGGTACATATCTCTCCAAACCCTTTCCCTGATAATTTGCACAGCTGCTTCTAATTATCTCTTTGATGTTCTCCACCTCTGTTTTCCTAGCTGATGGCTTCTCCGCATGGTTTTTGAGGTCAGGATGGGTGAACTTCAAAAGCTTGGGAAGTCAGGTTCAGAGAAGTGACCAGAAGTTCATGAATTTCTCTCTCTTCTACAAAAAAATAATAATAATCCAGAGACAGCAAACTCAGGCAAAGTCACCAGTTTTCATAGTTTGAGTTGGGATAGAACATAAAATGAAAAGGCTGTCCATTCTGTGAATAATTAACTACTTTTCATTTAACTTTTTCTCTCTCTTTTTTTTTTCCATGTAGGCGGTGCAGTCTAAACTGGTTAGAATCAAGATGGCACCTCTTGCCCCATTTTTCAAATTTCCTGCTTATAAAATGAGAGAACATCTACATTTTATTTGGCACTTAGCATTCTGAAACATTTCTTCCTCCCCTCCCCCCATTTTATATGCAATTTCACTACACACACACACACACACACACACACACACACACACACTTCTTAGGATACATAGTTTTTCATTCAACTGAAGATATACATTTATAATACAACTTTCCCTAATACATGATCTTGTGTAGGTGTGCAATACATAATATAATATAATGTAATGCAATGCAATGCAATGCAATGCAATTCACAACCTTTGTATATATTATAAGAGATACTGCATTGGTGGAAACATGCTTTTTTATTTATGTATTTTTCATTTACACCCCTGCTCAGTGACATGCCCATTTTATATATAAATTGTCTTTCAACACTTTTCAGTGTAACACATTAACATATTCCAACTGACACAAACAATTAAGAAATGCTTGATTATTTCTTTCCCTGGGAAAACTACTAAGTTTAATACAGAGAGATTATTAAATTGATACTTCAATCCGGGATTTTCCCTGATGTGTTGTTCTCTTGTACCAAATCTGAATATTGGTCTTTCTAACACAGTAGAGTTTGCATCAGAGACAGGACTAAGTACATTTATCCATCAAGTGACATAGCAAAAGCCCATTTGTAAAAAATCATAGGCAAGTCCAAGACAAAAACTAAAAATCACTGTATTTTCATTTACATCAAATTAAAATTGGTTACCGGTAAGTTTATTTTATTATATTCAATAACCACGTCATAAAATGAAATGTAATAAGACTATTGACCAATCATGTCCTTATTAATGTTTAGGGATGTGTAAAACTCAGAAGGGTATTTCACTTCAGTCAAATCCTTGAAGCACGCTTTATGTTGATCTGCAAAGGAAATACTAGTTTTCATGAACTGAAGCAATGTGTCTAGTTATGCGAACAGTGCTGGCCCATCTGCCCTTCTGATCAACGCATTGCGGCAGAGGACTTTGTATCCTTGGCAAATAGTGCTACCTCATGACAGAGCATGCCTACTTTGTGCATCTCTATGGCACCTTCTTTCTCATTAAAAATTGCAAAGTTTAGAGGACTTTAGGAATTGTGGGTGACCGTGGGACTTAGAACATCCAGGGTTTTTTGAACAAGCCCTACCAAGAAATGTGTGGTATCTTCTCTTCCAATTGCCATAAAGAATCTTCATCCTTCCATATGTCAGCTTCCTGACCATTCTTATGAGAAGAGTAGACGGTGACCAGAATGGCCGGTCTCCCATCCATAATTATTTTCTTTAAAAACTGACAACCCAGCTTTCATTATTTTGCTTAATATAGGCTGAAACAAATGACTTCAATCCTGATTTATTCCAATAGAATTTGAGCCCAATTGCCGTGGAGGTAAACAAAGGATGACATCTTCTGTCCATAAGGCCTGAGATGCAGTCCATCATAGATTCACCCCAGCCCTTCTTTTGTTGTTGTGATGACTTAAATGAAACATCAGATAATCTGAAAATAGATGAACAAAGTGATGTAAATGTAAATTGTTGGATATGGATTGTTACCGTTATAATTGTGGCAGAACATGTATCCTCAGTAAACGTGGGGAAATTATTTCTCCAACACTGGGGCCACATTTAGGACTCCACTTAGTGATCAATTGTTTGGCTATCGTTGGGATTCCTTTGGCATATTCAGTATTATTTTTAGCCACTCAAATTTAACTTACATTGCCACCAGGGATAAGTTCCTGCCAGTTCTAACCTCTTCTCTAGAAGAGGTTCCACAAATCTACAGTGCCGTTTAGAACCGGTTCCAGCTCCCTCCCCCCGCCCATCTGCACATCATCAAGATGAAGAATGAGAGGAGGAATTCTGGGAGTTGAAGTCCACAAGTCTTAAAGCTGTCAAGTTTGAACACCCCTGGGTTTTTTTTTTCTAAAGGGTTAGGGGTGCAAGGGTCTTGTAACTTGACAGCTTTAAGACTCGCGTGCTTCAAATGCCAGAGTTTCTGAGCCAACATTTTGATTGCTAAGCAAGAGTGTTGTTAAGTGAGTTTCATCACATTTTACAAGTTGGCCACGCCCACCCAGTCACATGGCTGGCAAGCCACTCCCACTCAGTCACATGGCTGGCAAGCCACTCCCACAAAGCAGGCCACACCTACAGAAGAGGTTCTAAAATATTTTGAAACTCACCATTGATTGCCACTATGGGTCTGTAGGCAGCAGTTATCTGGTTATGATTCTATTCACTTCTAATTCATCTTACTTTAAGGGCACCTTATTAATCTAAGCAAGAAATCTAGGCTTTAGAAGAGATATCCTGAACTAGAGTAATATTTGGGAAGAATTTGATGGGTGGATAAAAACACCAGATCAGTCTAAACATCTGGCTGACTGTGCAACCAACCATAATAATAATTGGCCCACTGAATGCCATACTAAAACATCTTGGACGGCACTTAGAAAATCCGAAGATTGACAAAATTTCCATCTGTCAATTGAAAAGACCACCCTGCAATTATTACAGGATACATTACAACATCCTAGGGTTCTTGGGAAGAATTCAATGCATATGATGGCCAACACCAGCTTAGGAACTGGCAGCTGTGACTTCAACGGGTTGTGAACAAATTATAATAATAAGTCATGAAATGCTGCATCCATGTTTATCCACAACTTTCTGCAGAGATTTTATACAGAAGGCACAAAGTTGCTTAACTAAATTTTCAA